>NC_089223.1:35634430-35940882 GCF_963924675.1 Phocoena phocoena | reverse complement strand
AACAAATCTCTTCCCTTGGGAAGCTTACACTCTAAGGGCAATGTTGACAATAAAGAGCATAAGTAAGCAACATATGTAGCATGCTCCATAATGATAAGTGCCAAGGAGAAGATTAGAGAACAGAGGGAGAAATGCAAATGTATGTAGGCTGTGTAAGCAGGGTTGCAGTTTTAGGTATGGAGTGAGAAATTCTGAAAAGACCTAAGGAAGAAGACTTAAAGGAAAGAGGGAGCTAGTTATGTGGATATCTGGAGGAAAAGGTTCTGGAGAGAAAAGAGTAATGTACAAAGGTCTTGAAATGGGAGCATGTCTGGTGGGTTGAGAAACATCAAGGGACTAGTATGGGGCTTCCCTGGTGGCACAGTGGTTAAGAATCCGCCTGCCAATGCAGGGGACATGGGTTCGAACCCTGGTCCGGGAAGATCCTACATGCCGGGGAATAACTAAGCCCGTGCGCCACAACTACTGAGCCCATGTACCACAACTACTGAAGCCTGCATGTGCTCTGCAATAAGAGAAGTCACCGCAATAAGAAGCCTGAGCACCACAACAAAGAGTAGCCCCCACTCACTGCAACTAGAGAAAGTCCACGCACAGCAACGAAGCCCAAATGCAGCCAAAAATAAATTAATTAAATAAATTAAAAAAAAAAAGGGACTGGGCTTCCCTGGTGGCACAGTGGTTGAGTGTGAAGGTATTTTGTAGATGTGGTTAACATCTACAATCAGCAGTCTTTAAATAAAAGGAAATTATTCTTGATAATGTGGATGGGCTTCACTGAATCCATTGCAAGCCTTTGAAAGCAAAACCAAGCTTTTCTGTGCTATAGACTGAATGTTTGTGTCCCTCCGAGGTTCACAAGTTGCAATCTAACCTCCAATGTAATGGTATTTGGAAGTGTGGTGTTTGTCTCAGGGTCCAGCAAAGAATCATGACATTAGAGCTATACAAAATGTAGCCAATATTCAATTCACAAATCACTTGGTTTTTGCACAAAACACAGGTTAGTCAAAGTAGGGAAAATAGGAAAGGGGTTAAGAACCACTCCAAGGAGAAGTCTGGGAAGGAGGCATCTCAGCACAAGCAGTGGTCTCTGGTCCTGCCGCAGGTTGTGAGCAGAAGTCGCCCTCTACTCTGACAGAGCCTCCAGCAGCTGTCCGTCTAGAACAGCTCTCAGCAGGGGGTATCGGGTCCTCTAGTGAAGAGCCTTCAGTGGGTTCATTTCAAGGAGTGTGCAAGAGGGGTGTAATGATTATACCCCAGGGGGTCTTGTCTCTATCAGTTACTCCTGTTCCAATGAACTCTTCCTGCGGATGCTGCCTCCAAGATTCCTTATTTAAAGGAACACACTTAATTTATCACTCTAACACACTTGCAGTTCTATACCAGCCGTTTCAAAACAACTAATATTGTTGACATTGGCCATTATAACTTGGGGCCTTTGGAAGGGCCTTTGGAAGCCCACATGAAGGAAATTAGTATCTTATAAAAGAGACCTCACGGGACTTCCCTGGTGGCACAGTGGTTAAGAATCCACCTGCCGGTGCAGGGGACACGGGTTCGAGCCCTGGTCCGTGAAGATCCCACGTGCCTCGGAGCAACTAAGCCCACAAACTACAACTACTGAGCCCACGTGTTGCAAATACTGAAGCCCGTGCGCCTGGAGCCCATGCTCTGCAACAAGAGAAGCCACTGCAATAAGAAGCCTGTGCACCGCAACGAAGAGCAGCCCCCGCTTGCTGCAACTAGAGAAAGCCTGCGCGCAGCAACGAAGACCCAACGTAGCCAAAAATAAATAAATTAAAAAAAAAAGAGAGACCTCAGAGAGCTCCCCTGTCCCTTCTGTCCTGTGACAACACACCGAGAAGATAGGCTGGCTGATTGTGAACCAGGAAGCAGGCTCTCACCAGACACTGAATCTGCTGGTGTCTTCTTGATCTTGGACTTCCAGCCTCCAGAAGTGTGAAGAATAATTTTCTGTTGTTCATAAGCCACCTGGTCTTTGGCATTCTGTTACAGCAGCCTGAACTAAGACACCCTGAGTAAGAAGAAATTCTGCCTCAAGACTGCAGTATCAACTTCTGCCCAAGAGTTTCCAGCCTGCCAGTTTCCTCTACAAATTTCAAATTTTATAGCCTCCACAATCATATAAGCTGATTCCTCAATTCCTTGAAATACATCTGTCTCTTTCTCTCTATCTGTCTGCCAGTATGTATGTATATAAAACCTCCTACTGGTTATGTTTCTCTGGAGAATCCTAATAAGGTAGTAAAGTACCAGGTAAGAAGACTGGACAACATATGGCCTTGTAGGTCATGGTAAGGACTTTAGCTTTTACATAAGAAGTTAATGAAGGATTTTGAGCTGAAGCATGACATGAGCTCATATTCCAAAGAGTCAATCTGGCTGCTGTGTTTGGAGTAGCAGAAAGGGGTACAAGAGGTGAGGGAGACTTGGATTGGGGGTAGCAGTGGGGATGAAAAGGTAACAGAATTCTGGATATATTTTCAAAGTGGAGCAAACAGAATTGTTTTCATGATGGATATGGGAGTGAGAGAGAGGAACTGAGGATGACACGAATCTTTTTGGCCTGAGCAACTAATTAATGGGGTTTGGAACAGGTTTGGGAGAACATTAAAAGCTCACTTTCGGCAATGCTACCTTGAAATGCCTATTGGCCATATGGGCAGAGATATCAAGAGGGCACTGGATATCTGTCTGGTGTTCAGAGGGAAGATTTGGGCTTGGAAGTATAAATGTGGGAATGATGATTGATATTGAATGTGTGTGCTGGGGATTAGGATGTTGGTGAGGTGAGAGATGAAGGTGAGGGAAGAGGAGGCAGGTATAGCTCCAGGATTCTGGCTTAGACACTCGTTAAAAGTGTCATTCTGTTAGGGAACACAGATGGGGAACAGAAGATGCTAGGTTTTCCATGTGTTGATTTAAAAACATCTATTTAACTGGAACTGGAGATAATCTAGGAGCCTATGTAACCTAATTTGATCCTTTTATAGATGAAAAAACTGAGATTTCAGAAGAGCCAATGTGAATTACATTGACCAGTGCTCTTTTTGCAGTTCTAGGGTGCCTGTAATTATAGGGATGACTATAAAAGTAAAAGGCACATCTCCCCAATTCTGAGGTTGACCTAGTCATCCCTAGATGAAAAAACCCCCCAAAACCAAAGAACTCAAGTGGTCAGATTGGCTCTCAGGTCAAGTGGAAACTCCTATCTATTTGGGGTAAGGATGTGATGTCCAGTGTAGATTACGACTATTCCAATATTTTCAGGCTCAGTATTTTAATTTCAAGAAACTTTACCTATCTATTTATCTATCATCTATCTCTCTGTCTATCTATCTATGTGGCTTGTGGGACCTTAGTTCCCCAACTAGGGATTGAACCTGCAACCTTGGCAGTGAAAGCAAAGAGTTGTAAACACTGGACCACCAGGGAATTCCCAATTTCAGGAAACTTTAGACTATGGTGATTTGGGGCCAGGCCTGGTTGGATTGTTTTAGGTGGAATAATTGGGCATCTGCATTGTAGCATTTTATTCTACTTTAAAATAATCCCAGATTGAATAGCTTCAATTGCCATCAGAGATTTTCATTGGCTGCTTTTGGAATATTGTTTAAACATAAAGGAAAGCTTGGGTAAAAGTAGAGCTTGTATAGGGTGATGGTTCAACTCTCCAAGAATTCCACTGAGGCTGTATGATAGTGAGGTCAGCAAACATGGGTTCAAATCCTGAGCTTGACTTCTAAGTAGCCATGTGATTTTACGTGTTTGGTGAACTTCCCTGGTCTATAGTTATCTCATCTTTGAAATGGGGATAATGATGTCACACACATAGAATTGTCCAAGGAGGTAAATCTATCACCCAGCCTGGGAGAGGAGGCTCTTAATTGCTCCCCTTCCCCACTGTAAAATACTTACTGGCCGTTTACTCACTAGCCAGGTTGGTGTTGAGAAGGTATTGAGGGTCAGTTTTAACCCTTTTCTTTGGTCTGATTCCCCACTCTTTCTAACCCTCATTTCCATTAAAAAGTGTAGATTTCTGGCAAGTGAGAATGGTGGCATGGGGGCAGGGGTGGGGAATAGTGTTTCTGAAGCAAGCATGGACATATTCTCAAAGGGAATAGGAGAGAGGCTGGTGAGCCTCAGCAGTCCCATGGCAGAGCCCCAGCGTGACAGCAAGGGCTCAGAAGAAGGCTTTAGGGTGTGTCCAGGGAGGGTGGCTCACCGCCACAGTCAGGATTTCTGTACCCTGCAAAGGAGAGAGCCATCGGTCTTCAAGGTCCTAGTTTAGGACCACAGGGTACCATGACAGTTGACAATTGGGTGTCTTTCTGTATTTACCTGAAAACAATGTAAGCCTCTCTGATTTTGGTGTGACCCTTACAAGTAGCACGGTTGATGGCTGAGATGGATTTTCCCATTAAACTATTGAGAAGTGGGTTCAGAGCTAGCATAATATCCAGGAAGTACCTCGCAAAAAAGAGAAGTAGTACTTATTTCTCACAATGGTCAATGCCAAAATTCATCCAAGTGCTAATTTTAGACAAGTGTGTTAAGAGCCAAAGCAAGTTTATTGTGAAAAGAGGAAAGCTGTCAGTACATTTTGGGCCTCAGTTATCTTACTGAAGTTTCACTAAAGGCTTTCTCCTAGTCTGTTGAAACTTGCCACTTGACAAGCTGGAACTGGTGTAACTTAATCAAAAGAACAAACAATCCGTTTCAAAATGAGTTAAAAGATGACTATAACGGACTCTCCACCTTCTAGTGTCATTCTCTGCTAACATAATAGGGTCTAGGTAAATCCATAAATGCTGGCGATTCACAGATATTCTAGTAGAACTAAAGTATGGAGAGGACTCCAAGTTACAATATTCAATATAATGATGTTTTGGAAAGCAGACCTTTTTTTTTTTTTTTGGCTGCACCAGGTGGCATTCGGGATATTAGTCAAACCCGTACCCCCTGCAATGAAAACGCAAGAATCTTAACCGCTGGACCACCAGGAAAGTCCCTGGAAAGCAGGCATTTTTGACTCTGGTATGTACTTACATCAAGTAAATGTAGAATATATATTTTGATGTATATTCTACATTTAATTTTGATTCTCTGTATTAGAAGAAGTTAGTTGATGGGAAACAGGGAGAAATTTATTGTAGAAATACCTTCAGATGAAATTTACTTATATGTTACAGAATCTATAGTATAACTTTCCTTAAACAGATTTCCAGATACTAAAAGAGAAAAAGAAAAAGACCTTGATCACATAATCCATTTTCCTTTCATTTGAAGGTTAAGCTATGTTCTGTTCAAAATAAAAAGATAGAAACACCAAAAGTTTAAGTTTGGTCCATTTATTATTGTTGCTACTTATGGGTACATTCTCCCAATTCTCTGCCTCAAATCCCAAAGATGCTTTCATCCTTGCAACACGTGTTCATCTCTAATTTCCTTGTGCCGAAATGTTTGGCATTGGAATGTGAGGTATTTCTCAGAAAGCAGTAGTAATGTGTAGGCTGGAATGTTTGAGCAATATTTCTTATATCGCATGAGATTCATTATGAAATACCACTAGATATAGTCCTTCATTGTATTTAGCGAGTTTGAAGTTTCCATTTTGATGTAGAATAGAAAAGGAAATGTGAATTATATAAAATTTAAGTGTAATTAAAAATAAAAATACATCTTAAATATTTTTAGTACAAACCTTGCAGAGCCTTCAATGAGCCACAGAATCTTGGGAATTATTGTAAAACTGTTTCTCTTTTTCTTCATTTTTTCACAAAATCAGTTCCTCATATATTTCTGTGTATTATATGACATTAGGACTTGCCAGAACCTCAAAAGATGGTATTGAAGAAAAAAAGGTAATTAGGAAAAGCAGAAGTCCAAACATTAAAATTCTGATTAATATTAGATGAAATCAGCTTAAACTTTGTAAATCAGTTTTCAAAAGACCAAGCACTTATTTTTCTTTCATTTTATATCCAATAACTGCATCAAACCTAACATCAATCTTTCATTTTAAAATTGCCAGGAAACGCTCAGGAAGGATCCTAAAAGAAAGATACATGAAAATCATTAGGAAATTAATATTAAGTACATTTGTAAAATATCTTTAAGAATACTTATATTTATCATATATCTTGTCCATGTTCATCTTAAATAAGATTAAGAACATTTACTCTGAGTCACTATTATATGTTCTTTCCAATGAAATCCATTTCCTTTTGAAAAGGAAAAGGAAGGAAGTTTTAGCCTTCTTTAGGGTAGGAGTGACTTGAAAGATTTAGTCTTCAAAATAAATATACTTGAATATTCTTCAAAAGATCTAAGATACAAGGTGTATAGAACTGAATAATTCAGATACTAAAGGCTCTTAAAAAAAAGAAACCTGACATTGGAAAGGAAATAAGAATAGGAAATAATTTTATACTTTATAATCCAGAAACTAATAAAATGTTCCACTAAGAGACTGTGGAAGCAGAATTGCTAAAAGAAAATGCAAACAGTATACTTGGTTTTGAGCATAATGCTGAACAAATTAACAAAAGCGTTTAAATTCCTTAGATGTAAACGAAAGAGTTAACACATACCCCAGAGTGTTCTTGTGAAGAATCAATGTGTTAACATAAATGCCTTAAATGGTGATGGACACACAGTAGGTTTAATTTTTTTCTCCCCACCCTATACTTAAGAATTTTGAGGAACTTGTCACATTCCAATGAGTCTGAGAGAAACTAAACAGAATATGTAAGTCAGTGTAACTATATACAGACATCTGCTTAGATGGCATTAAAATAAGGTTTGGAAGTTGAGCACCAAACATTCGTAGTCAGAGGAATATCAGGGCAATATTAATAATAGTGATACTTACAATGACAGTAGTGCATAACATTTATTACTTATAGTATACTATAATATTTTATAGTATATACAACATATATACTATATATAGTATATATTATATTACTTACATAATATAGTACACTGAATATTTTAAATGCATTATTTTGTTTATTCCTCACAGCCCTATAAAGACTTGTTGTCTCCATGAAGAAACTGAGCTTCAAAGAAGTTAGATAACTCATCCATGTTCATGTAGCGAGCAAGTCAGAAAAACACAACTTCACCTAACTCCAGAACACAAACTGTGAGTCTCTATGTTAAAGGTCTAGGTACTCTTTATCTAATTAACAAACATTTTGGTGCCTCCTATGTGTCCATCAACTCTTCGAAGTGCGAGGATATAGGGCTTCCCTGGTGGCGCAGTGGTTGACAGTCTGCCTGCCGATGCAGGGGACATGGGTTCGTGCCCCGGTCCGGTAAGATCCCACATGCCGCGGAGCGGCTATGCCCATGAGGCATGGCTGCTGAGCCTGCGCGTCTGGAGCCTGCGCTTCTCAATGGGAGAGGCCACAACAGTGAGAGGCCCGCGTACTGCAAAACAAAACAAAACAAAACAAAAAAACCAAACAAAGTGCGAGGATATAGTGATGAAAACCAGGCAAAATTACTTCCCTCAGAGAGTTACCTTCTAAAGGACTGTGATCACTGAGGGCTTACATAATGTGACAAGTCAAATGTGAAACACTTCACAGGTTTTAATTCATTTATGCACCAAGAAGATCCTTGAGCTTTACTACCTAAACCTTTAAGGTAGTTTCAACCATAGTTCCTAGAAGAAGGGGCTAAAAAGCCTGACACAAGCCACTTAATGCTTTTGATCTCCTGAATTTTTTTTTAAGGCTCTACGTCAGTAGTTCTCAAAGTACGATCTTTGAACCAAATGCCTGTGACAGTTGCTTGTTAAAATAGAGATTCCTGGATCCCAATTCAAACATCCTATATTAAAATCTCTAGAGGTGAGATTTTTTTTTTTTTTTTTTTTTTTTTTTTTTGCAGTATGCGGGCCTCTCACTGCTGTGGCCTCTCCCGTTGCGGAGCACAGGCTCCGGATGCACAGGTTCAGTGACCATGGCTCACGGGCCCAGCCGCTCCGCAGCATGTGGGATCCTCCCAGACCAGGGCACGAACCTGCGTCCCCTGCATCGGTAGGCGGACTCTCAACCACTGTACCACCAGGGAAGCCCTATTTTTTAAATTGACTTCCCAAGTGATCCATGTTGGGGAAGCCTGACTTTAGGGACAGGCAGGAGAGGCTTTTTTTCTTTTCCTGACCAAAGGTACCTCTTCACTTTCCCCTGACCAGACTCACTGCCACACAGCCTTCCTCCCAGAAAAGTAATGGGGTAATGTGCTATGATGAGACAGTCTTTAAACCAGCAGTTTCCAATCTTGGCTGTACATTAGAATCACTTAGAAGGATGTATCCCTCAGAGACCAGGCCCACAGACCATTTAGATCAGACCATTTAGATCAGGATCTTGGGAGCAGGTATCAGGTGTTAGCATTTTTTAAAATCCCCGGTGAATTCTAATGGGCACCAAAGTTGAGAGCTACTGCTCCCAAGAAATGTTTCTCAAATTTGAATATGCATACAATCACCTATGGGTCATATTAAAATACAAATTCTGATTCAGGAGATCAGGAGACTCTGCATTTCCAACAAACTCCCAGGTGATGCTGATGCTGCTGGTCCATGGACCACATTTGAAGTAGCAAGGCTCAAGGGTCTCTAAAATTATAAAAGATTATTTAGCAATACCTATGCTTCAGTATAATTTTGCACAAAGGAAGAGCTCAGTGATTATCTGTTGTATATTTAAATGAATATCTAAAACCTGACTATGGTCTCCTCCAAAATCATTGTCACATAATTCCATTATGTAATAATGCTTAGAAACTATCCTCCTTCATATGCATTCATTTATAAGACAGGACTTCCAGAATTATACAAATTTCTTTCTTCAAAAAAAAAAAACCACAGGGCTTCCCTGGTGGCGCAGTGGTTGAGAGTCCGCCTGCCGTTGCAGGGGACACGGGTTCGTGCCCCGGTCCGCGAAGATCCCACATGCTGCGGAGCGGCTGGGCCCGTGAGCCATGGCTGCTGAGCCTGCGCGTCCGGAGCCTGTGCTCCGCAACGGGAGAGGCTACAACAGTGAGAGGCCCGCATACCGCAAAAACCAAAAACCAAAAAAAAAACACAAAAAACTTAAAAAACATATGGAAATTATTCAGTTCCTTTGCCCAATTGCTATACCAATCTTGCTTGAATGATTAACAAATGTGGTTTTAAAAATGGATGGATTCTTTAAGCTTATTATTTTTATTAATTCAATTACATTTAATTGTACTTTTATCAAATGCCTGGTTTTAAATCTGAGTAAAAACATGTAATAGATAACCTTTATTTATAATGCTGACAAACATCACTGTGGCTTACCTTTCCACCACTGTTAAAAAGCTTATAGAAGATGGAATAAAGATGATTTTCTGCTCAGTCAGGATCCCATCTATCGGCTTGTTTACCACTGCCTCAGGTTCCAGGGTGGGTCCCAAACTGAAATCAGAAGTAGTCTTCAGAAACAAAACATTTCAATGACGTTTTAGCTTTGATTTGGTGCTAAGTGAGTAAGTTAAGTTACCATACAAACCATAACATAACTGACTTGTAGTATCTAGCGCAACACAGATGCTCAAGCCGTTTTAGCATTAATAATAACAAAAACAGGAGGAGTCTTTCAAGATGGTGGAGTGGAAGGACCTTGTGCTTACTTCTTCTCATGAACACACCAAAACCACAAATAACATCTGAACAACCATCGATAAAAAAGACTGGAACCTACAAGGATCTTCTACATCTAAAGGCATAAAGAAGAAAGCACAATGAGACGTGAACAGAGTATCTGTCAGGCAAGAGCTGCTGTGATGATTTATGATGATGCCAATAAAATGTGGGTGCCAGCTGGTGGTTCAGTCAGGTTCAGCAGAGTTCATATATATCATCATACAGGCAACAACACATTCAGAGTGGTGGGCAGGAAGATTCAGGACCATCAGGTCGTGATAAATTGTGCCATTCCTAAAGGGTTGCTAGACAGGTGTCTGGTCTCAACTTTGGCAGCAAAGAAGATGCCAATGTCTTCACAAGTGCCATGACGCATGCCTTAGAAGTGTTGAATTCACAGGAAATGGGGCCAATATTGCCTTGACAAAATTCACAACTACCTGCCCAAGTTCAGAATGGCCCATCACAAGAATTGGAAATTCAAAGAAGGCAGCTACAAGAACAGCAATGACAAAAGGAGCTGGAGCAGGAAAGGCTGGAGAGAGAAAGAATGGAAAGGGAGAGACTGGAGAGGGAGAGATTAGAAAGGGAAAGGCTGGAGAGGGAGCGACTAGAACAGGAGCAGCTGGAGCGAGAGAGAGACAAGAAAGGGAACGTCAGGATCGTCTGGAGGGGAGAGGCTGGAGAGGCTGGACCGGGAAAGGCCAGAACGAGAGCGGCAAGAGCAGCTAGAAAGGGAGCAGCTGGAATGGGAGCTAGAGCCAAGAATGGCAAATGCCGCTGCCCCTGCCTCTGTGGAGACGACTCCTCAGCTTCTGAGCCAGGCTTGCAGGCCGCCTCTCAGCCGCGTGAAATCTCCAGCCCAACAGGGCATTGTCTTGGGACCGCCTGCACCTCCACCCCCTCCTCTACTCTCACCGGGTCCTGCCCAGGCATCAGCCACGCTCCCTCCATCCCCAGGGCCCCCTCCACCCCCTCCACTTCCGTCCTCAGGGCCCCCCCTCCGCCTCCTCCACCGCCTCTTCCTAATCAGGTACCTCTCCCCCCCCCCACTCCTGCTCCTCCCCTCCCTGCAACTGGAGTTTTTTCGGGATCCATGTCTGAAGACCATGGCCCTTTAACTGGACTTGCAGCTGCAATTGCTGGAGCAAAACTTAGGAAAGTGTCATGGATGGAGGATGCCTCCTTCCCAGGTGGTGGGAATACCACTGGTGTGAATTCAGCCTCCTCTAAAACAGATAAGGGTGGTGGAAATGGACCCCTTCCATTAGAGGGTAGTGGTTTAATGGAAGAAATGAGTGCCCTGCTGGCCAGGAGGAGAAGAATTGCTAAAAAAGGGATCAGAAATAGAAACAGAACAAAAAGAGGACAAAACTGAAGATTCAGAGCCTGTAACTTCTAAGACCTCTTCAACAAATACACCTGAACCGACAAGAAAACCTTGGGAAAGAACAAATACAATGAGTGGCAGCAAGTCACCTGTTATTTCCAG
Organism: Phocoena phocoena; assembly: GCF_963924675.1. Taxonomy (NCBI): domain Eukaryota; kingdom Metazoa; phylum Chordata; class Mammalia; order Artiodactyla; family Phocoenidae; genus Phocoena; species Phocoena phocoena. The sequence goes on along the minus strand of NC_089223.1, from coordinate 35,929,678 downwards.
ATGGGATTCTCCAAGGTAAAATCAGGTTGTTTTTGACAACAGGTCCTATGATTCATTACACAGACCAAAATCTGTGCCCTTGTCACAGCCCAGTGCCAACGGAGTCCAGATGGAGGGACTGGACTATGACAGGCTGAAGCAGGACATTTTAGATGAAATGAGAAAAGAATTAACTAAGCTAAAAGAAGAGCTCATTGATGCAATCAGGCAGGAACTGAGCAAGTCAAATACTGCATAGAGAATCAAACTAAGGAGAGATAGGACTTTAATCTGGAGAAAGGAAAAAAAAAAACCCTACAAAGAACAACTGTGTTACCAACAACAAAACCTTTATATTTTGTGAGCTGTAAGAAGAAAATGGAGACAAACAGTTGGAAGGAGGGAAAAACCAGCATAGTTTGAAAGACTTCAGGCATCACTACTCTGGCGGTAAGCTATTTCCCTCCCATTTTGCTGCTTTTTTCTGACCTTTACAACACGATGGAAGAGAGCTGTATAGGAGTTCCTGTATCGGTTATGCAGAAAATACTGAATCCGTCAGGCAAGATCACCGTGCATTGAAATATTTTCATGTCAAGAGAAAATCGCACATTTCCCACAATCCATTGCTAAAATAAAGAGGAGAAAGGCTTGAGAAGTTTTTTTCAGAGAATGGTGATGAGGAATTTAGCAAGTTATGCTATTGTATTGTAAATGTTTCTCTCAGGTTTGTCTTCCTATCATATTTGATATTCCATGAATAATTGAGTTCAGCCCTATGTAGGTTAAGTTCATAAAATGTGGAACAAATCGAATTGTATGTGCTTTCAAAGGGTGATATTTATAAGAAAGTGTCCTAAAAATGATTTGTTCGGAGTGAGGAATTTTAGAATGATAAGAAGTCTCTCGAGTTTAGCCTTCATGCAATTTTGTAGATTCAAACATAAAATTTGTCCAGAATTTAAAGATTTAGATGGCTTTCTAAATTGTTACAATGCTTTACCAAATCTGTGACTCCTACATAACACAAACCAGTGGTCAAATGTAAAACAGTATATTGTAGATTTACTGTAGGTTTTCAACCTTTTTTAGATTTATGCATGTGGACTTTTTTTTTTTTTTTTTCGGTACGCGGACCTCTCACTGTTGTGGCCTCTCCCGTTGCGGAGCACAGGCTCCGGACGCGCAGGCTCAGTGGCCATGGCTCATGGGCCCAGCCGCTCCGAGGCATGTGGGATCTTCCTGGACCAGGGCATGAACCCGTGTCCCCCTGCATTGGCAGACGGACTCTCAACCACTGCGCCACCAGGGAAGCCCGCATGTGGACATTTTTATAATGTAATTACAATCACCACAAAATTAGCTTTTTAAATTGCAGACAGTAATGCATGTCAAACTAATATGTAGTGGGCTTTTCAAGGCCTAGTCCCAGGGAAAACATTTTGTAGAGTATAGGGGAATGGGAGGAAGGGAAGGAATAATTTTTTATTTAAAGTTAATTTCTGCACTATCTTCGTTCTCAGTTACCTGCATGAATAATAATGAGGAATATTTTGTGACTTTTATTGGTAAATATGTTAACAGCACCAAGTACTTAATCTTTTACATCATGTCTTCACCTATTTGTATTTTAACTTGAGTAAGTTCAATGGTCTGAAACATGATTCTGAGCTTCACATGAGTTACATCTTACTGTGGAACTCAAAAGTTCCATCCCTGAATTTGGCAGTTGTTATTACCCTGGTGCCCTGCAGTTATACAGGTGTTCAGGTACACGTTCCTGACTACAAAGCTGCTTTTGAATCTTGTTATGTTGAAATACTAGAAAAGTAACAATGATGACAGCAATTAAGGTCACAGAAATCATTAGATAAAGGGAAAACAACAAGGGGGTGTCCCGCATAATTTTCTTTTAATAAAGTGAGACTTAGGTGGTGGGAAGAAGGAACTAGATACTCTACTTACCACCGTGTGTGTGTGTGTGCGTGCGTGTTTGTGTGGGCACTCACGTGTGTGTATGTTATCCACTCTCTTTTCTTTGAAACTTCTAAGATTAAAATAAGGGAGAAATCCTGTATGTTGCAATGATAGAATTTTTTGAAATTTTAGGAAATCAAAATTCTCCAGGCTCTCCATCTTGATTTATGCTTGAGTTGTTATGTGCCATATTTGCTTTGAAACCTTTATCAGTAGTTTTACTAAAATTTTGAAGAAATAATCCACTTTCATTTGCTTTGTAGATTTCTTAATCTAAGTTCATAAGACAGAACTTGTTGATAGCGTAGTTAGAATTCTAAGTGCTGCAAGTTTGCAGCCATTACCACTCAAAGAGTTTGAATGAGGGATTTTTTCCCCCTTGTTAAAATAGTTCCTGTTTACGTAGAAACTTCATTTTTAGATCTGTGATGGATGAGCTATCATAATTCAAGTATACAGTTCTTTTTTTTCTATCAACTATTCATTGTCATCCAATAGTGAAGACATTAAAGATGCAGGCAAGCTTATGAAGTACTACTTTCTAAAAGAAATAGGAGGCATTTTCATCTTTATTATTGTACTTTTGGTTACGCAAACACTTTGATGATACAAATGTTTATGTCCCCCATAAATCTGGTCAGAAATCACTTTTGATTTTGTTGATTAAGTTAAACAGTCTATAGTAGGATAGAGTACTGGGTACAAGTGTTCCAAAGTAAGGTAAAAGACTACGGTAAAAATGCTAGATCTTAAAAAAGAAACTGGTTTATGCCCTAAACGTTTTGTGCCTTGGTCTAATATTAACATGATGTCTGTGTAAAATGACAAAAAGAACCAGTGTTGAATCACGTTTTATTTCCTGTCGTTCTGCGTTATCCCAGATTGCTAAATGTGTTCTTTCCAAGAAGTTTGATTGAAGTACTGTATACATTTACTGTCCTATGTGACAGTTTTGTCATTGTTAGAGATTTCAGTAATTAAAATGGGAAACAGAAGCTTAGGTTATTTTCCTTATTAAAACTATGTTCCTTGGAGCCACAATATTATGATGGTTTTTGTGCTTTTGTCTTAAGCTGAGTGCAGTTTAAGGGATCCTTTCTAATTACAGGAAGGTACTTCTTTCCTTCAACACTGTGATCTGACCTGTGACAAATCTGTACTATACACTATGTAAATGGCTAACAGGTCAACTGCAAAACAACTGAATGTACAAATCTTAGTGCTGGTGATGAAATCTCTTCAGAATACTCATCATGATCTCAAAGTTTGTCTCAAAATTAGCAAGCATCAAGTGTCAATCAAAACTGAAGATGAAAAACTAATGAATGTTGAATTCTCATGCTTTAGGTGTACTTCCTTATTAGAATTTTTGGTTCTCTGCTATTTTTACCGTACTGTTTCATTTAAATTTCCTACATGCCAACTTCGTTTGTGCGATTGAAATAAAATTGCAGTATATATATAAAAATAACAAAAAAAACCCATTTAGTGCTTATCATGTACTGCACACTGTGTTAAACAATCTACGTAAGTTATCTCACTAAAGTTTTCCAACAACCCTATGAAGGAGATACTATAGTCCCTATTTTGCATATGAGAACTATAGGAGTAACTAGGACTCGAAAATAATTTAGCTAGATTAGGACTGACAAATTTCACTTTTAAATCTCTAGAAGTCTTGGGAAAGAAGTCAGATGCCATTATACAAGTTTTATTATCCTATTAAGACTATTTAATGAACAATTTCTAGAGTATCAGAGGAATTAAAATATAGGAATATGCTTAGCTCTAAGTCCTTGATCTCCGTATGTAACCCTTATATTTCTTAGGTCTTGATTTAATTTTCAGCTTTCTTACTTAGTTCCATGTTACATCTTTACTGTGTAATCATCCTGGTATATGTACTACTGAGTAGCAAGTAGTCCCTAAAAAGTGGCCTCTGTTATCTGGGTGTTAGAATAAGGGCACTTAGGAGGAGTTGCACAAGAGTTGGTCCTGAGTTTTTAACATTTAAAAAAAATTTATTTATTTTATTTATTTACTTTTGGCTGCGTTGGGTCCTTGTTGCTGCACGCGGGCCTTTCTCCAGTTGTGGTGAGTGGGGGCCACTCTTTGTTGCGGAGCACGGGCCCCAGGCACGCAGGCCTCAGCAGTTGTGGCTCGCGGACTCTAGAGCACAGGCTCAGCAGCCATGGCGCATGGGCTCAGCTGCTCCGTGGCATGTGGGATCTTTGCGGACCAGGGCTCACCGTGTCCCCTGCATTGGCAGGTGGACTCAACCACTGCGCCACCAGGGAAGTCCCTAACATTTTTTTAATGACTTAGAAAAAAGATACATAATCAAATTTATTCATGAAATTTGCTAATGTCACCAAACTGGGTGACTAACATTTTGGGGAGGCAGATTTTAAATGTGTGCCACTAGTTGAGAGAAGTAAGGCAAAAAAAATTGGATGAGATTCTTTAGGAACAAATACAGAATAGTTCATTCAGAAAGAACATGTAGTAAAGTAAAACTGGGACAATTGGAAAGTGTAGTATTGTACTTAAAAGTGAGCATGATAATTGGATACATGAAGGAGAGCAGAGCTTAAAACATACATGATATAATCTTTCATTCTCAGCATAGGTCAGTCACTTATTAGAACACTGTGTTCACCCCAGCACCCCGACGCAACAGTATTACATATGAAAAGCTTGGAGATGTCACTGCAGAGGAAATATAATAATGAAAGCGATGGCTTTTGGCTCAATAGAGGCAAAAATGAAAGGCAATGGAAACTTGAAGAAGACTAAGCAGTCCTTTAGCCTGTGGGATAAGAAGGTAATGGGTGTTGAGGAGGGTGACTCTAGAAGCTGAAGGATGCTTGTGCCTTGAAAAGTGTTCAGAGGGAAATTCACTTTCAAGCATACCACTACCAGACTTCAATATTCCCAAGCTCCATCAAAGCTCACAAACGCCTGTGTAAACAGTATAGCATACTCTCTCGAATTCACACTGTGGCCTTGCTAACCTACCAATCAAATGGTGTTGCATTTACTGAACTTTCCTTAGTTACTTGATCTCTTTACCTAAGGTCTTAGCCTCTGTCAGAAGAATTTTCATTAAACTTAAAGGCTGTCCAATATCACGATATTAAAAAGATCAAAAGAAAAGTCTTCCAGAAAAAATTCAATTTCTTGGCAGACTAAAATCTTAATCATTAAAATATCAGTACATGGAAATATTTTATTCCCTGATAGTCTAATTTTAACAAGAGTTGTAAATCCTATTAAATAAATGTAGGTAACGGATTTTGTAGAAACTATACAAAATCACTTCAGGCCAATCTGCTGGGGTTGAGAAGAAGAATCCATGTAGGATCATAAGAATACTTAGGGAGAAAGAGTACTTTCAGGTAGAAGAACTGTGTTTGATTATCTAATTTTACCACTTAAGTAGCTGAATAATTTTGGGGATGACATCTCTACTCTTTAAAGCTCAGGTTTTTGTTTTTATGTTTAATATGAAAAATGGAGATAATGCAGTGGTATGCTGGTAAATGTGTAACAACTGGCTCTCCTGGGGACAGAATTACCAGTTTTGTAGCATTTTCCAGTTTCTATGGTATAAATACTCCAACCAAAATAGCCAATTTCAAGCTACCAACATGGTGTCACTGAATGAATATAAGCCAGCTTTAGCACTCTGTGGGTAACATGATGGTTAAATGGGAAATGTACATATAAATACTTATACAGTTATACTATACAAATGTTACTTGTCACCTTCTTATATAACATCTTTTTTTACGGTACTAGCCAATGAAAACTAATATCTTTCTGTAGCACACACACAAAAGCTAAATTTTTAGAGAAAATAAATTTTGTTATGTATATTACATATAGGAGAGTAGGCGTTTTAAGAGGATGAATCAGAACATACAATTTTTGTTATTTAATAAATCCAGCTTATGCTACATTATTTATACACTAACAGAAAAGAAAAAAATAACTTATTTAAGGGAAAAGCACTTAATTAAAAATTGTTGGTATATCTAATAATGAAGCCCCAAAACAGATGAAGCAAAAAATAACCAAATTGAAGGGAAATATGGACAGTTTAAAAGTAAGAGCTGGAGACATTAATCCCACTTTCAACAATGGACTGAACAGCTAGACAGAAGATCAGCAAGGAAATATAAAACTTGAACAACAGCATAAATCAACTGGACCTAAGAGCATCTATAGAACACTTAATCCAACAACAGTAGAATATGTATTCTTCTTAAGGGCACAAGAAACATTCTCCAGGACAGACCATATATTAGGCCACAAAACAAATCTCATTAAATTTAAAAATATTGAAATCATAAGAAGTATGTTCTTCGACCACAGTGGGATGAAATTAGAAATCAATAACAGTACACACCAATGTTCATTGCAGCATTATTTACAATAGCCAAGATATGGAAGTAATCTAAGTGTCCATCAATAGATGAGGGGATAAAGAAAATGTGGTATATATATATATACACAACAGAATATTACTCAGCCCTTAAAAAAATCTTGCTATTTGCAACAGCATGAATGGATCTAGAGAGTATTATGCTAAGTGAAATAAGTCAGACAAAGAAAGACAAATCCCATATTATTTCACTTATATGTGGAATCTTAAAAACAAACAAATAAACTAAATAAAATGAAAACAGACTCATAGATACAGAGAACAAATAAGTGGTTGCCAGAGGGGAGGGGGAAGGAGTGGGGACAAAATAGGTGAACTGGACAAACCTCCAGTTATAAAATAAATAAGACATACCGATGTAATATACAGCATAAGGAATATGATCCCTATACCCTTTGTATAGTGACAAATGGTTACTAGACTTATCATGATGATCATTTCATAATGTATGTAAATGTCAAATCACAATATAGTACACCTGAAACTAACATAATATTGTTCATCAGCTACATTTCAATTAAAAAAAGAAATTAAGGACTTCCCTGGTGGTGCAGTGGTTAAGAATCCGCCTGCCAATGCAGGGGACACGGGTTTGAGCCCTGGTCTGGGAAGATCCCACGTGCTGCGGAGCAACTAAGCCCGTGTGCCACAACTATTAAGCCTGCACTCTAGAGCCTGCGAGCCACAACTACTGAGCCCGTGTGCTACAACTACTGAAGCCCACATGCCTAGAGCCCGTGCTCCACAACAAAGAGAAGCCACTGCAATGAGAAGCCCACACACTGCAAGGAAGAGTAGCCCCCGCTCACCACAACTAGAGAAAGCCCATGTGCAGCAACAAAGACCCAACCCTGCCAAAAATAAAAAAGTAAATTTATTTTAAAAAATTATGTTAAAAAAATAAAACTAGAAGGGACTTCCTTGGTGGTGCAGTGGTTATGAATACACCTGCCAATGCAGGGGACGTGGGTTCGAACCCTGGGCCAGTAAGATCCCACATGCTGCGGTGCAACTAAGCCCATGCACCACAACTACTGAACCTGCGTGCCACAACTACTGAAGCCCATGCGCCCAGACTCCATGCTCCACAACAAGAGAAGCCACCGCAATGAGAAGCCCACGCACCGCAATGAAGAGTAGCCCCCGTTTGCCGCAACTAGAGAAAGCCTACGTGCAGCAACGAAGACCCAAAGCAGCTATAACTAACTAACTAACTAACTAACTAAAATAAAATAAAGCTAGGAATAATGAGGCTTTTGGAGTCAGGGACCTAGGTAAGAATTCTAGTCTGCAGCTCTGGGACTGTGTGACCTTGGGCAATTTTCTTAATTTCTCCAAGTTTCAGTTTCTTTCTCCATAAAATGAGCATAGTAAAACTTATCTTGCAGATTGTTATAAGGATTAGAGCTGGGGTAGGCAAACTATGGTGTGGGTCCAAATCTGGACCTCTTGTTTTAAAGATTAGAGGTAATTTATGTTAGGTACCCTAGTAGGGTACCTGGTATCTAGTAGGCTTTTAATAAATGCTTTTAATAAGATGATTTCTTGATATCCAAGTTTATTTAACAAAAATAACTTTTAGCTGTCAAACAAATTACTTGGAGTACCTGATTATACTTAACTCCAATAAACTCATTATATAATTATGCTGCATTATAACACAGTAAACCAATTTCTTTGCAGTTGGTTAGATGTGTAAATATAACCAATGAACTACATCTTTGAGGTGCTTTAAAAGAGAATTTAAGTTCCAACATTAATATAATACAAATTATTTTGAATTGGTCATCTAGAGGTTGTTTCCTTTTTCCTCAAAGGCTATCCCTCTGTGTAAAAGGAAAGTTTAGTCTGAATCTCAGTTCTGCCAATTTAAGTCAAGTTACTTTATCTCTCTAAGCAAAGTATTGTTGTGAGGTTTAAGAAAATTACAGATTTTATATAGGGTCCAAAATATAAACTAAAGTAAGAATTTTTCTGTTCTCTAATTAAAACTAAGTTTCTATATTAAAACTAACTTCACCTTTGGCATCCACTCTAATATCAGCTTATCTTCAAAGGGCTTCGTGTGGCAGGACAAGCCCCAGACCCGTTCTTAGCCAGGTTATATTCCTGTGATTAGGCTAGAATCAGGCCAACTTCTATTTATACTTCCCCTCCCCACCCCCCACAGCAAGCGTCCCAATGATTTTTTAATTGCACTAGTAAAGCTTTGCCAGGAGAGGGCACCCTTGCCCACATGAAGGTTAGCTTTGTGCCGGATTCTTCTGGGGGCAAGGGTAAAAAATTCGATTATAATTAAAAAACATATTCAATATAATGTGTTTTTAACTGCTGCAAGACAGTCTTAGTGAAAAATTTGACTCAAATATATTATTTTAGTGTCTAAATATTGGCAAATTTTATCCTTGGGGATGGTACTCTCTTCCTCCTTAGATAACATCTTTCAGTTTTAGTGAACTCTTTTTAAAATTAATTAACTAATTAAATAATACTTATTGAGATACAACTGACATATCATATGATATAAGTTTAAGGTGTACAACCAGTTGATTTGATACATTTATATATTGCAATATGATTGCCACCTTAGCATTAGCTAACACCTCTATCACATTACATGGTTATTTCTGTTTTGTGATGGGAACAATTAAGATCTATCTTCTTGGGGGACCTTCAAGATGGCGGAGGAGTAAGATGTGGAGATCACCTTCCTCCCCACCAATACATCAAAAATACATCTACGTGTGGAACAGTTCCTACAGAACACCTACTGAATGCTTGCAGAAGACCTCAGACGTCAAGATACTCCCCATGTACCTAGGGTAGGGCAAAAGAAAAAAGAAAAAACAGAGGGAAAAGAATAAGGATGGGACCTGCACCTCTGGGAGGGAGCTGTGAAGGAGGAAAAGTTTCCACACACTAGGCAGCCCCTTCACTGGTGGAGATGGGGGGTGGGTGGGTGGGAAGCTTCGGAGCCTCGGAGGAGAGCACAGCAACAGGGGTGCAGAAGGCAAAGCGGAGACATTCCCGCACAGAGGATCGGTGCCGACCAGCACTCACCAGCCTGAGAGGCTTGTCTGTTCACCTGCCGGGGCAGGCGGGGCTGGGAGCTCAGGCTTGGGCTTCAGAGGTCAGATCCCAGGGAGAGGACTGGGGTTGGCTGTGTGAACACAGCCTGAAGGGGCTAGTGCATCACAGCTAGCAGGGAGGGAGTCCGGGGGGGGGGGGAAAAAGTGTGGAACTGCCTAAGAGGCAAGAGACCATTGTTTCAGGTTGCCTGAGGAGAGGGGATTCAGAGCACCACCTAAACAAGCTCCAGGGAAGGGCGTGAGCCGTGGCTATCAGGGCAAACACAAGAGATGGGCATGAAACACTAAGGCTGCTGCTGCAGTCACCAAGAAGCCTGTGTGCGAGCACAGGTCACTATCCACACCCCCCTGGGAGCCTGTGCAGTCCGCCACTGCCAGGGTCCCGTGATCCAGGGAGAACTTCCCTTGGAGAACACATGGTGCGCCTCAGGCTGTTGCAGTGTCACGCGGGCCTCTGCCGCCGCAGGCTTGCCCCGCATTCTGTACCCCTCCTTCCCCCGCCCCGTCCTGAGTGATCCAGAGCGCCCTAATCAGCCGCTCCTTTAACCAAGTCCTGTCTGGGTGAAGAACAGACGCCAGAGGGTGACCTACACACAGAGGCGGGGCCAAATCTAAAGCTGACACCCAGGAGCTGCGCGAACAAACAATAAAAAGGAAAATTTCTCTGTGCAGCCTCCAGAGCAGTGGATTAAATACCCACAATCATCTTGATGTACCCTGCATCGGTGGAATACCTGAACAATGAATCATCCCAAAATTGAGGTGGTAGACTTTGGGAGCAACTGTAGACTTGGGGTTTGCTGTATGCGACTGACTAGTTTCTGATTTTTATGTGTATCTTAGTATAGTTTTTAGCACCTGTCATCATTGTTGGATTTGTTTATTGGTTTCGTTGCTCTCTTTTATTATTTTTTTACTTTAAAAAATTTTTTTTTTTTTTTTTTGTGGTACGCAGGCTTCTCACTGTTGTGGCCTCTCCCGTTGTGGAGCACAGGCTCCGGACGCGCAGGCTCAGCAGCCATGGCTCACAGGCCCAGCTGCTCTGTGGCATACGGGATCCTCCTGTACCGGGGCATGAACCCGTGTTCCCTGCATCGGCAGGCGGACTCTCAACCACTGCGCCACCAGGGAACCCCGCCTAAATTTTTTTATTTTAATAATATTTAAAAAATTTTTTATTTTAATAACTTTATTTTATTTATTTATTTTTCTTCTTTCTTTTTTTTCTCCCTTCTGAGCCATGTGGCTGACAGGCCTGAGCCTCCAAAGTGGGAGAGCTGAGTTCAGGACATTGGACCACCAGAGACCTGCTGGCCCCATGTAATATCAATTGGTGAGAGCTCTCCCAGAGATCTCCATCTCAACGCTAAGACCAAGCTCCACACAATAACCAGCAAGCTCCAGTGCTGGACACCCCATGTCAAACAACTAGCAAGACAGGAACACAACCTCACCCATTAGCAGAGAGGCTGCCTAAAATCATAAGAAGTTCACAGACACCCCAAAACACACCAACAGACACAGTCCTACTCACCAGAAAGACAAATCTAGCCTCAGGCACCAGTCCCCTCCACAAGGAAGCCTACACAACCCACTGAACCAATCAACCTTAGCCACTGGGGGCAGACACCAAAAAAAATGGGAATTATGAACCTGCAGCCTGCAAAAAGGAGACCCCAAACACAGTAAGTTAAGCAAAATGGGAAGACAGAGAAACACATAGCAGATGAAGGAGCAAGGTTAAAACCCAACAGACCAAACAAATGAAGGGGAAATAGTCAGGCTACCTGAAAAAGAATTCAGAGTAATGATAGTAAAGATGATCCAAAATCTTGGAAATAGAATGGAAAAAATACAAGAAACATTTAACAAGGACCTAGAAGGACTAAAGAGCAAACAAAAAATGATTAACAACAAAACAAATGCGATGAAAAATTCTCTAGAAGGAATCAATAGCAGAATAACTGAGGCAGAAGAACAGATAAGTGACCTGGAAGATAAAATAGTGGAAATAACAACCACAGAGCATCTTAAAGAAAAAGAATTGAGAACAGTCTTAGGGACCTCTGGGAAACATTCAATGCACCAACATTCGAATTATAGGGGTCCCAGAGGAAGAAGAGAAAAAGAAAGGGACTGAGAAAATATTTGAAGAGATTATAGTTGAAAACTTCCCTAATATGGGAAAGGAAATAGTCGATCAAGTCCAGGAAGAACAGAGAGTCCCATACAGGATAAATCCAAGGAGAAACACGCCAAGACACATATTAATCAAACTGTCAAAAATTAAATACAAAGAAACAATACTAAAAGCAGCAAGGGAAAAACAACAAATAACACACAAGGGAATCCCCATAAGGTTAACAGCTGATCTTTCAGCAGAAACTCTGCAAGCCAGAGGGAAGTGGCATAAAGTGATGAAAGGGAAAAACCTACAATCAAGATTACTCTACCCAGCAAGGATGTCATTCAGATATGATGGAGAAATTAAAATCTTTACAGACAAGCAAAAGCTAAGAGAATTCAGCACCACAAACAAGCTTTACAAAAAATGCTAAAGGAACTTTTCTAGGCAGGAAACACAAGAGAAGGAAAAGACCTACAATAACAAACCCAAAACAATTAAGAAAATGGTAATAGAAACATACATATTGAAAATTACCTTAAATGTAAATGGATTAAATGCTCCAACCAAAAGACACAGACTAGCTGAATGGATAAAAAGCAAGACCTTTATATATGCTGCCTACAAGAGACCAACTTCAGACCTAGGAACACATACAGACTGAAAGTGAGAGGATGAAAAGATATGCCATGCAAATGGAAATCAAAAGAAAGCTGGAGTAGCAATTCTCATATTGACAAAATAGACTTTAAAAGAATGTTACAAGAGACAAGGAAGGACACCACATAATGATCAAGGAATCAATCCAAGAAGAAGATACAACAATTGTAAACTGCACCCAACATAGGAGCACCTCAATACATAAGACAAATGATAACAGCCATAAAAGGGGACCTCGACAGTAACACAATCATAGTAGGGGACTTTAACACCCCACTTTCACCAATGGACAAATCATCCAAAATGCAAATAAATAAGGAAACACAAGCTTTAAGTGATACATTAAACAAGATGGAGTTAATTGATATTTATAGGATGTTCCATCCAAAAATAACAGAATACATTTTCTTTTCAAGTGCTCATGGAACATTCTCCAGGAGAGATCATATCTTGGGTCACAAATCAAGCCTTGGTAAATTTAAGAAAACTGAAATCATATCAAGTATCTTTTCCAATCACAATGCTATGAGACTAGATATTAATTACAGGAACAAATCTGTAAAAAATACAAACACATGGAGGCTAAACAATACAATACTAAATAACCAAGAGATCACTGAAGAAATCTAAGAGGAAATCAATAAATACCTAGAAACAAATGACAATGAAAACATGAGGACCCAAAACCTATGGGATGCAGCAAAAGCAGTTCTAAGAGGAAGTTTATAGCAATGCAATCCTACTTCAAGAAACAAGAAAAATCTCAAATAAACAATCTAACCTTATACCTAAAGCAATTAGAGAAAGAAGAACAAAAAACCCCAAAGTTAGCAGAGGATTGAAATCATAAAAATCAGATCAGAAATAAATGAAAAAGTAAAGGACACAGGACTTCCCCGGTGGCCTAGTGGTTAATAATCCACCTGCCAAGGCTAGGGACATGGGTTCAAGCCCTGGTCTGGGAATATACCACATGCCGTGGAGTAACTAAGCCTGTGCACCACAACTACTGAGCCTGCGATCTACAGCCTACAAGCCACAACTACTGAGCCTGTGTGCCACAACTATTAAAACCCATGCACCTAGAGCCCGTGCTCTGCAACAAGAAAAGCCAACACAATGAGAACCCTGCATACCACAACAAAGAGTAGCCCCTGCTTGCTACAACTAGAGAAAGCCTGCGCACGGCAACGAAGACCCAACGCAGTCAAAAATAAATAAATAAATAACTTATAAATAAATAAGTAAATAAAAAGGAGATGGGTCTGTTAAAAGAAAAAAAATGAAGGGCACAATAGCAAAGATATATAAAACTAAAAGCTGGTTCTTTGAGAAGATAAACAAATTGAATAATCATTAGCCAGACTCATCAAGAAAAAAAGGGAAAAGACTCAAATCAATAGAATTAGAAATGAAAAAGGAGAAATAACAACTGACACTGCAGACATACAAACGATCATAAGAGATTACTACAAGTAACTATATGCCAATAAAATGGACAACCTGGAAGAAATGGACAAGTTCTTAGAAAAGCACAACCTTCCGAGACTGAACTAGGAAGAAACAGAAAGTATAAACAGACCAATCAAAAGCACTGAAATCGAAACTGTCATTAAAAATCTTCCAACAAACAAAAGCCCAGGACCAGATGGCTTCACAGGGGAATTCTATCAAACATTTAGAGAAGAGCTAACACCTATCCGTCTCAAACTCTTCCAAAATATAGCAGAGGGAGGAACGCTCCCAAACTCATTCTATGAGGCCACCATCACCCTGATACCAAAACCAGACAAAGATGTCACACACAAAAAAACAACACTATGGGTGAATATCTCTGATGAACATAGATGCAAAAATCCTCAACAAAATACTAGCAAAAAGAATCCAACAGCACATTAAAAGGATCATACACCATGACTAAGTGGGGTTTATCCCAGGAATGCAAGCAGTCTTCAATATACGCAAATCAATCAATGCGATACACTATATTAACAAATTGAAGGATAAAAACCATATGATCATCTCAATAGATGCAGAAAAAGCTTTTGACAAAATTCAACACCCATTTATGATAAAAACTCTCCAGAAAGTAGGCATAGAGGGAACTTACCTCAATATAATAAAGGCCATATATGACAAATGCACAGCCAACATTGTTCTCAATGGTGAAAAACTGAAACCATTTCCTCTAAGATCAAGAAAAAGACAAGGTTGCCCACTCTCACCACTATTATTCAACATAGTTTTGGAAGTTTTAGCCACAGCAATCAGAGAAGAAAAAGAAGTAAAAGGAATCCAAATCAGAAAAGAAGTAAAACTGTCACTGTTTGCAGATGACATGATACTATACATAGAGAATCCTAAAGATGCTACCAGAAAACTACTAGAGCTAATCAACGAATTTGGTAAAGTAGCAGGATATAAAATTAATGCAGTAATCTCTTGCATTCCTATTCACTAATGATGAAAAATCTGAATGAGAAATTAAGGAAACATTCCCATTTACCACTGCAACAAAAAGAATAAAATACCTAGGAATAAAGTTACCTAAGGAGACAAAAGACCTGTATGCAGAAAACTATGAGACACTGATGAAAGAAATTAAAGACAATACAAACAGATGGAGAGATATACCACGTTCTTGGATTGGGAGAATCAAAATTGTGAAAATGACTATACTACCCAAAGCAATCTACAGATTCAATGCAATCCCTATCAAAGTACCAATGGCATTTTTCACAGAACTAGAACAAAAATTTCACAATTTGTATGGAAACACAAAAGACCCCAAATAGCCAAAGCAATCTTGTGAAAGAAAAACGGAGCTGGAGAAATCAGGCTCCCTGACTTCAGACTATACTACAAAGCTACAGTAATCAAGACAGCAGGGTACTGGCACCAAAACAGAAATATAGATCAATGGAACAGGATATAAAGCCCAGAGATAAACCCATGCACATATGGTCACCTTACCATTGATAAAGGAGGCAAGAGTATAGAATGGAGAAAAGACAGCTTCTGCAATAAGTGGTGCTGGAAAAACTGGACAGCTACATGCAAAGGAATGAAATTAGAACACTCCTTAACACCATACACAAAAATAAACTCAAAATGGATTAAAGACCTAAATGTAGGGCCAGACACTATAAAACTCTTAGAGGAAAACATAGGCAGAATACTCTGTGACATAACTCACAGCAAGATCCTTTTTGACCCACCTCCTACAAAAATGGAAATAAAAACAAAAATAAACAAATGGGATCTAATGAAACTTAAAAGCTTTTGCACAGCAAAGGAAACCATAAATAAGATGAAAGGACAACCCTCAGAATGGGAGAAAATATTTGCAAATGAAGCAACTCAGAAAGGATTAATCTGCAAAATATACAAGCAGCTCATGCAGCTCAATCTCAAAAAAACAAACAACCCAATCAAAAAATGGGCAGAAGACCTAAACAGACATTTCTCCAAGGAAGATATACAGATGGCCAACAAACGCATGAAAGGATTCTCAACATCACTAATCATTAGAGAAATGCAAATCAAAACTACAATGAGGTATCATCTCACACCAGTCAGAATGGCCATCATTAAAAAATAAACAAACAATAAATGCTGGAGAAGGTGTGGAGAAGAGGGAACCCTCTTGTACTATTGGTGGGAATGTAAATTGATAAAGCCACTATGGAGAACAGTATGGAGGTTCCTTAAAAATCTAAACATAGGGGCTTCCCTGGTGGCGCAGTGGTTGAGAGTCCGCCTGCTGATGCGGGGGACACAAGTTCGTGCCCCCGTCCGGGAAGGTCCCACATGACACGGAGTGGCTAGGCCCGTGAGCCATGGCTGCTAAGCCTGTGCGTCCGGAGCCTGTGCTCCGCAACGGGAGAGGCCACAACAGCGAGAGGCCCACGTACTGCAAAAAACAAACAAACAAACAAAAGTAAACATAGAACTACCATACGACCCAGGAATCCCACTACTGGGCATATACCTGAGAAAACCATATTCAAAAAGAGTCAGGTACCACAGTGTTCATTGCAGCACTATTTACAATAACCAGGACATGGAAGCAACCTAAGTGTCCATCGACAGATGAATGGATAAAGAAGATATGGCACACACATACAATGGAATATTTCTCAGCCATAAAAAGAAACGAAATTGAGTTATTTGTAGTGAGGTGGATGGACCTAGAGTCTGTCATACAGAGTAAAGTCAGAAAGAGAAAAACAAATAACATATGCTAACACATATATGTGGACTCTAAAAAAAAAAATGGTTCTGATGAACCTAGGAGCAGGACAGGAATAAAGACGTAGAGAATGGACTTGAGGACACGGGGAGGGGGAAGGGTAAGCTAGGACAAAGTGAGAGAGTAGCATTGACATATATACACTACCAAATGTAAAATAGATAGCTAGTAGGAAGCAACCGCATAGTACAGGGAGATCAGCTCCGTGCTTTGTGACCACCTAGAGGGGTGAGAGAGGGAGGGTGGGAGGGAGATGCAAGAGGGAGGGGATATGGGGATATATGTATACATATAGGTGATTCACTTTGTTATACAGCAGAAACTAACACAACCTTGTAAAGCAATTATACTGCAAGAAAGATGTTAAAAAAGAAAAAGATCTATCTTCTTAGCAACTTTGAACTTTTTAATACAGTATTGTTATCTATAATCATAATGCTTAGTGAAGCAAGCAGTTTACTTACTGCTTCCAGAATCCCATATGTAATATATGCTAATTATATGAAATTATACATTTAATCTGTACATAAAGAGATGACCAAATCAATGTTCTTCAAAATGTTGAAAGTAGTTTCCACTGGATAGAGGGTTTTAAGGAAGTTTAAAAAGAAACTTTATTTGTATTTTTGTGTATGTTGGAATTCTTTTTTAAAAGTATGCATCATGTTTACAAAAATGTTAAAGCTATTCCCAGAGGAAACATTAAAAATAAACCTCAGCACCGATCCTTTGTAATTTTATTTTTTAACCAAGGACAGACTATGGTCTGCTACTTATTTTGGAGGATAATCTCTAGATTACCAAAGGAAAGGCCTTTTTTTACATTGTGGTCCTGGGTCACCTCTATCAGAATTACCTATGAGGCTTGTTAAACATACAGAGTTCCAGGCTCCCTTCCCCACCACTACTGAATCCCAACCAAAGCGAATAAATCAACATCTCTGTGGGGTGGGACCCCTACATGGTTCCCAAGCGCTCCCGGAGAAATGTATGTACACTTAAGTCTGAGAATCACCAGAACTAAATGAAGGATTAGCAACTTCACTGTGTCATTCATATCTATAATTATATACATTCTCTCCCTCTCTCTGTCTCTCCACCTATTTTCCCAGTCTACAGAAGCTGAAACTGAGATGAGGTAAAGGCCTCGAATATCAGGTGTTTCAATGATTAAAATACTTAGGAAACCCCACAGAATTGTTGATATTCATAGCAATCCCCAATCTTTTTTTGTCCATTTCTGTCTCAACTTACCTGGTTCTTGGGTTTTTGATGAAGCCAGTATTTATGAAATTAGGGCAGAGACATGTTTTGACTCCAGTTTTTTCTAAGGCAGCCAGTTCTTCAGTCAAAGCTTTACGAAATCCAACAGCAGCAAACTTGCTTGAACTGAAAATAAACAGTTCAAGAGAGAGTTCACAAGATAATTCAGGAAAGCTGCTGCATCTATTTAATTGCAATGTCTGTTTTCCTTAGTTAAATGTGGTGCTCTGCCAGGCAGCACGGCCACATCTGGATCTCAGGGCCTGGCCCAGACCTACTGAATCAGAATCTGCATTCTAGATGATCCTCAGGAAAATTTATAGACACAGCAAAGTCTAAGAAGTGCTGGCATAGAACATTTACTGCATCCCAGCATCATTTATCAGTGTAAGAACTGAGTAGGTTTAAATGTCTTGTTAGGAAAATTGGTAGGGTGTTTGTTTTTGTTGTAGCTGTTCCCCTAAAATTTAATGTTGCTATAGGCTGTTTGTTATTTACTATAGTATGTTCATGGAATTCATTGGGAAATTCTCCAGCATAAGTCCTAGTCTTCCCTTAAGCCTTAGCTTGATTGCCTCAAAGAGGGCTTTCCTGACCCCTAGTCTAAATTATTGTCCCATTATACGGTAATCTTCAGTTTTCCAAGAAGCACATCTTGGACTTGTAATTAAATATTCATTTGGGTGAATTTTTTAATGTCTGGCCCCCATACCTTTACTATAATAATCTCCATGACTGTTTTGGTCTCCAATGAATCCCCAGGGGCTGGCACAGTGCTTGGCCTAAAATAGGTACTCAGTAAATATTTGTCAAATGAATGAATCAAAATGCAAAGCAATTCTTATTGTCATAGTGCCTTCATTTGGAAAGAGAAGGGAAATTTGTCATATTCTAAGTGGACATTACTTTTCCAGCTAGGCTTTTAAAGAAAGCAGCATTATTGAGATATAAATTCACATACCATATAATTCACTCACTTAGGTGTACAATTCAATGGGTTTTGGAATATTACATTATTAATTTTTAAAAATTATACAAAAGTATTTATAATATAAAATTTACTATTTTAACTATTTTTAAGTGTATAATTCAGTGGTATTAATTACCAGATAGATTGTTTTTCTCTAAGCCTGTACAGATTACCAATTTTTTTTAATGAATTTTAAAAAAATTATTTATTTTTGGCTGCGTTGGGTCTTTGTTGCTGTGCGTGGTCTTTCTCTAGTTGCAGCGAGCAGGGGCTACTCTTCGCTGTGGTGCATGGGCTTCTCGTTGCGGTGGCTTCTCTTGCTGCGGAGCGTGGGCTCTAGGCGCACGGGCCTCAGTAGTTGTGGCACACAGGCTGAGTAGTTGCAGCTCACGGGCTCTAGAGTGCAGGCTCAGTAGTTGTGGTGCATGGGCTTAGTTGCTCCACGGCAAGTGGGGCCTTCCCAGACAAGGGATCTAACCCGTGTCCCCTGCATTGGCAGGCAGATTCTTAACCACTGCGCCACCAGAGAAGTCCCCAGATTAGCAATTATACAAAGTAAATTCTTGCCAATTAATCTGTGCTTTGGATAATTATCTTTTTTTTTTTTAAAGCTTAGACACATTGAAGGCTTAAAAGAAAGATTGCTAGATTCAATTACATAAAATGTAAATCTTCTATACACTGAAAAACAACACAAACAAAAATAATATCTAAAATTGATCACTATATACCAGACACTGTCCTCAGTTATTCAGATGCATTATTTCATTTAATCCTCACAGCAATTCTGTGAAATAAATACTATTTATGATCTCCATTTCCCAAAAAGGAAACTTAGGCAGAGGCGGGGTTATAGAACTTGCCCAAAGACACAAAACAAAGTGGTGGAAACAGGCTTTAAACGTGGGCAACAAACCAGGCCTCTATATTATATACTCTAAACTTTATTAGCTCCTAACCAAGTTAAGAGGTAAATGCAACATATAGGGCAAAGATTAAGGGTGAATACATGACAACTTTTATAAATGAATAAGACAATACTCTAATAGATAAATGCCTAAGGACATTAGCAGAAAATTTACAGAATAAAAATACCAATAGATATATGTATATAAATTTTTTTAGGAGTAATTAATATAAATACAAAGTAAAAAAAGATAAAATTTTTGCCTAGCAGTAATAGTAAGGATATGAGGAAACTTTTTACTTGTTTGAGTTGTTTTTCAATGTACAGAATACTTTCATTCTATATAATTGAGCTGGCAATATTTTAAAGCCATAAATATATGTCTAAGCTTTAAGAAAAAAAAGTGAGAGAGAAATTTCCACAGAACTTCCTATTTTCTAAAGCACAGGTTAATTGGCAGCATTTTCTGAAAGGCAATTTGGCAAAAGGTATAAAATTCATTAAAAATATACCATGCTCTTAGATCTGGTAATTTCTCTTTTAAGTATATATCCCAAGGAAATAATCAATCATGTTTCTAAAGATTTATGTTCAAGGATAGTCCCTGGGGTATATAGTCCATGAAGGCAAATAGTTGCAAACACTGAAAATGTCTGGAGTGGACAGATGCTGTTTTTGCCCATCAGCATTCATATTCCCTCATTCTGGTAAGATCGCTCTGATTTTGTCGGGTTACACCCAGCTCCTCCTCTCCATACAGTGATTGAATCCAAATTGGTCTAGTTAGAGTGAACTCTAGAACTAGAACATTTGAAAGCATGGCTTTCCCCCCTACCTGCTGAACTTGGAGTTGAAAGGATATTATTCCAGAACTGCTGGTAGCTATCTTGCCAACACAGGACAGCCTGCCTAAGACTTTTCATCTTTTGGTCTGGGGCAGTTTAAGTTTTGTGTTCCTTGCAACTGAAAGAGTCCTGAAAAACAAATTATCCAACAATAATGGATAAACGGAATAAACAGTGGCACATATATACCATGCAAGAATTGAAAATGATGTTGCACATATATATTTATTAACAAGCAATATGTTCATTTTAAATTAAAAAAAAGCAAATTTATGTATGCAATTTTTTTCAATGCATGACTATATATCTACATTTAAAATGTCCCAAAAAATGATAACAAATGCTTATCATGGTTATTTCTGTGTGGTGAGACTATCAGTAAATATTCTTTTTTTTCTTTTACTAAACTGTATTTTCTGATTTTTCTTAAGTGAACCAGAAGTGCAGGGATATATTGAAACTCATAGTTAATGATCTTGAGTGTGTTAAAGGAATTTTATATTTTTGAATTTCAGAGTGAATTTGTTTTTAGACATATATATGAAAGCTAACAGTGAGTGTATTTTTTTCTTCACTTTGTGACTTTACACCAAATTTCTTCTTACTGTCAATAATCTGAATTAATATTTCTCATTCCAAATTATTCTTTTAGATAACATTTCATTACAAGTTAATGATCAGGACTCAGTTTTGCCATGTCTTCCCATACTGGTAACTTTCATGCTTATAAATTGGCTGAGTTGACAAAAAACATTAGCCAGAGTTTATAGATGAATAAAAAGAACAAAAAAGTTTGCAAGGATAGTCTAACCACATCTGCAGAGTGGTTGTTCTTATGTCATGGCAAGATTCCCCTACCTCCCTCAGCAGATGTTTCAGTATGAAAGCATGATCTGTAAATGTTACAAAGTTTTCACAGAGTTTTGTTAAAATGTCCATCTCTTCATCTTCCATCTGCCTAAGAATATCCTCTTGCTGATTCCGTAGAAACAGTCTAAATTGCTCACATTCAAAATTTATTTCTTCTCTCCTACATTTAACCTGGTTTCTCACGTTCAACTGATTGGCTGGCTTGCAGAGTTATCACTTTTTCAACTTGTTCCATATCACTCTTCAAGGGCTCAATGGTACATTCTAGAATTTTCCTGTGATGAGAGGCAGCTTTCATGATGGGGCAATTGTAGTGTTTCTGGTGTTGAATGGAGAAACAGCACTGTGTACATAAAACCTCTAGGTCCTTCCCACAAAAAAGGGTCAGAAACTGATTGTGCTTCTCACACACAGAATTCTCTTCCTGCCCCTTCCACGTGCTCCTTCTGATCTGGAGTAAATTAGCAACTTCAGTCAAATGACTGAGCTGGGTTTGCTCCTGATGTTCTTGTCTCCAAACCAAAAATGGCAGACGGGACAGGGGAAGGTATCACCTAGGTCCTTCCAAGTCATACTGATGCATGAGCAACAGAAGCTGTGCCCACAGTTGATGGTTACTGGATCTTTCGAGTTATCCACACAGATGGGGTAGCTAGACACCTCTTGTGCCTGTACCAGGGCTCTCACGAACTCCACTGAGTTGAGAACAAAAGTGGTGGATAAGAATGCTCCCTCTGGCAAGGCCTGCTCAAGCTCAAGACCCAGCGAGAAGTGGATATCCTCCTCCAGAGAACATAGATTGACCAGCTTTACGTTGCACTGGACCGGCATGCTGATGACAGCCACAGAAGTCTTTCTGAGTCCCCTGCACCTACCTCAACTTGAAGGGCAAGAGAGATTCACTGCTTGTAGTGCTATTGCAAATTAGCCCACCGAAATTTAACATTAATGAGTTTCTTCTACAAGTAAGTAGCCACAGGTTCAAGAAAGCAATCATTCCTATGGGGGAGAAAAGCTTTTAAATTCAAAATTTCCTAGACTGGCAATCACAATATAATAATTAATTCAGGCAAGAATCATCAATGACTGCAAATACTGTAAGGTAAAATTTCATGGGAAATAATACATTCACACAATCTCAAAATATTATTCTAAGAATTATAGTTCATGTGTAGAGAGACAAAATAGGTGCCTTTACAATGTAGAGACTAGAGAACCCCTCCTGACCAATGAATGGATAAATTGATGGCCTGCGATGGGAAGAAAAACAGCACATATGGAACAGTTCTGCCCCCCCACCATTACCCAAATCTAATCACAGGGAAATAATCACCAAAATTGAAACCATGGAACATTCAATGGTCTTAAACACTGCATAAACAAGAATGACACTGAAAAAAATATGGGGGAGTGTTCTACATTAAAAGAGACTAAAGAAACAACTAAGAGAAATTCATGATCTTAAGCTTTGATTCTAGATAGGCAGGAAAACTGCTGTAAAGTGGATAGTATGGGACAACGGGGAAAACTGAAATATGCACTATTTATTAGATAAGGGTATCATAGTTAACCTTCTTGAATTCTAAAATTACACTTTAGCTACATAAGAAAGTATTCAATTCTTAGGAAAGACATGATGAAATACTTATAGATCAGGGGTCATGAACTTTGAATGTTATTCTGAAATACTACTTTACAAAAAGCGGGTGTCATGGTTTTGGTATGATGTGGGAGTGTGATGGCTGTGACTATAAGACTTCATAGAGATGGAATAGTTCTCTATTTGGTGGTGGCTACATGAATCTGCATGTGATAAGTGTCACAGAACTATACGTACTCATTTGACCAATATCAAATTCTTGGTTTTCATATAATATTGTTAAGAAACATGGGAACGTAGACAGTGGGCCCATGGGACCCCTCTGTACTATCTTTAAAAGTTCCTTGGATCTATCATTATTTCAAAGTATTAAAGTTTTAGAAAAATCACCTGCAGGCTCATCCAAATGGTTAACTTAAATGGAAGTGGTTTCATTCATTTTGTAGTACACTGGGATATAAATCACTATATTCCTTGCTTTTTCTACTCATTTATTGTTCTGTACATTTTGGGGGCAGTCTGCTACCTTGTGAGATATATGAGTGCAGTACAGAAGCCTAACCTAGACCAAGCCACCAACAGCTCTCCACTTGGTTATGGTACCACCCTTCTACCTGGTCAGCCTGCTTCCACTCTTGCTCCCTTGCATCCATTCCCACTCAGTAATCAAAATTTTCCATTGAATAGACAACTTACATCCTCTCTTCCCAGTGATTAAATTTTTCCAGTGTCTGAATGCACTTTAAAACCTCAACTCCTCAACATGATATACAAAATCTTAAGTACTGATCCTGACTAGTCACTTTGAGGTTGAGTCCTATCTTTCTTTCTTCCTTGGTACACTGCAGCAAAAATTAACTATTTTTGGTTGAATATGGTGATTACAAAATTTAATTAACAATCAAGTTAAGAAGAAAAAAGGGGAAATTTTATTCGAGCCAAACTGAGGATTATAACCTGGGAGACAGACTCTCAGAAAGAATTGTTCCACCTGTTAGAAGTTGGAGAGCAAAGTCATATACATTTTCAAGACAGAAGGATCATATATCGAAATGACATACTGATACTTTACATAAAGTTCATGAAGGATACATAGTCCAGGTAAGCATGTCCAAAGTGAGCAGCGAGTCACTATGACCTCCTACAGAGTTGGGAAAGAATGCTATTCTTTTAAGAAGTTAAGTTGCTAGGGTCAGATGAACGGGAAAACAATTGATCTTTAAGGTTGAGCAGGCAGTCCCATCTTTGAGGAGCTCTGGTTTATGTGTAATGCAGAAGCACCCTGCACATTGGGGAGGGAGAGAGGTGGCCCAAACAAACACAGAAAGAGGATTTTATGTTTAAATTTTCTTGTCCTGCCTTAAAATATAAATTTTATTTCATCGATGCTGAGGTCATTGCTATGGAGTTAAGCATTCTCCACAGGAATCTTTGTACACCTCTGCGTTTTCTTTCAGGTCTCCTCTCTCAAATGCTATCTCCTCATGGAAACAGTTTCTACTCACATAGTTTGACTGTCTTCCTCTCCCTGCACTCTCTTGCTATCCCCTCTATTTTCTTTCATAGAATGCAATCATAATCTAAAATTGTCTACTTCATGTGTGTGTTTGTTGGTTATTTTCTCTTTTGTCCATCAATAGTAAGATAAGTAGGTTCTTAGTCTACCTTGCTCATTGGCCTGTAGAAGATATTCAAGAAGGGCTTTTTATTAAAAAATAAATAATAATAATGAATACAAAATGAATAAACCCTAAAAAACATTAATATTAAAAATGTCAATGTTATATAAAAGACAGAAGTGGGGAGACTGTTCAATTACAAAAAATTAAAGAGAAGAGACAACCAAATCTAATCTGAATTTCTCTGGGAATATAGAGAAAAAGTTATAAAGGACATTGTAGGTGCAACTGAGAATATTTATACATGAACTGGTATTAGATGGCCTGGTTGAAGGGCCGTCAGGGCCCTGCATTCTTGGCATACATAAAAGACTTCAAAGGCCTATGTTGAAATTCCTCTCCCAGCACTAATTTCATAGTTGGTGTGAGGGTTTAATTGAGAATCAGTGACTGTGTGGAAGGCACTTACCACAGTGCCTGACGCACAGCAAACCTTACCAGAGAAGGGGACTCAAGCTCCTTCCACAAAGTCTCAATTCAACCCAGGGAAAAGTAAGGAAAGGGTCACCTAGTCAAAGGGAATAATATTGATACAGATGAGACACTAACATAGAAGGGTTTCAGAAATACTGAGCCCTGCTAGATCAGAGGAAAAGGAGACATGAGCTGTGAGTCAGTCTGTGTTTGAAAACCCACCTTCCTACCATTCACACACACCATACAAACGCTGCTGTCCAAACACACACATGCAGATAACAGTGGCCAGAATATCTGGCAAGTAATTCCTACTCAAGGTAAGTGTTAGCTAGGGTGGGGTGGGGAGTGTGATTTACCTGTGGAAGAGGATTACCTGCATGTATATTCAGGAAGGCAGGCCATACACAGTCCAATTGGCTTAAGTTCCTTCAGGACTCTACGCCCAATGTTCTCCTAAAGTGAGCTGGATTATAATGGGCAAGGAGGGACGATAAAATGCATGACTAGTATATACAACCATATTTTATTAATTCTAAGATGCATATTTTTTTCACATTTTAATAATTCTGAAATAAGATAGCGTAGAAGTGATGAGTCAGAATGGGGTAATTTCCCCTTGGTTATAAGCACAAATCCAGCATTAAATGTGAAATCATGACAATTTTACTATGTTCAAGCATCATTTTATGTGAAATGTGAACAGCAGAAAAAGTTAAAAAATGGTGCCTGATAATGTGAGAAGGAAAAGGAATAGTGTACTGATGGTTGAGTAGCCACTATTTGAGAGAATAACTCTGCCTGGAAATTAGGAATGACAGGACAGAATAAACCAGCCACCAGAGGTTTCTCTAACTTTTCCTTTTGAAAGTCTTCAACACTACAACGATATTGAAACAATAATGTAGTCAACCCCCTTATTCCCTTGCTTAGAGTGTCCAGTTTTTAAGATTTGGGCTGACCAGTATTTCTCACTACATGTGAGGGCAAGAGTGTGTATGAATATATACGTGTGTAGAATATATTATTTCGAACAGTTTAAATTACAGACATCATGTCAGTTTTCCCTTAAATACTTAAACTAATATTTCTTGAGAATATGGACAGTCTCCTTTTTTATTATAAAACTTTATTGTACCCAGTTTATGCTAATATACCTATACCATTAGGGCCATTTCTCAGGGTTGTGTTTGCAGAAAGCATCCTTGAAAGGGGAGCTAAAGTCTCCCTGTGGGACCAGAAACAGGCTTGCTATGAAAGGGGATCCCCCAAACTCAGGGATCTCTGAGTGTGTTGCAAACCCGCAGTGTGCACAGCATCCACGTGGCCCCTCCACATCACCTCTGTGGGACTTGGGAGGTACGGGGAACTGACACATCACGATGCTCATGCTTCTGGCTGTGCCAATAGTAAGAGTCTTCTGTCTCTGACCCTAGGAGTTTGTGTCATCTGGCACCAACTATGAAACATTAACAGGCTAACTTATTAACTTCCCAGTAGCGTAAAACTCTAAACCATTAAGCACACTGTATTTCTTGTTACTTCTGTACCTAATAAATATATATTTAGTTTTTATCCCAGGTTCCTGACACAGGACTCTTAACAACCTTGAAATCTCCCTAGTGTTAAGAGGGTCTTTTGTATGCTAATGAGATGAGTGATGGCCAAGGACCCATAGACAGCACCAGAATGGAGGCAAGTCACCAGAAAGATCAAGGTACGATTAGAGGGTTGGAACTTTCAGTCCTAATCTGTGACTTCCTGGGGAGAGGCACTGGAGATTGAGGTAATCACCAATGACCAATGACTTAATAAACCATGTCAACATAATGAAACCTCCATTAAAAAAAAAAACACCAAAAAACCCCCCCTGAATGTTAGGGTTCAGAGAACTTCTGGGTTCTGATGAATACACCATGGTGCTTTGGGGATGACATGCAGTACCTAACCCAGAATAGATGCTCAATAAGTGGCACTGTACAAAAAAGAGTTAAAAGAGCAGGCTTAAGACTGCTGTCCTTAGAAAGGCCTGCTTAAAAGGCTGGCCCTTGGGTCCTGTCTGGGAACTTGGATTTTGTAAGGGTTACCACCATTCCCTGATAATGGCTCACTGTGCTAAAGTGTAGGTACAAATGATGTGGTTTATGCTAACCACCAGTATTCCTTCTGGGAATCTGGAGATCTGATACATTCTAGGCAGAGGCTGGCTACATGACCTGTTCCCCCCAGATTTGGGGGCAACAAGCCTCTAAAGAGCTTCCCTGGTAACAACATTTCACACATGTTGTCACAACTTGTTGCTGAAGGTGTTAAGTGGGTCTGTGTGACTCCCCTGGGAGAGGATTCTTGGAAGTTTGCCTTGGTTTCCTGAGACTTCATCTCATGCATCTCTTCCCTTTGTTGATTTTGCTGTATCCATTCACTATAATCAATCACAGGTCTGAATATCCTTTACCCTGAGATTTCTGAGTCCCCCTAGTAATAGCTGTACCTAGGTCTCGGGAACTCCTAGACACAAGATCTTATACATTTTCAAAGTGAAAAAAGCTCTTAGAAATCTATCTCAACTGCCTAGATTTTTATTATATCATGTAACATTGTATTAAAGTATATACGATAGCACTATTTCAGTCTAAAAGCTACTATAAATTTTGGTACTGCTAAATCTTTAGTGAGAAGAAAAGGTGTTAACTGCTCATGGCAGTAGTTTGGCAAAGAAAGTTTGCATGCATCTAGTTTTGAAGGAGCTGTAAGGTATTAGTGCATTAAAATTCTTTTTTGTTATATTGTAATTAAAGGATAACAGAATATGCCACCCCAAAATATGCCCATTTGGCATAAGGATGATTTTGAGCAGACTATTTTGAGAAACTGTAGACACAGAAGCTCAGAAAACAGAGTAGAATTTAGGGAAATTTATATTAGAAAGGGAGACTGTACCTGGAAGTGCTCTAATTCCAGAGATCACTCATCTACCTGACTTATTTGCATGGCAGAGCAAACTTTACCAACAATTTCCTCTACTCACCTTCCAGTGAATTGCCTTCCTCCCATTTGAAACCCAGCCCCTATCCCTTTGCTCTTCTCAGTCTGGTATATAAGCCTCAGTTGCCGGGCTGCCTTTTGAGTCTCATTCCTTTGTGGGGCTCCTACACGACCATATGTATTTAAAGTTGTTTTGTTTTTTCTCCTGTTAATCTTTAATTATGGAAGGGGAGAGGGGTGTCTCAGCCAAGAACCTAGCAGAGTAGAGGGAAAAATATTTTTCCTCCTCTACAGTATAAAAAGAAATGTATAAAGTAATGAAAATGTGTCTTCCAACTCTTCTGACCTTCCAATCTAATGTTCATAAATAACACTGTCATGTCATGGATTCCTAATCCTTGTTTAAAGTTCCATATTTTACAAATGCATTTTGGCTGATTAAATATATAAGGTTTTAAGAATACTGCCCAAGGCTATACAGGTAGTACATTACAAGTATGACTAAAGAAGATGGCGGAGTAGAAGGATGCAGAGTTTGTGTCTCCCCACAACTAGGGCACCTACCAGATGCTGGGGGGGGATCTTGACACCCAAGGGGATAGGAGGAACTCCCGAGTGACCAGGTAGGACATGGTGGGTAGTAAGTGAGAAAGAGGGGTGGAGGCCAGATGGAACCAGCGCCGTTAAGGGGTGGCTGGGAGAGGGAGGGCTTCCCACAGCTGAAGGGACCCTTGGGGGTTTAGATGATCAGGGGGAATGCCGCTGGCATTTCCCCTGCCCAATCAGGTTTGGGGAAGCCTGCTGGGGTATGGGGGTGTCATCAACCCTCTGGGGCCCCCTCTGGCTGCAGAGATCCTAGGGGCATAGGAGGGAGGGGGAAAAACAGAGGAGGGGCAGATGGGGAGGGACCCTCTGGGATCTGAGGATGGTGGGGAGGGAAGGCATGAATGGCGTTTTCCCCACCCACTGGAGCCTGCTGGGTTCCTGGGCCTGATCATCCACATTCCAAGGCCTGAGGCACTCAAGGGCCCCTCCAGATGACCCTAAGCCCCGTCCCCCACCCTCAGGGTCTTTTCTGGCTAGGTCCTAAGCATAGGCCACCACCTACACCCTGCCTGTGCCAAAGCCCTGCCCCCCACATAAGCCCCATCGCCCATGGCCAAGTCCTTTTGCAGCTTTTTTTTTTTTCCTCATTTTTGCTCTTGTGGTTCTGTTTTACCTTCTGGTCATACTTCATCTATATTTTTATTTTTTCTAACATATTTGTTAGTTTTCTAATCTTATTTTAATTTTTACTGTTTGTTATTGTTCTGCTCCTTTTTTTTTCCTTTGTTTTTTTTTGCTGCCCCACATGGGTTGTGGGATCTTGGTTCACAGGCAGGGCATAAGGCCCGTGCTCCTGTGGTGAGCTCCGAGTCCGAACTAATGGACTAACAGATAACCTCAGATACCAAGGAATATTAATTAGAGTGAGGTCTCCTGGAGATTCTCATCTTGGCACCAAGACCCGGCTATATCCAACAGCCTACAAACTCCATGCTGGAAGCCTCAGACCAAACAACCAGTAAGACAAGAACACAGTCTACCCATCAAAAAAAAAAAAATGAAACAACAAAAAAATAAGCTACAGATGAAGGAGCAAGGTAAAAACCTACAAGACCAAATAAATGAAGAGGAAATAGGCAAGCTACCTGAAAAAGAATTCAGAGTAATGATAGTAAAGACAATCCAAAATCTCGGAAATAGCATGGAAGCACAGATCGAGAAAATACAAAAATGTTTAACAAAGAAGAACTAAAGAACAAACAAACAGAGATACACAACACAATAACTGAAATGAAAAATACACTAGAAGGAATCAATAAGAGAATAACTGAGGCAGAAGAATGAATAAGTGAGCTAGAAGACAGAATGGTGGGAAAACATGCTGAGGAGCAGAACAAAGAAAAAAGAATCAAAAGAATTGAAGGCAATCCCAGAGACCTTGGGGACAACACTAAAGGCACCAACATTCAAATTATAGGCGTCCCAAAGAAGAAGAGAAAAAAAAAAGGGTCTGGGAAAATATTCGAAGAGATTATAGTCGAAAACTTCCCTACCATGGGAAACGAAATAGCCCCCCAAGTCCAGGAAGCCCAGAGAGTCCACACAGGATAAACCCTAGGAAAAAAACACCAAGACACATATTACTCAAACTAACAAAAATTAAATTCAAAGAAAAAAAATTAAAAGCAGCAAGGGAAAAGCAAAAATAACATACGAGGGAATCCCCATAAGGTTATCAGCTGATTTTTCAGCAGAAACTCTGCAGGTCAGAAGGGAGTGGCAGGATATACTTAAAGTGATGAAAGAGAAAAACCTACAACCAAGATTACTTTACCCTGGGCTTCCCTGGTGGCGCAGTGGTTGAGAGTCCGCCTGCTGATGCAAGGGACACGGGTTCGTGCCCCAGTCCGGGAAGATCTCACATGCCGTGGAGCGGCTGGGCCCATGAGCCATGGCCACTGAGCCTGCACGTCCAGAGCCTGTGCTCCACAACGGGAGAGGCCACAACAGTGAGAGGCCCGCGTACTTCAAAAAACAAAATGAAAACAAAAACAAAACAAAAAAGATTACTTTACCCAACAAAGATCTCATTCAGATTCGACAGAGAAATCAAAAGCTTTACAGATAAGTAAAAGCTAAGAGAATTCAGCACCACCAAACCAGCTTTACAATGAATGCTAAAGGAATTTCTCTAGGCAGGAAACACAAAAGAAGTAAAGGACCTACAAAAACAAACCTAAAATAATTAAGAAAATGGTAATAGGAACATACCTATCCATAATTACCTTAAGTGTAAATGGACTAAATGTCCCAACCGAAAGACAAAGACTGGCTGAATGGATTCAAAAACAAGACCCATATATATGCTGTCTACAAGAGACCCACTTCAGACCTAGGGACACATACAGACTGAAAGTGGGGGAATGGACAAAGATATTCCATGCAAATGGAAATCAAAAGAAAGCTGGAGTAGCAATTCTCATATCAGATAAAATACACTTTAAAATAAAGAATGTTACAAGAGACAAGGCAGGACACTACATAATGATCAAGGGATCAGTGCAAGAAAAAGATATAACAATTATAAATATTTATGCCCCTAACATAGGAGCACCTCAACACATAACACAAATGCTAACAACCATATAAGGGGAGATCAACAGTAACACAGTAATTGTAGGGGGCACTAACACCCCACTTACACCAATGGACAGATCATCCAAACAGAAAATAAATAAGAAAATACAAGCTTTAAATGACAAAATAGACTAGATAGATTTAATTGATATTTATAGGACATCCCACCCAAAAGTGGAAGAATACACTTTCTTCTCAAGTGCACACAGAACATTCTCCAGGATAGATCACACCTTGGGTCACAAATCAAGCCTCAGAAAATGTAAGAAAATTGAAGTCATATCAAGGATCTTTTCCGACCAAAACGCTATGAGATTAGAAATCAATTACAGGAAAAAAAAAAAACTATAAAAAACACAAACACATGGAGGCTAAACAGTGTGCTACTAAATAACCAAGATATTACTGAAGAAATCTAAGAGGAAATTAAAAAAATACATAGAAACATATGACAATGAAAACACGGCAACCCAAATCCTATGGGATGCAGCAAAAGCAGTTCTAAGAGTGAAGTTTAAAGCAATTCAATCTCACCTCGAGACAAGAAAAATCTCAAATAAACAATCTAACCCTACACCTAAAGCAACTATAGAAAGAGAATAAAGAAAACCCAAAGTCAGTAGAAGGAAAGAAATCATAAAGATCTGAGCAGAAATAAATGAAATAGAAATGAAAAACAATAAAGATAAATAAACCTAAAAGTTGGTTCTTTGAGAAGATAAACAAAATTGATAAACCTTTAGCTAGACGCATCAAGAAAAAAACAGAGAGGAAGCAAATCAATAAAATTAGAAATGAAAAAAGAGAAATGACAACTGACACTGCAGAAATGCAAAGAATTGTAAGAGTCTACTATAAGCAACTATATGATGATAAAATGGACAACCTGTAAGAAAAGGACAAATTCTTGGAAAGGTACAATTTTTCAAGAGTGAACCAGGAAGAATTAGAAAATGTAAACAGACCAATCACAAGTAATGAAATTGAAGCTGTAATTAAAGATCTTCCAAAAAACAAAATTCCAGGACCAGATGCCTTCACAGGCGAAGTCTATCAAGAATTTAGAGAAGAGCTAAAACCTATCCTTCTAAAACTCTTGTAAAAAATTGCAGAGGAAGGAACACTCCCAAATTTGTTCTATGAGGCCACCATGACCCTGATATGAAAATGAGACAAAGATATCACAAAAAAAGAAAATTACAGACCAATATCATTGATGAACATAGACACAAAATTCTCAACAAAATATTAGCAAACAGACTCCAACAACACATCAAAAGGATCATACACCATGATCAAGTGGTATTTGTCCCAGGAATACAAGGATTCTTCAAAATATGCAAATCAAATCAATGTGATATACCATATCAACAAATTAAAGAATAAATCCATATGATCATCTCAATAGGTGCAGAATAAGCTTTTGACAAAATTCAACAACTATTTATGATAAAACTCTCCAGAAAATGGGCAAAGAGGGAACCTACTGCAACATAATAAAGACCACATATGTCCAACCCACAGCAAACATTATTCTCAATGGTGAAAAACAGAAAGCATTTCCACTAAGATCAGGAACAAGATGTCCACTCTCACCACTGTTATTCAGTTTTGGAAGTCCTAGCTACAGCAAGCAGAGAAGAAAAAGAAATAAAAGGAATCCAAATTGGCAAAGAAGAGGTAAAACTATCACTGTTTGCAGATGACATGATACTATACACAGAAAATCCTAAAGATGCCACCAGAAAAATATTAGAACTAATCAATAAATTTGGTAAGGTTTCAG
The DNA here is from genome assembly GCF_963924675.1 of Phocoena phocoena. NCBI lineage: Eukaryota > Metazoa > Chordata > Mammalia > Artiodactyla > Phocoenidae > Phocoena > Phocoena phocoena. The sequence continues at coordinate 35,896,647 of NC_089223.1, read as the reverse complement.
GATACAAAATTAATGCACAGAAATCTCTCGCATTTGCATACACTAACAACGAAAGAAAAATTAAGGAAACAATCCCATTTACCATTGCAATGAAAAGAATAAGATACCTAGGAATAAATGTACCTATGGAGGCAAAAGACCTGTACTCAGAAAACTATAAAACACTGATGAAAGAAATCATAGATGACATAAACAGATGGAGAAATATACCATGTTCTTGGATTGGAATAATAAATGTTGTGAAAATGACTATATAACCCAAAGCAATCTACAGATTCAATGCTATCCCTATCAAATTACCAATGGCACTCTTCACAGAATTAGAACAAAAAATCTTACAATTTGTATGGAAACACAAAAGACCCTGAATAGCAAAAGCATCCTTGAGAAAGAAAAACTGAGCTGGAGGAATCAGGCTCCCCAACTTCAAACTATACTACAAAGCTACAGTAATCAAGATGGTATGGTACTGGCACAAAAAGAGACATATAGATCAATGGTACAGGGTAGAAAGCCCAGAGATAAACCCTAGCACATATGGTCACCTAATTTATGACAAAGGAGGCAAGAACATACAATAGAGAAAAGACAGACTCTTCAATAAGTGGTGCTATGAAAACTGGACAGCTACATGTTAAAGAATGAAATTAGAACACTACCTAACATGATACACAAAAGTAAACTCAAAATGGATTAAAGATTTAAATTTAAGGGTGGACACTATAAAACTCTTAGAGGAAAACATAGGAAAAACACTCATTGACATAAACCACAGCAAGATCTTTGACTCACCTCCTAGTGTAATGAAAATAAAACCAAAAATAAACAAATGGGACATAACTAAACTTAAAAGCTTTTGCACAGCAAAGGAAACCATAAACAAGATGAAAAGACAACCAACAGAATGGGAGAAAATATTTGCAAATGAAGCAACAAACAACAGATTAATCTTCAAAATATACAAACAGCTCATGGAGCTCAATATCAAAAAAACAAACAACCCTATCAAAAAATGGGTGGAAGACCTAAATAGACGTCTTACCAAGGAGGACACACAGATGGCCAAGGGGCACATGAAAGGATGCTCAACACCACTAATTATTAGAGAAATAGAAATCAAAACTACAATGAGGTATCACACCAGTCAGAATGGCCATCATCAAAAAATCTACAAACAATAAATGCTGGAGAGGGTGTGGAGAAAAGGGAACCCTCCTCTACTGTTGGTGGGAAGGTAAACTAGTAAAGCCACTATGGAGAACAGTATGGATGTTCCTTAAAATACTAAAATTAGAACTACTATATGACCCAGCAATCCAACTACCAGGCATATACCCTGACTACCATAACTCAAAGGGACACATGTACCCCAGTATGCATTGCAGCACTATTTCCAATAGCCAGGACATGGAAACAACCTAAATGTCCAACAACAGATGAATGGATAAAGAGGATGTGGCACATGTATACAATGGAATATTACTCAGCCATAAAAAGGAACGAAATTGGGTCATTTGTAGAGATGCAGATGGACCTAGAGTCTGTCATACAGAATGAATTAAGCCAGAAAGAAAAAAACCCAAATATCATATATTAACACATATATGTGGAATCTAGAAAAAGGGTACAGATGAACCTATTTTCAGGGCAGGAATAGAGACGCAGACATAAAGAATGGACATGTGGACACAGTGGGGGATGGGGAGGGTGAGACCAATTAGGAGATTGGGATTGATATATATACACTTCCATGCATAAAATAGATAGCTAGTGGGAACATGCTATAAAGCACAGGAAGCTCAGCTCAGTGCTCTGTGATGACCTAGATGGGTGGGATGGGGGGTGGGGTGGGAGGGAGGTCCAAGAAGGAGGGGATATATGGATACATGTAGCTGATTCACTTCATTGTACAGCAGGAGCTAACACAATGTTGCAGCAATTATACTCCAATTTAAAAAAGACTAAAAACAAGAAAAAAGGGAATTCCCTGGTAGGCCAGGGTTTAGGACTCTGCACTCTAACTGCCTGGGGCCCAGGTTCAATCCCTGGTCAGGGAACTAAAATCCCACAAGCTGTGTAGCACAGCCAAAAAAAAAAAAAGATTCAAATTTCTGGAACCAGAAGGAAACATTCTATTGTTTCATAAAGAGTATTTCATTTAAATTAAGCAGGTGCCCTGGCGTTCCCACACATATTACTAATGGGTTCTCCCCTCCCTCATACTTATCTCCCCAACCCCACCTTGCAGACTCAGGCCTTGGAGTGAAAAGAACAGTTTTGGGGGACACTTTTCCAGTCCAGGCTACATACACAGGCTGACTATTCTGACTACCGTCTTCTACTCCATGCCGACCATCAATTCCATAACTCTACAGCACTCTACACTCAAATGTAATCCTCTTCTTACTCTCCAATGTTCATTACTGTTAAAACAGCGAGATCCTGAGGATGCGGCCCTCTGGCCCCACTGCTCGCCCTGCCACCACACATCTGTCACACCACAAATCCCACTTGAGATTTTACATTTATTTTTGTCAGCCATTGGTTAATGACACTAGAGTGTATGGTTCATGGTCTGAATTCTTTGCTATTTTTCCTCAAAACTGATTATCTACTCCATTCTTATAGCTGTTGAAAAGCTCGGCTAGCGTGGGCTCAATAAACATAAGGCTAAGAAATTAAACCTGCGGCGGATTCCCAGCTCTCAAGATTCGACCAGTGACTTTTCTTCAGAGACCACTAAGTCTGTCACCAGGAGATGCCCAGAAAGCCCCCTGCTCAGCTAAGCTCCCTCCGCCCTTCCTCAGGGCCCTCCCGGCTCACCTGGAGCAGGTGGCTCAGCCCTCTCAGGCCCGAGGCTCTGAGGAGTCCGGCGGCTCCAGAGAAAGGCTCACACCTCTTGCCCCTGAGAAGCCAGTCCCTGGAAACGCTCTCTGGGCCACGGTGATGGGTGGTTGCACCGGAAGTGGGCGCGGATGGGCCTGCGCATGCTCAATGTCTAAGGGTGGGGACCCGGAAGAGCCTGAGCAAGATGGTGGAGAGGGGTCGTTTCCCAGGTGACCGGGCAGTCATTGGCTTCTGCTGATCCTCTAATTCCGGAGCGACGTTTTCACGTTATTAGTGCTTTGAGGTTGGTTTGAAAAGCTTCACCACGGCGTCTTCCTCCTTCCCTGCGCAGTAGAGGAGTGAAGAGCACAGCTCCAAAGGCTTCAGGCGGGCTGGGGTCACGGGGTGCAGTGGGGGAGGGGTAGGTTTGTTTCTGAAATCTAAGAACAATCAGTCACCTCTTTGGATCGGTTGCTTCTGGGTGGGTGAAGATTATGCCCGGCCTCCCCGAGGAAGTAACTTTTTTTTTGTTTTTTTGTTTTTTGTTTATTACAAGGATGATCCCTGAACACAGGGAGAAAATAGAACATACACATTGTCTTCTAAGGGGGCTCAGTACTCATCTTCAACTAGACTTATTATAAGTGATTTTGAAAAAGGTCCAGTAGAGAAATAGGGCATACGTTTTTCTGTAAAAATGTCACTGAATAAATATAAAGGAGATCTCTTTTTCAAATTATAAAAAGAAATTTCTCCCAACTCATAGTCCAGAAAAACGCCAATCCGACATGGGTGTCCTGAATCCCCTCTGTTAGGTGTACTACCTCAGAGATGAATTTGCCAGCAGCCATTTGCTTGGGGCTGGTGATATAGGAGGATTTATGGGGAAAGTTTCTTTACACACACCTAAGGAGCAGTCATCTAGGCCTCTTACTTCTACCTGCCAAAAATGCCTGCCAGCATCAAATCCCTCAGAACTCAGGACTTCTAGGTGAGAAGTAAATGCCTCAAGATTATGAACACAGTTTGGTTCCATCCTTCGAAATGTTGCAGTTTTCCTGTCTTGTGAAACTTTGAGACTGTGGTGAGCAGTTTCAGCATCTAGTGTGAGATGTACCTGAAATGTGCAGACCATTTTGTGGAGGCCAAAATATTGTGGGGGGAGAGTGAAAACCTCCTTCTTTAATTTGTAGGAAAAGGCTGCCGGCTCTTTAGGTTTCCATATGTGCTGTGGATCCTTTCAATGCCTGTCAGTAAATCCAGGTCAAGTTGCAACACTTACTTATTTCACCAAGCAGATTTTTCAACGTGGATCCGTGGCCCGATATTTGGTGTTTTTTTTCAATTATTTTATCTTGAACATCCTTCTCTTCACTTAGTAACCTAACATGAGTTTCATCATGCTCTGTTCCCAAGAAATGCTTAATGCATTCAACTTCGGAGTGCAATTCCCTCCTTTGATTGTTCACCTTCCGCACCAACTCAAACGATTTTGAGGCTTGCATTTCTAATGACTTTTCAGCATCTTCAAGCTGCTTTTTCAGGGGCTCAATGTGGACTTTGATCCTCCTCCTGTGACAGGCTGCAGCCTGCTCCATGGGTGCCAGGGGGTGATCGCGGTGGTCAGAGGAGACCCTGCACTGAAGACATAGCAGCTCCAGGTCCTTCTCACAGAACAGGCTCAGAACGTGCCTGTGCTTCTCACACAGGGGTTTCTCTTTCTGCCATTTCCTCTTTTCCTCTGTGCTGGGAAGCTGCCTCACAAAATCAATCATGGGACATAACTGAGTATTCCTTCCAAAGCCCTTGTCAGGGCAGGGCTGGAGACAGACACGACAGGGGAAGATGTCATGGAGACCCTCCCAGCACTGCTGGATGCAGGGGTGACAGGAGTTGTGCCCAGTCAGTGGTCACTGCATCTCTCAGGTAATCCAGGCAGATGGGGCAGCTGGCCTCTGCTTGGAGCTGTGCCAGGGAAGATGCCAGGGCCATTGTGCAGGGAGGGTTTCCGTCTGAGGAGACTCCCTTCAGAGAAACCTGGCTCTCCAGGGGTGGGGACAAGTGAGAACCATCTGACCCTTCAGCCTTCTCTCTGCTCCTTCACGGCTGCCAGTAGGTTTGCCAGGATCTGCAGGGAGCTGTGGCCACTCAGGCCTATTTCTACCCCTTCCCTTCAACCCTACAGCAGCCGCCAGGAGGACTGAGAGCCCCAGTCAGTCTCTGCTTCCTTTGGCACTTCTGTCCCTTTTACTTAATGGGCTGAAAGCGAGCTTTCTAGGTGGTCCTCTTCTTCACAGAGAGCCACTGCTCCCAGTAGTGACGAAAATCAACAGCACAGGGACACAATCAGCAAAATCCAGGTGTGGGCAACTCTATGGCACAACTCACCAGCTCCTTCAAGAAAATGATAACAAGAAGGAAAAGAATGTATATTACAGAAGTAAAGAGCATGTATATAATCAACAATATTTGACCAAGCTTTTTTTTGGATTCTAATACATAAATTTCCAAACAAAATCTAATTGTAATCAGTTGGGATTGTGGATCTCTGTTGATGTTTTTATAGGTTACTTAATGTGATTTTATTAATGAAAAGAGATCCATTTACATATAAACCCTACGATATCTAGGTTTGCTTCCCAGTGATGAGGAGCAGGGATGGCTGGGGGCATCACTCACTTGATGTGTACGTGGGATGTTGTGGGCTGAACTGTGTGCCCCCACAGTTCATAAGTTGAAGCTTAACTCCCAGTACATCAGAATGGGACCCTATATGGTGATAAAGTCTGTAATGTGCTGATTAAGTAAAATGAGGCTGCTGGGGAGAGGCCCTTATGCAACATTGACAGGTGTCCTTAGAAGGGGAAGAGACATCAGGGATGGGCACCCACAGAGGAAAGGCCATGTGAGGTCACAGCTACGAGGAGGCCACCTGGGACAGAGGCCTCAGGAGAAAGTGAACCTGCTGACCCTTTGATATTCAACTTCCAGTCTCCAGAGCTGGGACAATGAGTTTCTGTTGCTGAAGTCACCCTGATGTGTGGTGTTTTGTTGTGGCAGCCCTTGGAAACTGATACATTATGTTCTACTATTTTTCTATTAATTTACAAGCTTAACATGTTCTATGTAAAAACACTTTTCACAAGGCTGACCAATGTTCTCAGTGTGCTCCTGCCCCAGCCAGGCCACACCAGCTTCTCTCTTCCTTCTTTGAGCCACAGCTCTCCCTCTCCCTCCATCCTAAAGTGTCCACATCCCTTCAATCTCTATCTCCAGGGGAAGTTTAGAGATTACAGCAGACTCAAAAGGCATACCAACCTGGGAATGTAAGTTGGAGTACCAATATGCAAAACAGCATGGAGTTTCCTCAGAAAAACTAAAAATGGAAGTGCCATATGATCCAACAATGTCTCTCCTAGGCACATATTGAACAAAACTATAATTCAAAGTGATACATGTATCCCTATTTTCATAACAGCACTATTCACAATCCCCAAAACATGGAAGAAACTGAAATGTCCATCAACAGAGGAATGGATAAAGAAGATGTAGCACATGTATACAGTGGAATACTACTCATCCATTAAAAAGAACGAAATAATGCCTTTTGCAGCAACATGGATGGAACTTGAGATTATCGTACTAAGTAAGTCAGAAAGAGAAAGACAAAGGCCATATAATATCACTTACATGTATAATCTAAAATATGACACAAATTAACCTACCTACCTATGAAACAGAAATAGACTCACAGACATACAGAACAGACTTGTGGTTCTAAAGGGGGAGGGAGGGGGTGGCAGAGGGACAGAGTGGGAATTTGGGGTTAGCAGATGCAAACTATTATGTATGGAATGGATAAACAACAAGGTCCTACTGTACAGCACAAGGAACTATATTCAATATCCTGTTATAAACCATAATGGAAAAGAATATGAAAAAGACTGTATATATATGCAATGTGAATTACTCTGCTATAGAGCTGACATTAACAAAATATTGTAAATCAACTCTACTTCAATTAAAAAAAATGATGTACCACCATTACAAGTAATTGATGTGAGTTGGCTGCAAGTTCAAACACATGAAAATAATACTATTATTTTGAGACAGGAAGACTAGAGCACAGCCATTCTGGAAAAAGACCTAGGAATGGCCTTGGGCAAAACAGGCACTGCAGCCTAAAGAACAAACTCCCTGGGGTCTGATTCCCAAAAGAAGAAGAAACAGGGCTTAAAAGATTGACCTTATCTCTAATATGCTAAAACAAATGTCACAGGTGAATACAGTATAAAAAGAAATTGTGTGTATATATGTCCTTATGATAGCCAGCAAGTATTTATCTTCCATAAAGTAACCACACAGGTACATACATAAAACCTTAACTAAGGAGCCCATATATTGAGAAGAAAACGGAACAGCAGTGAGCAGGGTGCTTGACACACAGCAGATCCATCCCACAGGAGCCCCTAGGACTTGCCCACACCTCCCACAGGTATGGTCCAGGTGACAGGCAGATTCCAGGTCACACCCACACCCACAACTGGGGCTTCCTTCCCCCTACTGCATCTTCCTCTGAACCCATGGAATTTTCCACTCTGCTGGCCAGAGAGTCTGTTCCAAATGAATCCAATGAGAACCTCCTGCCTTCTAGCACCTCCCAGACCATCCTGACTTGGCCCTTCTCCATCAGAGTGTGGTCACCCAGTGTCCCCTGGACAGCTATGTTGTCCCTGCTCAGGCCCACCTGAGATTCTGGCCCCAAGTCCATGCTCACCTGCCCATGCTTCTCAGTCTTGGCTCTGTGCTGAGGGAGCTGGTCTGTGTCCTCAAGGCCTTGGGGGCATCCTGGCTCCACCCACTGGGGCTCTGGGCTTCTTCCTCACAGAGCAGAAGGTCTTCCTCGATCCAGGTCTGAAGGCACGACACAGCCCACCTTCTCTGTTCACTGCTGGGGTCAGAATCTGGCCCCTTGGGCCTTAAAAGCCTGTAGGGAGACTCCTTTCCTTTATCCCATTATACAGACTGCAGATGCAATCAGCCTGGGAGATTACAGGCTGCTGATGACACCTATCATCTTCCTCTCTGATTGAATCTTCTGTCCAGTGTGTGGCAGACACTCCACCTTAATCCCCTCTCTCTAATTCTATCAGTGATCTAGTTTCTGGCTCCTTGGAATACTTTTTTTTTTTTTTCCCAGAAATAGGCCATAAGTTTATTTTTTCTAGTTTTATTGAGATATAGTTGACATATAATATCATATAACTTTAAGGTATACAACATAAGAATTTGATATACGTATATATTGTGAAATGATCACCACAATAAGTTTAGTTAACATTTATCACCTCACATAGTTAGAATTTTTATTTTTACTTGTGATAAGAACTTTTAAGATCTACTCTTTTAGCAACTTTCAAATATACAATACAGGCCCACAGGCTACCTTCCCTGGGCAGGGGCGCTGGACCTGGCTGGCTTGAGGGCACTGATCTGCAGTTCCCGTCCCACTGGCTGTCCTGCTTGGGTGCCAAGTTCCATACAGGATTTCATGGATTGGTAGTTCTGGAGGCTGGGAAATCTGACACCAAGGAGCTGGAAGATTCAGTGTCTGAATCAAAGTACCAATAAAATGATGTCCCGTGAAAGCTGAAAGTCTCCATGTGAATATGACAGACAGTGCATCTTCATTCAGTGAGCAGTTCTGAGCACCTGCCACACCAGGTGTGTGCTGGTTGCTGGAATCCCTGGCTGTTTGGGATGAGGTTCCTGCCCATGAGAAGTTAAGAATCTGGAGGCAGACGGAGTTAAGATGGTGGAGTAAGAGGACGTGAAGTTTGCGTCTCCCCACAAGTACAACAAAAATGCATCAGAGCAATTCTTGCAGAGCACCTAATGGGTGCCTGTAGGGGACCTAAAGCACTGAAGAGGACGGGACAAATCCCCGTATGACGAGGGTCTTTGTTCCAAGGCCAGGGGTCAGGCCTGAGCTCCTGTGGTGGGAGCGCTGAGTCCAAGCTGCTGGGCTAACATAGAACTTCAGGCCCAAAGGAATATTAATTGGTGTCAGATTTCCCAGAGGTCCTCATCTCAGTACCAAGACCTGGCTCCACCTAACTGCTTGCAAACTCCAGTGCTGGATGCCTCAGTCCAAACAACCAGCAAGACAGGAACACAGCCCCACCCATCAGAAAAAAAAAAAGAGACTATAGAAAAATATGGTACAGATGAAAGAGCAAGGTAAACACCTACAAGTACAAATAAATGAAGAGGAAATAGGCAACTTACCTGAAAATGAATTCAGAGTAATGACAGTAAAGATGATCCAAAATCTCAGAAATAGAATGGAGGCATGGATTGAGAAAATAAAAGAAATGTTTAACAAAGACAAAGAACTAAAGAACAAACAGTGATGAGCAACACAATAGGTGAAATGAAAAATACACTAAAAGGAATCAATAGCAGAATAACTGAGGCAGCATAATGATTAAGTGAGCCAGAAGATAGAATGGTGGAAATTACTGACAAGGAGCAGAATAAAGAAAAAAGAATGAAAAGAAATGACAGTCTCAGAGACTTCTGGGAGAACATTAAACATACCAACTTTCAAATTATAGGGGTCCCAGAAGGAGAAGAAAAAGATAAAGTGTCTGAGAAAATATTTGAAGAGATTATAGTCAAAAACTTCCCTAACACAGAGAAAGGAAATAGTCAATCAAGTCCAGGAAGAACAGAGAATCCCATACAGGATAAATCCAAGGAGAAACATGCCAAGACACATATTAATCAAACTAACAAAAACTAAATACAAAGAAAAAAATATTAAAAGCAGCAAGGGAAAAGCAAAAAAGAACATATAAGGGAATCTTCATAAGGTTATCAACTGATTTTTCAGCAGAAACTCTGCAGGCCAGGAGGGAGTGGCAGGATATATTTAAAATGATAAAATGGGAAAACTTACAACCAAGATTACTCTACCCAGCAAGGATCTCATTCAGATTCGATGAGAAATCAAAAGCTTTACAGACGAGCAAAAACTAAGAGAATTTCAGCACCACCAAACCAGATCTACAGGAAATGCTAGAGGAACTTCTCTAAAGGGGAAACACAAGAGGAGAAAAAGACCTATAAAAACAAACCTAAAACAATTAAGAAAAAGGTAATAGGAATACACATATTGATAATTACCTTAAATATAAATGGATTAAATGCTCCAACCAAAAGACACAGAATGGATACATTCTGGCTGAATAGATACAAAAAGAAGGCCTGTATATATGTTGTCTACAAGAGACCCACTTCAGGCCTAGGGACACATACAGACTGAAAGTGAGGAGATGGAAAACTATATTCCATGCAAATGGAAATCAAAAGAAAGCTGGAGCAGCAATACTAATATCAGACAAAATAAACTTTAAAATAAAGACTGTTACAAGAGACAAAGAAGGACGCTACATACTGATCAAGGGATCAACAAAGAAGAAGATATAACAATTGTAAATACATATGCAGCCAGCATAGAAGCACCTCAATATATAAGGCAAGTATTAACAGACACGAAAGGAAAACTTGACTGTAACACAATAATAGTGGGGGACTTTAGCACCCTGCTTACATCAATGGACATGTCATCCAGACAGGAACTCCATAAGGAAACACAAGCCTTAAATGACACAATAGACCCAACAGATTTAATTGATATTTACAGGACATTCCATCTGAAAGCACCAAAATACACATTTTTCTCAAGTGCACATGGAACATTCTCCAGGATAGATCACATCTTGGGTCACAAATCAAATCTCGGTAAATTTAAGAAAATTGAAATCATATCAACCATCTTTTCTGACCACAATGCTGTGAGATTAGAAATCAACTACAGAAAAAAAAAACCCCCAAGAACACGTAGAGGTTAAACAATATGCTACTAAATAACCAGGAGATCACTGAAGAAGTCAAAGAGGAAATTAAAAAATACATAGAAACAAATGACAACAAAATCACCATGACCCAAAACTTGTGGGGTGCAGCAAAAGCAGTTCTAAGAGGGAAGCTTATAGCAATACAATCCTATCTCAAGAAACAAGAAAAATCCCAAATAAAAAATGTAACATTACACCTAAAGCAACTAGAGAAAGAATAAACAAAACCCAAAATTAGAGTGAAGGAAACTGTAAAAATCAGAGCAGAAATAAATGATATAGAAATGAAGAAAACAATAGCAAAGATCAATAAAACTAAAACCCGGTTCTTTGTGAAGAGAAAAAAAATTGATAAACCTTTAGCCAGACTCATCAAGGAAAAAAGGGAGAGGATTCAAATCCATGAATTAGAAATGAAAAAGAAAAATTACAATGGACATTGCAGAACTACAAAGGATCATAATAGACTACTACAAGCAACACTATGCCAAAAAAATAGACAACCTGGAAGAAATGGACAAATTCTTAGTAAGGTACAACCTTCCGAGACTGAGCCAGGATGAAACAGAAAATATAAACTGATGAATCACAAGTAATGAAATTGAAATTGTGATTAAAAATCTTCCAACAAACAAAAGTTCAGGACCAGATGGATTCACAAGCGAATTCTATTAAACATTTAAAGAGCTAACACCCTTCCTTCTCAAACTCTTCCAAAAAATTACAGTGAAAGCTTGTAAAAACTCCCAAGCTCATTCTACCAGGCCACCATCCACCTAATACCAAAACCAGACAAAGATATTACAAAAAAAGAAAATTACAGACCAATATCACTGATGAATATAGATAAAAAATTCTCAACAAAATACTAGCAAACAGAATCTAACAACACATTAAAAGGATCATACAACATGATCAAGTGAGATTTATTCCAAGGATGCAATGATTCTTCAATAAATGCAAATCAATCAATGTGATACACCATATTAACAAACTGAAGAATAAAAACCATATGATCATCTCAACAGATGCAGAAAAATGTTTGGACAAAATTCAACACCCATTTATGATAAAAACCCTCCAGAAAGTAGGCATAGAGGGAACTTACCTCAACATAATAAAGGCCATATATGACAAACCCACAGCCAACATTGTTCTCAATGGTGAAAAACTGAAAGCATTTCCTCTAAGATCAGGAACAACACAAGGATGTTAACTCTCACCACTATTATTCAACATAGTTTTGGAAGTCCCCGCTATGGCAGTCAGAAAAGAAAAAAAACAAAAGGAATCCAAATTGGAAAAGAAGAAGTAAAACTGTCACTGCTTGCCAATGACATGATACTATACATAGAAAATCCTAAAGATGCCACCAGAAAACTACTAGAGCTCATCAATGAATTTGGTAAAGTTGCAGGATACAAAATTAATGCACAGAAATCTCTTGCATTCCTATACACTAACAACAAAATAGCAGAAAGAGAAATTAAGGAAACAATCACATTTACTATTACCACAAAAAGAATACCTAGGAATTAACCTACATAAAGGGGCAAAATTCCTGTACTCAGAATACTATAAGTTACAGATGAAAGAAATCAAAGATGACACAAACAGTTGGAAAGATATAGCATGTTCTTGGATTGGAAGAATGAATATTGTGAAAATGGCTATACTACCCAAAGCAGATTCAACTGCATACAGATTCAGTGCAGTCCCTATCAAATTACTGTGGCATTTTTCACAGAACTAGAACAAAATACCTTAAAATTTGTATGGAGATACAAAAGACCTCGAATAGCCAAAGCAATCTTGAGAAAGAAAAACAGAGCTGGAGGAATCAGGCTTCCTGACTTCAGACTATACTACAAAGCTACAGTAATCAAGACAGCATGGTACTGGTGCAAAAACAGAAATATAGATCAATGGAACAGGATAGAAAGCCCAGATATAAACCCACGCATCTATGGTCACCTAATCTATGACAAAGGAGACAAGAATATATTGACACAATGGAGAAAAGACAGTCTCTTCAATATGTAGTGCTGGGAAAACTGGACAGCTACATGTAAAAGAATGAAATTAGAACACCCCCTAACCCCATACACAAAAAATAAACTCAAAATGGATTAATGACCTAAGTGTAAGCCTGGACACTATAAAACTCTTACAGGAAAACATAGGCAGAACACCCTTTGACATAAATCCCAGCAAGATCTTTTTTGACTCACATCCTAGAGTAGTGAAAATGAAAACAAAAGTAAACAAATGGGACCTCATTAAAATTAAAAGGTTTGTACAGCAAAGAAAACCATAAACAAGACAAAAATACAATCTTCAGAATGGGAGAAAATATTTGCAAAGGAAGCAACTGACAAGGTATTAATCTCTAAAATATACAAACAGCTCATGCAGCGCAGTGTCAAAAAAACAAATGACTCAATCAAAAAATGGGTGGAAGACCTAAATAGATATTTCTCCTAAGAAGATATACAGATGGCCAACAAACACATGAAAAGATGCTCAACATCACTAATTATTAGAGAAATGTAAATCAAAGCTGCAATGAGGTATCACCTCACACCAGTCAGAATGGCCATCATGAAAAATATCAATAAATCTATAAACAATAAATGGATGTGGAGAAAAAGGAACCCTATTACACTGTTGGTGGGGATGTAAATTGATACAGTCTCTATGGAGAATAGTATGGAGGTTCCTTAAATAACTAAAAATATCACTACTATATGACCCAGTAATCTCACTACTGGGCATATACCCTGAGAAAACCATATTTCTAAAGACACATGCCCAGTGTTCACTGCAGCACTGTTTAAAATAGCCAGGACATGGAAGCAACCTAAATGTCCATTGACGGATGAATGGATAAAGATGTGGCACATATATACAATGGAATACTACTTAGCCATAAAAAGGAACAAAATTGTGCTATTTGCAGAGATGTGGATAGACATAGAGGTTGTCATACAGAGTGAAGTAAGTCAGAATGAGAAAAATATATATTATTGCATATAATTGGAATCTAAAAATGGCACAGATGAACTTATTTGCAAAGCAGAAATATAGACACAGATGGAGAGAACAAATGTACGGAAACCAAGGTGGGGAGAGGGTGGGTGGGGTGAATTGGGAGATTGGGACTGACACATATACACTACTATGTATAAAATAGATAACTAATGAGAACCTGCTGTATAGCACAGGGAACTGCTCAATGCTCTGTGGTGACCTAAATGGGAAGAAAATCCAAAAAAGAGGGGATATATGTATACATATAGCTGATTCACTTCACTGTACAGCAGAAACTAACACAACATTGTAAAGCAACTATGCTCAAAAAAAAAAAAAAAGAATCTAGAGTCAGTGAAAGACAATTTCAAAAAAAAAAATACAATAGTGTTGACTATAGTCAGGCCACCACTTTATATTAAACTATATTGCCCAGGACTCATACAAGCTCTCCTTGACATTTGGTAGCAGCTGAATCATAGTTTAAAATAGTCTGAACTTAACCTCTGAGCTTTTATGGTAGGAAGAAATTCAGCATTGTCTGGAAGCTAAAGTGAATGCCCTGTAGATCATTTCCACATATGAATTTCCTTTGTTCAAAACAAATCCATATTCATTCCAATGATTTCCCCTTCATTCTTTTCAAACTCCCAAGCAGAAAAGATTGAAGTTTCCTCTCATAAATTACAGTTTTAACTCAGTAAATTTGCATAAGCCTTGAATACCAAACTTCTTACAACTAGTTGAAAAAGACACAGTATTTATATATCACATTATCTATTCATAGTTTCAAATTATAAATTTTCTGACTTTTGTAGAATATAACTGTGAGAAAAGTCAGCTTCAATTTCCACAACAAAGATAGAGCCAGAGGGTTGTTCTAGTTAATGAGCCTGAGATCCATGAATTAGGGCCCAAGGAAGCACTAGGAGAGTTGAGGAATAGAATAGAATCCCAGAGGAGCCAAATTTAAAACAAAATAACCCTTTGGAGGAGTGTCTCAACATGAAGCCTTGTGTTAAGCACAAGATCCAAGCCATCAGCTCATGCTCACTCCATACCAAGCCTGATATCTGATATTCTGAATTGATGATGAATTCCTCTAAGGGAGTCCGGGGAGCCTCACCTGGAGATTGGATAGACTCAGGGTGTTTAGCTCACATGCCTGGCAGAGTGGAGACAGGTTTATAGTTCCCGTCCTGTCTTCACTTTATTGACCTTCACTCGGTTGCTTCTGCCCATCAGATGTTCTCATTCCTCTCCTCCTCATGCCTTTAATTTCCCCCATCAAATGTAAATTAATGGGTTTATTGTCTTTATTCAATCAATTTTAATCTTCTGAAGTAACATCTCTCCTTTTCTTCTAACCAGACCATAACCCATCCTTCCCGGACCTTCCTGAATTCTCTCTCCTTCAAAAAGCCTTTTATGACTGTCATTCAGCCTTTTCTTCACCTTTTCCTTTTTCTCTGAATATCTGCTGTTCTTAAAATCAAAGCACAAAATTTCATGCCTAACTGTTCTGAATTTTTTTAAATAAGGAATTTGTTGCATCTCTTTAATGAGCTATACGTTTTCTTAAGACAGGGACCATGTCCTATACAGTTTTCACTTGTTGAACAGGGTTCAGCTGGACATAAAGCAGGTACTAAAAACCTATTGACTAATTATATTGCTTTCCCTTTTCTTCCTGTCAGGATTGTGCTGTATTATTTGAGGTTTTTAGTACAGTTGCTTTTGGGAAAATTTCACTGTTACAGCATGGGTCTTTCCAGATGCATTAAAATAAACACAGTGCAAATGAATTCTAGTAATATGGCAAATGAATTCTAAGTTTTATCCATTTCACTTATGTGAAATCACAGATTTCTAAGTATTCATTTCACTTACGTGAAATCACACCATATTCTAAAATAATGATTAATAATTATAAATATATTTCAAGGTACAGGTGATTTTCATGTCTATTTTATTTTTATTTATTTTGCTTATTGAATTATTTTTAAAATTTTTTTATTTTTTAACTTTTTATTTTATATTGGAATATAGTCGATTAACAGTGTGATACTTTCATGTGCAAAGCAAAGCAACTCAGCCATACATATATATATATATATCCATACTCTCCCAAACTCCCCTCCCATCCGGGTCTCCACATAACATTGAACGGAGTTCCCTGTGCTATACAGTAGGTCCTTGTTGGTTACCCATTTTAAATATAGCAGTTCCTTGGAATACATTGGAAAGTCCTCATTTTTTTTCCCTAAAGTGAAATTGCTGAATATTCTTGGCCTGTCCCTTCAGAGGTTATTTGAATTCTGTCTGCCCCTTAAAGGAGGTGTTTCCCAAATGTATCCTAATCTCCATTTCTGGATTTCCAAAGTCCTTCTGCAGTTCTCAACCTCTCAGGCCCTCAGGCAGCAGACAAGCTCTCTCCTTGAGGTGCAGCTGCACCTCTCCTTCAGGAGGTGGGGGCTTTGTGGGAGTGTTGTAGCAGGTGGACGAGGGGCTGTCATGGGGCAGCACCAGGACAGGTTTAGGGACAGGCTTCCCTGGATGGAATGAAATAGAAGTTTGCCTTGAGGAGGCCTTGAATGTACTTTAAATACATTTCCCTGGAGCTCCTTATGTTTTGTAAGTTCCGAAGTAATCCTGAATCTCCACTTCCAGATTTGATCTTTCTCACATCTTTATATTCACAGAAGACCAAGGATCTTTGTATTAATATATAATGAATGCCTGCGTGATGTCCCATTCATTGATGGCTCAATCATTCTTATGTTAATCCATCAAACCTGTCCTAAGTATTCCCTGTCCCTGGATGCTGATTAGCAGCCTGGGACACTAGGACCCCAGCACACTCCCCACAGGCAGGCAGTTACGGTGCCCACAGAGGGAGATGGGTCTCAGATGAAGGTGCTCCTCTTCTCTCCCTGAGGACAGCCATCTACTCCCAGGAGAGCATAAAGATTTTCTTAAACAGGAGCACATATGCCTGCACTCCACAAACACCTTCCTTAAAATGTTGAAGGGTAAGATGATGGGATGTGCATTACAGAAAAGCTTTCCCGGGTAGAATGGTCACATGGGGGCCTCCTTTCCTCTGTTTCCCTTTCTAGAGGAATCCTGCTTAATGGCTTTTTGATGAACCTTCCCAAGTAGCCTACATATAAAACCCAATGTTTATATGATGTATACTTTATGTGTATAGAACATTCCCCTGGGTATATTTGCAATGAGGGCAATCTATCTCATTTTAACTGCTTATTTTCCACTTATTTTTGTCCTATATCAGCACATGTACTTCATTGTTTTAAAATGTGTTGTCAAGGACAACTCAGGAAATAGTTTAAATAAGCACTTTTATGAAGCACCTACAAGCTATCCACTCCTCAAAAATAATGTTTCCAGTGATGATTTGCCTCTCTAGTTTGGTCCCTGAACATAGATAAGCAAAATAAAATGTAAAATCATATTTGATTATTAAAATAGTGTTTTTGTGGATTTTATTTGGGATTTCATTGCAGCAGCAATCCAAATTGGAGAGACATGAAACTTTTAGTATGAGTCATCCAATCCATGGAGGTGTGGTATACTCTTACATTTATAAAGGTCTTCCTTAATCTCTTTCATTAAATGTTTATGATTTTGTTCATACAACTTTTGCATTTCATGTTTAGATTCATTCAAACGTATTTTACATGTTGATGCAATTGTAAAAGATTCACTTTAAACACTATATTTTTGCTTCTCACATGTGGATATACTTAAAATATGTATTAATACTTTATACAATAATCTTGCTAAAATCCCCTTAAAGCTATACAATTTCTCTTCAGGTTCTTCGAGTTTCGTAACAGACAGTTTTATCTTTCGCAAATAATGACAGTTTTCTTTCTTTCAGTGTTTAAGACTTTTTCAGCATCTCCTTACTGAGCTGGTAGACCCTCTGGTGGGGACTTTACACTTGAGCACCAAGGCTTTGGCACCTTAACCTACTGATCAATCATAGCATCACTAAACGGGAGCAACTACACATTATGTGTACAATTATTTGATGTTTTTTTGAGCTACTCTGCATCACCTATAAATCATCTAACCACAAAACATTGAATCTGAATTGGATGAGCATTTGTAGCATCCTTTCACTTTATGGTAAATGTAGGGAGTAGAGGAGGAATATGTTAATGACCTTAAAAGAAACAACACTTGAATGTGGGAAATTGTACAGGTCAATGAGTCAATGCTGGCATTAAAAAAAAAAAAGAATAGTGTTGAAAATGAAAAAAAAATCTTAAATGTGAAACATGAAACTTCTTTGGATCCACATTTGAATAAACCAACATAACAAAAGACATTTATGAGGCAGTTGGGGAATTTTGACTATAAAGTATTAAATGATATCATGGAGTTGTGGCTTGTTTTCTAGGTATTATAAAGGTTTTAGTAAAAAATGTCCACATTTTTAGTGAGGTATGATGTATACAAGTATGAAAGCAACCATAAAGGGAAGAAAAAAGATGAATTAACAAAATTTTAATAAATGTTGAATGTGGGTTGATGGTAATATTTTTTAATGCAATTGTGTCTGCTTCTCTGTATCTTTGAAAGTTTTCATAATAATTAATTTTGAAGTATACTGAAAGGTACCAACTAACTTGAGCCACATGAAGACTGAAAATGAAGAATGATTCTGGGGTACCTCAAAATTATCTGTAACACTAATTTTTTTCTTAATATAAAATACTGAGTCAAATATGACAAAATATAGCAGGCATTAGTAATACATGAATTAGTTAGGCATGAATTTGGCAAGAAATTGTTTATGAAGGAAAAATCAGTAATACATATCCTATCTTTAAGATTTTGACATTTTGTTCATCATGGATTTCTTGCATTAATTTTGACTTTTCTTTGGTTTTTTTTTTTTTGCTGTACGTGGGCCTCTCACTGTTGTGGCCTCTCCCGTTGTGGAGCACAGGCTCCGGACGCGCAGACCCAGTGGCCATGGCTCACGGGACCAGCCGCTCCGCGGCATATGGGATCCTCCCGGACCGGGACACGTACCTGTGTCCCCTGTATCGGCAGGCGGACTCTCAACCACTGCGCCACCAGGGAAGCCCTAGTTTTAACTTTTAAAAATACTTAAAGTAGTATTGGTCTTGATCCCTGTGTGTTTTGGCACCCCTTAAATTGTGCACCTGAGATGAGTCCCATGTTTTCCTCCCTGTAGACCCAGTCCTGCCACTCAGCACATGGAGCTGAGCTGGAGTCGTGGCTTGAGAGCAGCGATTCTGGACACACGAGAATCTTGTTTTTCATAACTATGAGCCCAACTCCCCCAGTGCACCCCCTACACTGAGGAAACCTGGCTCTACCTTCTCTTCCCACAAGATCTATCTCTCCTCTGTCCCTGTCAACACTCTCAAGCCAAAGGGACGGGAACCACTTTTATTTAGCACCTGGGCTCACTACTCTCAGCAAGGGAGGACACACCATGGGGACCCCTCTAGCATTTCAGGGAGGGGGTGTTATTTTGGTGGTGGTGTGTTATGGGGTTTAGGAAAAGGCTAAGGAAGAAGGACATTGCTCTGATAGGATATTGCCAGTAGGGGATTCATTCTGTGATGGGGTATTTTCATAAACCTCATGCAGAGAGGGAAGACTAGACTGAGGCTGAAGATGTGATGGGCAAATAGCCGTCACTCCTATTAGTGAAGAGAGGTGGGTCCTGTCCTGGATGTTGGGTCTTTTTTGTGGTTTGAACAATGTTCATGTTTTGTCTGTGTCCAGACCTGCTTCAAGAGTAGTCTTGTGTTTGTCTTGTTGATCAAAGTCAAAGAGTGGCCCTGTCGGATGATGTTGCTGTTCTGTGAAGTTGTTTACGCTCATCAGGAGAACAGCAAGACCTAGATGAGGGTGCCAGGCCAGCTCCCATTCATGGGGGGTAGGGGTGGGCATTTCTCTCTCCAGGCTCCCCAGTTCTGAGGTTCACTGGGCAGGGATGAGAAATGAATGTGCTCTGTTGCATAGCAGTCTGTGGGACCAGAACACATATGGAGAGACACTGGTGGAAAGTGAGAGGGAGTCAAGGGCAGAACCCCAGGGACCACAGCCATAGAGCAGCCAGGAAGAGGAAAACAAAGCAGAAACAGCTATTGAAAGAGCACCTGCGACTGGTTGACAAAGTCCAGTTCCTGAGCCCTCAGGTCATGAAAGTGTCAATGGTGATGGAAACAGAATCACCATGAGGAACTGTCTGAGTAGAAAGGCAGGAATGAAACCTTGAGGAGAGAGTGAAAGTTTGAATGTAGGGAGTTGGATTTGATGACTGTAACTCAGGCATTTATTCCAGATGAGGCCATGAAAGTTGAACAGTTGACTGTTTACATCAGTTCTTTCAGGCTGGGGAGCTCCAATTAAGGTCTGCCCCTCACTAGTGTGGAAATATTGATTGTGCCCCCAAAATGTCCAAGGGAATGAACTGCTGGGAGGGCTTTAGAGCCAAACTAAGTGAGGGACCTTATCCTGAAGAATGAAGAAGAAATGTATTTATAATTATGTGAACACTGGTAAGCAATGACTCACCTACTATGTTCAATATCGATAGAATAAAATTTATATTTTAAGGCAGGAAAAGAAAATTTACACCTAAAATTCACTCTCTCTGTCCCTTTGGGCCTTCTACCTTACTCCCTAATGTGCAGGGTGCCTCTGCATCACACATAACCCACAGTTCCTAAAAGATGGGAGAACCTGTTTGAACATAAATATCAACCTTTTTCCCTTTATTTGATGCTAGCAATGTGATTTATTAAAAGAATAGGCTTCTTTCCCAGCTCCGTAGGGAGTCATGGACCTTGCTGCTCACTCTGTACGTGCTTACCTTGGTGAACTTTATGTAACATATCCATATGTTATTTTGATGGACGATCCTGTGTCTCAAACACATACATGACTATGCCGTCAACTTCTAACAGGTGGAACTTAGGTTATATTCCTCAGTTTGGCTTGAATGAAATTCCCTTCTTAATGTCATTGTTAATTGAATTTTTGTGGACAACACGTACTATTGATTTGTTTCTTTGGTGAAAATCTAGTAACTGGAAGAAATGACAGATGAGGTACCTAGAGAATCCAGAAGGCTATATGTGGCCCCTTTGCAGCGCCCTCTAGTGGGTCTGAATGTGTGGTTCCCAGACCAACATCATGTGAGTCACCTGGGAGCTGGTTAGAAATGCAGCTTCCAGGTTCCCACCTGGAATCTACTGAGTCAGAACCTGCAGGGGTGGCTCAGCAGTCTGTGTACAGGCCTTTCTCCTTTCATCACACTATGACCTATTTACAAATGGAGGGGTGGTGGCAACCCTGCATGGAGCAAGTCTATTGGTGCCATTTTTCCAGTAGCATTTGCTCACTTCCTGTATCTGTGCCACATTTTGGCAACTGTCACAATATGTCAGAGTTTTTCATCAGTATTAAATTTGAACTGTGATCAGTGATCTTTGAAGTTACTACTACAACCTGCTGAAGGCTCAGATGAGGGTTAGCATTTTTTTTAGCAATAAAGTCTTTTAATTAAGGCATTACATTGTTTTTTAGACAAAATGCTATTGCACACATAATAGATGACAGTATAGTGTAAACATACCTTTGATACACACTTGGAAACCAAAACACTCACATGACTCAGTATTTTGTCATAGTTGTTTTCTTTTTTTTCTTTCTTTCTTTTTTTTTCTTGAGGTAGCCTGTAACCAGGCCCACAATATCTCTGATCTATGCCTGTGTCAGTAAACTCTCCCAGTAATTCTGACACATGTTGAAATCTAAAACTGATCTAGAAACACTTTCTATGTGCTCCTCCTCACTGGGGAGGCCACAGTTACCAGCTGTGCCCTGAAGGCTCTTCAATCTCTAGCTTTAGCTCAGGTGGATCTACCTGAAAGCCTTGTGTCCAGATGCCATTTGGCCATTTCTAGATGCCTCTTCCCAGACTGCCAACACTTCACTCTTTTACATTGAATCCATCCCCTGCACTCAGCCTGTTACTCACAGGATTGCCTATTTCAGTAAATAATATCTCCACACCCAATGGCCCACACCACTTTTCCTCAACTCCATTTCTCTCTCCCAAACCAGGGCGGCAGCAGCTCTCACCTGGGCCACCGCTCTATTCTCCTAAGTGGTCCATTCACTGGGTCATCTGCCATCCCTGTCATCATTCTGTTCTCTGGCATTCACTTTTCAAAAAAAACTTGATCTCATTACACCTCTGCTTAAAAAATTCATCTCTTTTACTGTTATTAGGATATGATCCTGTCCCTAGATTAGGGTTTGTGGGGGGAGATTGCTGGCAATGCCTTTTGTTTTTACAGATGAGATCTTATTTCAGACCTGCATTCCCTTTGTGATACATCAAGTGTACACTAAAGAATTCTGCAACTTTCCTGATATGTGTGAGACTTCTATTGACAAATTCATTTAAAAAGCACATGCCAGCATCAGACCCAGTCACCTCTCCATCCCGACTACAGAGGTGATGACAAGGAGTTTGTATTTTCCTGAACGCCTAGATCATGAGAGAGCTGTTTCTCTCACCAGAGCCAGAAACCACTGCATTTACTACAGTAAGGCAAACAGGTGTTCAGATTCCTGGCCTGAGCACAGCTGTGTGAACGTGGGGCTGACACACAGTAGGGGCACAGCTGGTAAGTGGCTGAGCCAGTGTCAGATCCACTCTCACAGGAACCACACTCTTCAGATCTGAGACTCACAGTAGAGGCTAATGGGTATCTGCTTCAGATGCAATTATAATCTTCCTCACTACAAGAGTCACTTTCTGTCTTCTCACTGCTTGCTTGAGTCTCAAGTACCCGAGGAGGTAGGTTCTACCACCAACTCACTTCACAGAGAATGAAATCGAGGCACAGGGGGGTGAGCTAACCCGTGCTCCCAAGCTTCCAGCTAACTGGCAGAGCCCGGACTCAAATGCAGAGTCTTGTTCCAGAGTCCACTCCACACTGACCACACCTAGGGTCACTGGGACACGGCAGAGGGCAGGGGACATTGTGCAGCTTGGAGGTGGGGCTGGAAGGAAGGCTACTTGAGACCCGACCATGATGCACGTCTGTGGTCACACAGCTAGTTAGTGAGTGACCAGGGGTCTGAACTCAGTTTCCTCTTACTGCACATCCCTGTTATCACCATTTCCCTTGGCTGGGGGTCACCAAAATCCTTGCTGCAAATGCAGATTCCCTGGCTCACCTATAGAGACAGAACAGAAGCAGTTTCTTTTCTTAAGTAAAGATTTATGGATGTAGACCATACATACATAAAGACACACACACATCATTTTACATATCCTGAGAATGATTACAAAGTGAACATAGTCCCATAAGCCACCAAGCCCACAGATAGAACAGTACCTGCTCCCTTTCCCCTCCTGGCCACTCTCCATCACTGCCTCCACTCTCCTCCCCAAAGGTAACCGCCACCTGGTTTGGCCTGGTTTTGATCTTCATATGAGGGGAGCCATACACTATTCTATTTTAATTCTGGGTTCTTCATGTCAATATGATGGATTGAGAATTCATCCTTATTTTTCTGTTTTTCATTCCTTTTTCTTGGTGAATAGTATTCCATCGTATGCCTGTACTACTGTTTATTAGTCCATTCTGTTGTTGAAATCTCTTGGGTTGTTTCCAGATTTCCCCTTGGGAATTGTGCTCCTATGAGCATCCTTGCATACATGACCACATTCTGAAAGATAAATAACAAGAGTGGAATTTCTGAGCTGTAGGGGAGCATATATGCATACTCAGCTTTAGTATCAAGAGCCAAACAGGTTTCCAAAGTGGTCTGAACTATTTCCATGCTGATTTTCCTTTATATAGCTGTCATCACCTGACACATTATGTTTGTATTGAGCCAGATGTTAGAAATATGTTAAAACGTTTTTCTCATGTGCATATATGCAGGAGATTTACGTTTTTGTTTTCCATCTTTGATACTCTAGGAGAGCAGAGACTTGGTTTTGTTCATTGAAGTTTTCCCAACACTAGGAACACTTAGCTGCTATTTGGTGCTCATGTTAGGATGTTTAAATACACTAGTAATGATGTGGTGAGTGTACAGTATATATAGTACAAAAAGTTCTAAACGATTAACAGAGATTATTTGGGGGCATGGGTGGACTTTCTTTTCTGCCCTTTACATTTTATAAACAATATATATTACTCTTTTTAAAAAAATGGTATTTCTTACTAGAGAAGTAATTTTATGACAGTGAAGGACACATTTCTATCTAATGTTAAATGGACAGATTTAAGGAACTATTTGTAAAATATACTATCATTTATGCTAAATCATCTGTCACATAAAAATATAAATATGTGGATATATAAAAATTTCTGGAAACACACAGTTGAGAATATAAATCCTGATTTATCTAAAGGTAGGATGATGCCTGATTATTCCCCCGTTAGTGTTTTTTATGTGTTTTAGCATATTTCTTCTCCTGACATTACATAAAATGATACTAGAAAAAATATTACTCAAAAGATTGAAAATCATGCCAATCAAAAATGAAGTACTTCATGGATAGTATGTACCTTACATGTATTCTCATTTAAAATATTTACTGAATTTCTGGTTATTAGGCTAGAGTTACTCTAAGTGTAAAGTACTATTTTTGTCCCCAGCTTACAAATGGGGAAATGGCTTTCAAGGGATACAGGATAACCTGCCCTCTTCTCAGAGATGTAATGCAGCTAAGCCTGATGGGAGTCGTGTAATCTGCATATGAATGATCATAATAAATGTTCTCTGCCAACCAATAAACCTCAACCCAGTGCTCAGCACTTCTTTGCTGTTGCCTCATCAGTAACTTTTGTTTTACTTAATATTCCCCGGGATCCCCACCACCTTCTGCAACTTTTGCTCAGGGAGGTGTAACTTTGCAGCCTCCCTCACACTTGGCTACCCAACCATGGCTCCTCCCCAGACTCCACTGGGACCTCTCCATTGATCTCCCTCTGCAGTCAGAGTGATAACTCTGGTTAGATCTCAACCAGAAATCTGTCCTGTTACCCTCCTCCTACCACGCATCAATTCCCCAGGGAGTCTTTCCTCGACTTCCTGGCAAAGGTAGTGTCTTTAGGATGCCAGGGTATACTCCCTGCCAGCACCTCACGCTGACTCATGAATCTGGTGGTTGTTTCATCCTTTTCCCACCTATGAGAGTGGACATTCTGTGACTGCATTTTCCTTGGTCACGGTGTCTTAAAAGTCTAGTACACCAGCTAGCTGAGAAATTATGCTCAATAACTATTTGTCAAAGAAGTTCACCTTTTTAAAAAAAGGTTTTGGTTGTCATTTGGAAATTGTTCTCTAAATATTGTGAGTATATTCATGTAAAACACTGGATTTATTTTAGAATTAAAATACTTTACAAATGTTGTCACTCAGATGCCCACAATCATTATTCTTATCCTTCTGCTTCCTTGCTACCCACATTCCAATCACATAAAACCAATCTTTACTGAGGCTACAACCAGGGATCCTCACACCTGTTTTCAAATTGGAACCTCCTTGGGAATTTTGTCAAGTGCAGCTTGGCTGTACACTGCCCAGACTCTCTATGGTCTCTCTTAGACCAGCACGAGAGGCACCTGCACGCAGGAGAGTTCTCACTATGGGTGAAGAAGCTGCCAGCACTCAGGGCTGTTGGGAGAAGGAGTGAAGAGCATCCACTGCAACTTACCAGCAGAGATACAGGAGGCAGAAAAAAGACACAGAAGGTAAATCACTCAGGGAACCCATCATTAGAACAAAACAGGACCACCAGGTAGGGAGCTTTGCTAAGAGATCCGGCTACTTGGGGTACCCTGGGGACTCTTTCTGTGGGGCCTAGATTGTGGTTAGAAGCAAATTCAGAGGTCTGATGTTTCCTCTCACAGGTCCATGGGCTTTAGCAAACTGAGAAGTTATGGTGGCATTTCTTCCTGAAATGAGGGCACAGAGAATGACTTCCTGAAGCCAGTGAGTGAGGCAAGGGACAGCTGGCCTGGAGCCCTGTTAGGAATTTTGGGTTTTGACCCTGAGAACAGTGGAACCTGCTGGCAGATTTCAAGCAGAGGGACCCCAGGAGCAGCAGATGCTTTTGAAAAGATCTCCCTGGCTGCTTCTTAGACTTGGGTGGATGAGGTGGGAAAGGTGCAGCTGCCAGGTTGGATCCTTAGGGGGCTCTTGCTGGAAACTGTGGTGTCCCGAAGCCACGTGGTGGAATGAGGTGAGAAGTGGACCCACAAGATTAGTAAACAATGGGATATGGAGAGGAAGGCCAGAGCTTCAGCCTCTGAAATAGCAAGCACTGGGCCAGGGCAGGATTGAACGGGAAGCGAGTTCAGATTGAACACAATGTGTGTTTGGTCCATGAAGAAATAGAAATATCTAGTTTACACTTGATTTTACTGGTTTGATATTTAGGGAAGAGGTTTAAGCTATAAACACTGATTTGAGACCCTTTAAAAAAGATCATGTAGTTGAAGTCTTCAGAGTGGCTGACACCTGACAGTCAATGAGTTCTCTGATGTGCCGTCATTTCCTGCTTTTAACTCTAAAAAACAACTTCGTTTTCAAATATTCAATTTTCAGGCAGAGAATTTCACTTTCAGTGCTGATCCTGTCACCAAAACCCAGAAAACTTCCTCTTTTAATCCAGGGAATCCTGGATTAAATATTATCTGTGCTGTATGTGACAAATTCCCTTCATCATCTTATGGGGATGGAATTATCCAGTAGGGCGAGGAAGAATTGTTTGCTTTGAATGTGTGGGCCAGGCAAAATACATCCTCTACCCAACTTTATTTTTAGCTGAGAGTCTCAGACAGAAAAATTAGCATGAGGAAAACAGTGAATTAAGTCAGCAACACCCCTCTAGCTGAAGGAACCTAAAGGAAAAGGAACCCCAAATGGTGGCTTAGAATCCCAGTTTATAAAGCAGCTTCAACAAAGGGTAGTGCATTTGTAGGCAAGAGAGAGGGCTTGGGAAGCAGATTTAGGCTTTCAAGGGTGGCCAAATGCGGGAAGTTAAATCCACGAAAGAGAATTAATGGAGTGAGGTTTGTTCGCAAGTTCCTCTGGTGCCCTCTCCGGGCTGGTAAGCATCTGCCTCCACTAAAAGAAGAACTTACATCCCACCTCTAGGCAGAAAAGGGGAGTTTTTCTGAGTTTGCTGCTTCTTAGTTGCCTTGGGCTCAAAATAATTTTTATGTCAAAATCACAACTTTTAGGGGGACATATCCTAGTTTCCTTCAAATGCAACTTTCAGATGAATGGTTCTCAGATGTTAGGGTGCACCAAGATCACCTGGTCAGCTTTTGTAACATAGATTGATTTCTGGACTCCCCACCCAACCCGATGAATTTCTGATTCAGTAGGCTGGAGGTGGGGCTCAAGGATCCGGATTTTTAATAAATGTCTGCATGGTCCTGATGTTGCTGGTCTGGAGAGCATACTTGAAGACCCTGTGCAGACCCTGCTTGAAGAGGGGTCCTCCCTGTACCTTCTCCACACCTCCACCTCCC
Source organism: Phocoena phocoena (assembly GCF_963924675.1). Taxonomy (NCBI): domain Eukaryota; kingdom Metazoa; phylum Chordata; class Mammalia; order Artiodactyla; family Phocoenidae; genus Phocoena; species Phocoena phocoena. The sequence goes on along the minus strand of NC_089223.1, from coordinate 35,869,280 downwards.
ACTTCCCAAAATTATTCATAATAACCTCATCAAAGACCCAGGTTTCCAAGGTCAAAGAATAGTTTTAGTTCCTATTGTAACCCTTCTTCTTGGCTGTTTAATGTTAGGACAATTTTCTCTATGAGTCTTTTGGGTTTCTGCACATCCTGTGAGCAGAGGCATGGACTGCTTTTTGGTTCTGGACTGTCTTTTCATGGATGCTTGCGTGAGGAACTGCTTCAGAAAATCAACATAGAATCGCCCTCCTGGGCAGAGGAAGAGTGAATGCTGTACAACATGATAAAAATGATGCCCCCCTTTGAGGGACAGACTGTGCAGGTTTGCCTGCAGCCCAGTAGAGAAGCTCAGGATGAAATGGGCTGGAGGTTCCTTGGCTGTGCTGCAAATTTGGTGTGTGCACAGCATCCATCTGGGTCCACTCCATGGATGGAGGGACGTGAGGAACTGATGCTAACATGGAGAACATGCTGGTTGCCGTGCCTTGAATAAGAAAGTGTTTTGTGTCTCATCTTCGACCAGCATCCAGGAGATAGGAGCAGGCTAACTTTTAGCTCAAAAATAAGGTAAGTATCAGGTAATAGATAATAGTCCTTCATAGTTCTTAACATGTACACCCTCAAGTGTTTTACATCAGACATTCAAAAGGGTTTACTCCCCTAGATCTTGATTTTCCAATGTCATTCACCAATAAATGCAAGCAAGGTGTTGTGGAGAAATGGTTGGTTCTAGGTCTGGTCTCAGGAAAGAAGAAGATGACCCCGAAGGCTCTTGTGTCTGACAGCAGGGATGTTCTGGAAGACTAGCGAGGACCAAGCAGAAGGAGGCAGAGACAGGGCAAAGAGCTCGACAGCCCCAACGCAGAGCAGTCGGGACCTCAACAAGAAAGATAATGGGTTATACACATCGGACGGAGAAAAAAGAATTCATGAGTCCAAGGGGTACCTTTAAAAAGGCCAGAGGGGGAGTCAGGGAAGGAAAGGTCTTCCTTAGAGAAGATGCCAGCAGTGAAGTGTAGGCGTGCAGAATTAGAGAACCACCATCTGCTACTCAGGATGCCACCACTGAGCCAGCAACAATCATCACTTCCAGTCAATGCCTTTGGGTTTGTTGTTAGGGAATATGATATCAGGCCACAGACCACTTGAGATGATGAAGGGGAAAGGGACCTTTATCATGGAGGCATCCGAGGACACCATTTGAACCAAGTGCCCAAAGTGACGTTCTATGTCCCCTAATGGGATGCAGTGGGAGGAACTCTACATTGCCCATGTGATGTCCTGGACAAAAATGTTCAATCAGAATCAAACCATGAGGAAACAGGCAAATCTAAAATGAGGACACTGCACTGGACAACTGGCTTGAAGCTTTCACAAAAGTCAATGTCATGAAAGACAAAGAGAGGGAGGGACAGGAGCAGTGTTCTACATTGAAGATATTGTCGAGGGTGGATGGGTGTTTTCATTGCCTTGATGATGCCGGTACTTTCATTCATTATACATATGTCAGCCCCCGTGAAATTGTGCACCTTAACGTGCACATTATTGTTTGTCAATTATACCTCAATAAACGTATTTGTAAAAAGAGTCAGCAGAATTTATCTAGATTATAAGAAGCCTGAAGCAAAATGACAGTGTATGAACATTAATGAGATGAATTGGAAAATTAATTTAAAGATGGCTTTGAACAAATAGAGAAATGAATATTTTGTTCGAATTAAAATCATATTCCTTCATTACAATAATGATATTGTGATTCTATAGAAGACATTCTCATTTTTAGGATGTTAAAGCTTCAGTATTTAGTAGGTGTCTGAAACTTACTTCCAAACACTTTAGCAGAGCTATTTAACAATTAAACAAAAGGGATATGTGGAGAGAAATAATACAGTGTGGACAGCATGTTCATTGGACAATGGGAGGGATAGGTATATAGGTATTAAGTTTACCATTCTTTTCATTTTTCTGTAGGGTTGAAATTATTTTTTAAAAAGTGTGTGGGAAAATAGGAGTGTATGATCCTTGAGAGATCAACTCATGGAATTAAGTGAAATGGAGAGTTGGAACAGACTCAGATACAGTCATTAAAAAAAATTATACTCATCCGTAATGTATAAGTTATTCTGTATGATAAACTCATAAAGATATGTGATTAAATTACGCAGAACAGTCTTCTTCCCATCTTTGCTCCCACTCTCCCTCCTCAAAATGGAATGTTGGGAAAAACTTTCACCATATGATGGGCACAGATCGAGTAAAATATCTAGGCACTTCCATGAGTCTATAGAGGATGACATACCTAAAACAAAAAACTAGAAGTAAGATTTTGGGGCCCAGAATTACTAAGGTCTCCTTGTACTGTGAGTTTTTGTAATCTACTAATCCTTATGCATTTCCTTTGTGTGGGAAGCATTGATCTAATGCAAATATCATATATAGAGTAACTGTTTTGTACCTGTTACTAGGAGAATATACATCTACACTTACTATTAACAACATCACTGTGCTTTTTGTCTTATATTTATTTGGCAGAGAGCAGAGATCACCCCAAAGCTCAAGCTCATTCTGCTTCCCCTGCACGTGACATCACTAATCTTTCCATTTGATAAATTCTCCTTGCATGGAAACCTTATGAGTCATGATTTTCTTATTTTTGGAGAGTTTTCTGGGAGAGTATTCTCAAATCAGGAATGAGCAGGTCAAGGAGGAGTAAAAAATACAGATCTCTAAGTATTTTGAAAGAGACAGGCTGTTGTCACAGCCCAGAGAAGTGATATTCCCTCCCGGTGGCCCCGAATAAGTCACCACTCTAAGCCTCCCTTTCCACTTTTTTAGTGGGAGGCAATTCTTCCTACAATAGAGAATTCTGGTAATGTTTTTATGGATGCTTGATACACATAAGTGTACAAGGTCTAAACCGTGCTGATGTACCAGAAAGGATACCCTTCCACTAAAAACTTTCTTTTCCCATCATGAATGCAGCACTTTCCTTTTAGGCTGTTGCTCACAGTTGACCCCCCAAAATGAAATGTTTGTGTGAGTAGGGGACAATTTCTAAGACCCTAAGTTTTGTGAACAAAAAGGGTGATGTGTTAGATTGGAGAGCACTTGTGCTCTCAACTGTGGATTAGAAGATGGAACTGACATTAGCCTATATGTGCAGAGACTGCTCCTGGATAGATCTAGAGCTAGAAACATTCAGCTCCGTGATCCTGGACACAAGCTGCAGTGGCCACTGAAGCACTGAACACCCTGCGTTATTTAACATCTATTCATGTTATTTTGGTTGTACAAAAGCTTTCCAGCAGATGGTGCTACACACCACTCCGTGCACAATTCTGCAGAACAGGAATTTGTGTTCCAGATGAAAAGAACAGCCTTACCCTCTCTCAGTCATCCACACTGAAACAGGACAAAAACTGCATTGCTTTGTTTTTTATTTTGTATTGTTTATTGAAGTATAGTTGATTGATAAGGTTTTTTTAGTTTCTGGTGTACAGCAAAAACATATATATATATACACACAGACACACACGTATATGTGTGTATATACACACACACACACATATATATATATTCTTTTCCATATACTTTTGCATTATGGTTTAATCCAGGATATTGAATATAGTTCCCTGTGCTATGCAGCAGGACCTTGTTGTTTATTTTATGTTATTTTATTTTTTACAATATTGTGTTAGTTTCAGGTGTACAGCAAAGTGATTCAGTTGTACATATACCAGTATCTATTCTTTTACAAATTCTTTTTTCATTTAGGTTATTACAGGTTATTGAGCAGAGTTCCATGTGCTATACAGTAGGTCCTTGTTGGTTATGTATTTTAAATACAGCTGTGGGTACGTGTCAGTCCCAAACTTCCAATCTATCCCTCCCCCATATCTTTCCCCCCTAGTAACCATAATTTCATTCTCTAAGTCTGTGAGTCTCTTTCTATTTTGTAAATAAGTTCAATTGTATCATTTTTTATTAGATTCTGCATGTAAGCAATATCATATGATATTTGTCTTTCTCTGTCTGACTTACTTCACTAAGTATGATAATCTCCAAGTCCATCCATGTTGCTGCAAATGGCATTATTTCATTCTTGTTAATGGCTAAGTAATATTCCACTTATATATGTACCACAACTTTATCCTTTCATCTATCGATGGATGTTTAGATTGATTCCAAGTCTTGGCAATTGTAAACAATGCTGCTATGAACATTAGGGTGCTTGTATCCTTTTGAACTATGATATTTTCCAGATATATGCCCAGGAGTTGGATTGCTGGATCATATGGTAGCTCTGTTTTTACTTTTATAAGGAACCTCCATACTGTTCTCCATAGTGGCTGTACCAATTTACATTGGGATCTGGTCTTACTTTTAGGTCTTTAATCTATTTTGAGTTTATTTTCATGTATGAGGTTAAAGGTTTCATGTATGTATTAGAAAGAATGTTCTAATTTCATTTTTCACATGTAGCTGTCCAGTTTTCCAAGCACCATTTATTGAATATCCTGTCTTTTCTCCATTGTATAGTCTTGTCTCCTTTGTCATGGATTAGTTGACCATAGGTGAGTGGGTTTATCTATGGACTTTCTATCCTGTTCTATTGATCTATATTTCTATTTTTGTGCACATACCATACTGTTTTGATGACTGTAGCTTTGTAGTATAGTCTGAAGTTAGGAAGCCTGATTCTTCCAGCTCCATTTTTCTTTCTCAAGATTGCTTTGGCTATTCTATGTCTTATGTATCTCCATAAAAATTTAAGATTTTTTGTTTCAGTTCTGTGAAAAATGCCATTGGTAATTTGATAGGGATTGTATTGAATCTGTAGACTGCTTTGGGTAGTATAGTCATTTTGACAATAATGATACTTCCAACCCAAGACATGGTATATCTTTCCATCTGTTGTGCCATCCTCAATTTCTTTCATCAGTGTCTTATAGTTTTCAGAGTACAGTTTTTTTGCCTCCTTAGGTAGGTTTACTCCTAGGTATTTTATTCTTTTTGATGCGATACTAAATGGGATTGTTTCCTTAATTTCTCTTTCTGCTATTTTGTGTTAGTGTATAGGATTGCAGCAGATTTCTGTTTATTAGTTTTGTATACTGCAACTCTACCAAATTCATTGACAAGCTGTAGTAGTTTTCTGGTAACATCTTTAGGATTGTCTATGTATAGTATCATGTCATCTGCAAACAGTGACAGTTTTACTTCTTCTTTTCCAGTTTGGATACCCCTCTCCCCTTTTTATTTCTTCTCTGATTGCTGTGGCTAGGAATTTCAAAACTATGTTGAATAAAAGTTGCAAGAATGGACATCCTTGCCTTGTTCCTGATCTTAGAGGAAATGCTTTCAGCTTTTCACCACTGAGTATGATGTAGGTTTGTCATATTATAGCCTTTATTATGTTGAGTTGTGTTCTCTCTATTCCCACTTTCTGGAGAGTTTTTAATCGTAAATAGCTGTTGAATTTTATCAAAACCTTTTTCTACATCTTTTGAGGTGATCATATGGTTTTTATTCTTCAATTTGTTAATGTGGTAAAACTCACTGATTGATTTGCAGGTATTGAAAAGCCATTGCATCCATACAATATACCCCATTCATCATGCTGTATGATCCTTTAAATGCATTGTTGGATTTGGTTTGGTAATATTTTGTTGAGGATTCCTGCATCTATGATGATCAGTGATATTAGCCTGTGATTTTCTTTTTTTTGTGGTATCTTTGGTTTTGGTAAAAGAGTGACAATAGCCTCATAGAATGAATTCAGAATTTTTCCTTCCTCTGCAATGTTTTGGAATGGTTTCAGAAGGATAAGTGTTAACTCTTCTTTAGATGTTTGATAGAATTCACCTGTGAAGCCATTTGGTCTTGCATTTTTGTTTGTTGGGAGTTTTTAAATCACAGTTTCAATTTCAGTACTTGTAATTGGCCTGTTCATATTAGCTATTTCTTCCTGGTTCAGTCCTGAGTGACTGTTTATTTCTAAGTAATTGTCCATTTCTTCTAGATTGTCTATTTCATTGGCATATATTTGCTTGTGGTAGTCTCTTGTGGTCCTTTGAATTTCTGTGGTGTTGTTTGTAACTTCTCCTTTTTTATTTCTCATTTTATTGATTTGCCCTTTTTGTCCTGGTGAGTTTGGCTTAATTTTTTCCAATTTGTTCATTTTTTGAAAGAACCAGCTTTTAGTTTCACTGCTCTTTTCTACTGTTTTCTTCATCTCTATTTCATTTAGTTCTGCACTGATCTTTGTGATTTCTTTCCTTCTACTAACTTTGTGTTTTGTTTGATGTTGTTTTTCTTGTTGCTTTAGTTTTAAGGTTAGGTTGTTTAGTTGAGATTTTGCTTGTTGCTTGAGGTAACCTTGTATTATTAAAACTTCCCTCATAACACTGCTTTTACTGAATCCCATAAGTTTTGGATTGTCATGTTTTGGGCTTTTTTTTTGGTCTCTAGGTTTCTTTTTTCTTTTTTCAAGGCAACAGTAGTGTTTTTTTTTTTAATTGCACACATGTCTATAAACCTGATAAATAGTTTCTTTCTATTTTTTTTAATACAGCAGGTTCTTATCAATTTTATACACATCAGGGTATACATGTCAATCCCAATCGCCCAATTTATCACACCACCACCCCCACGCCCCCATGGCTTTCCCCCCTTGGTGTCCATACATTGGTTCCCTACATCTGTGTCTCAATTTCTGCCCTGAAAACCGGTTCATCTGTACCATTTTTCTAGGTTCCACATATATGCGTTAATATATGATATTTGTTTTCCTCTTTCTGACTTCACTCTGTATGACAGTCTCTAGATCCATCCACGTCTTAACAAATGACCCAATTTCATTCCTTTTTATGGTTGAGTAATATTCCATTGTATATATGTGCTACATCTTCTTTATTCATTCATCTGTCAATGGGCAATTAGGTTGATTCCATGACCTGACTACTGTAAATAGTGCTGCAATGAACATTGGGGTGCATGTGTATTTTTGAATTGTGGTTTTCCCTGGGTATATGCATAGTAGTGGGATTGCTGGATCATATGGTAATTCTATTTTTAGTTTTTTAAGGAACCTCCATACTGTTCTCCATAGTGGCTGTATGAGTTTACATTCCCACCAACAGTGCAAGAGTGTTCCCTTTTCTCCACACCCTCTCCAGCATTTGTTGTTTGCAGATTTTCTGATGAATCCCATTCTAACTGGTGTGAGGTGATATCTCACTGTAGTTTCAATTTGCATTTCTCTAATAATTAATGGTGTTGAGCAGCTTTTCATGTGCTTCTTGGCCATCTGTATGTCTTCTTTGGAGAAATGTCTATTTAGGCGTTCTACCCATTTTTGTATTGGGTTGTTTGTTTTTTTAATATTGAGCTGCATGAGTTGCTTATATATTTTGGAGATTAATCCTTTGTCCACTAATTCATTTGGAAATATTTTCTCCCATTCTGAGGGTTGCCTTTTCATCTTATTTATGGTTTCCTTTGCTGTGCAAAAGCTTTTAAGTTTCATTAGATCCAATTTTTTAATTTCCATTTCTCTAGGAGGTGGGTCAAAAAAGATCTTGCTGTGATTTATGTTCTTCCTATGTTTTCCTCTAAGAGTTTTATAGTGTCCGGTCTTACATTTAGGTCTCCAATCCATTTTGAGTTTATTTTTGTGTTTGGTGTTAGGGAGTGTTCTAATTTCATTCTTTTACATGTAGCTGTCCAGTTTTCCCATCACCACTTATTGAAGAGACTGTCTTTTCTCCATTGTATATCCTTGCCTCCTTTGTCAGAGATTAGTTGACCATAGGTGCATGGGTTTACCTCTGGGCTTTCTATCTTGTTCCATTGATCTATGTTTCTGTTTTTGTGCCAGTACCATATTGCCTTGATTACTGTAGCTTGTAGTATAGTCTGAAATCAGGGAGCCTGATTCCTCCAGCTCCATTTTTTTCTCTCAAGACTGCTTTGGCAATTTGGGGTATTTTGTGTCTCCATACAAATTTTAAGATTTTTTGTTCTAGTTCCGTAAAAAATGCCATTGGTAATTTGTTAGGGATTGCATTGAATCTGTAGATTGCTTTGGGTAATATAGTCATTTTCACAATATTGATTCTTCCAATCCAAGAACATGGTATATCTCCCCATCTGTTTGTATCATCTTTAATTTCTTTCATCCGTGTCTTATAGTTTTCTGCATACAAGTCTTTTGTCTCCCTAGGTACGTTTATTCCTAGGTATTTTATTCTTTTTGTTGCAATGGTAAATGGGAGTGTTTCCTTAATTTCTCTTTCAGATTTTTCATCATTAGTGTATAGGAATGCAAGAGATTTCTCTGCATTAATTTTGTATCCTGCTACTTTACCAAATTCACTGATTAGCTCTAGTAGTTTTCTGGTGGCATGTTTAGGATTCTTTATGTATAGTATCATGTCATCTGCAAACAGTGACAGTTTTACTTCTTCTTTTAAAATTTGTATTCCTTTTATTTCTTTTTCTTCTCTGATTGCCCAGGCTAGGACTTCCAAAACTACGTTGAATAATAGCGGTGAGAGTGGACATCCTTGTCTTGTTCCTGATCTTAGAGGAAATGCTTTCAGGTTTTTCACCATTGAGAATGATGTTTGCTGTGTGTTTGTCATATATGGTCTTTATTATGTTGAGGTAAGTTCCCTCTATGTCCACTTTCTGGAGAGTTTTTATCATAAATGGGTGTTGAATTTTGTCAAAAGCTTTTTCTGCATCTATTGAGATGATCATATGGTTTTTATTCTTCAATTTGTTAATATGGTGTATCACATTGATTGATTTGTGTATATTGAAGAATCCTTGCATCCCTGGGATAAATCCCACTTGATCATGGTGTATGATCCTTTTAATGTGTTCTTGGATTCTGTTTGCTAGTATTTTGTTGAGGATTTTTGCATGTATATTCATCAGTGATATTACTCTGTAATTTTCTTTTTTTGTAGTATCTTTGTCTGGTTTTGGTATCAGGGTGATGGTGGCCTTATAGAATGAGTTTGGGAGTGTTCCTTCCTCTACAATTTTTTGGAAAAGTTTGAGAAGGATGGGTTTTAGCTCTTCTCTAAATGTTTGATAGAATTTACCTGTGAAGCCGTCTTGTCCTGGACTTTTGTTTGTTGGAAGATTTTTAATCACAGTTTCAATTTCATTACTTGTGATTGGTCTGTTCATATTTTCTATTTCTTCCTGGTTCAGTCTTGGAAGGTTATACCTCTCTAAGAATTCATACATTTTTTCCAGGTTGTCCATTTTATTGCCATAGAGTTGCTTGTAGTAGTCTCTTAGGATGCTTTGTATTTCTGTGGTGTCTGTTGTAACTTCTCCTTTTTCATTTGTAATTTTATTGATTTAAGTCCTCTCCCTCTTTTTCTTGATGAGTCTGGCTAATGGTTTATCAATTTTGTTTATCTTCTCAAAGAACCAGCTTTTAGTTTTATTGATCTTTGCTATTGTTTTCTTTCTTTCATTTCATTTATTTCTGCTTTGATTTTTATGATTTATTTCCTTCAGCTAACTTTTGGTTTTGCTTGTGCTTCTTTCTCTAGTTCCTTTAGGTGTAAGGTTAGATTATTTATTGGAGATTTTTCTTGTTTCTTGAGGTAGGCTTGTATAGGTATAAACTTCCCTCTTAGAACTGCTGTTGCTGCATCCCATAGATTTTGGATTGTCGTGTTTTCATTGTTATTTGTCTCTAAGTATTTTTTGATTTCCTCTGTGATTTCTTCAGTGATCTCTTGGTTATTTAGTAATGTAGTGTTAGCCTCCATGTGTTTGTGTTTTTAAGTTTTTTTCCCTGTGATTCATTTCTAATCTCATAGTGTTGTGGTCAGAAAAGATGCTTGATATGATTTCAATTTTCTTAAATTTACTGAGGCTGGATTTGTGACCCAAGATGTGATCTATCCTGGAGAATGTTCTGTGCGCACTTGAGAAGAAAGTGTAATCTGCTGTTTTTGGATGGAATGTCCTATAAATATCAATTAAATCTGTCAGGTCTATTGTGTCATTAAAAGCTTCTGTTTTCTTATTTATTTTTATTTTGGATGATCTGTCCATTGGTGTAAGTGAGGTGTTAAAGTCCCCCACTATTATTCTGTTACTGTCGATTTCCTCTTTTATAGCTGTTAGCAGTTGCCTTATATATTGAGGTGCTCCTATGTTGGGTGCATATATCTTTATAATTGTTATATCTTCTTCTTGGATTGATCCCTTGATCATTATGTAGTGTCCTTCCTTGTCTCTTGTAACATTCTTTATTTTAAAATCTGTTTTATCTGTTATGAGTATTGCTACTCCAGCTTTCTTCTGATTTCTATTTGCATGGAATATCTTTTTCCATCCCCTCACTTTCAGTCTGTCTGTGTCCCTAGGTCTGAAGTGGGTCTCTTGTAGACAGCATATATATGGGTCTTGTTTTTGTATCCATTCAGCAAGCCTGTGTCTTTTGGTTGGAGCATTTAATCCTTTCACGTTTAAGGTAATTATCAATATGTATGTTCCTATGACCATTTTCTTAATTGTTTTGGGTTTGTTTTTGTAGGTTCTTGTCTTCTCTTGTGTTTCCCACTTAAAGAAGTTCCTTTAGCATTTGTTGTAGAGCTGGTTTGGTGGTGCTGAATTCTCTTAGCTTTTGCTTATCTGTAAAGCTTTTGATTTCTCCATGGAATCTGAATGAGATCCTTGCCGGGTAGAGTAATCTTGGTTGTAGGTTCTTCCCTTTCATCACTTTAAATATATCATGCCACTCCCTTCTGGCTTGTAGAGTTTCTGCTGAGAAATCAGTTGTTAACCTTATGGGAGTTTCCGTGTATGTTATTTGTCATTTTTCCCTTCCTGCTTTCAATAATTTTTCTTTGTCTTTAATTTTTGCCAATTTGATTACTATGTGTCTCAGTGGTTTTCTCCTTGGGTTTATCCTGTATGGGACTCTCTGCATTTCCTGGACTTGGGTAGCTATTTCCTTTCCCATGTTAGGGAAGTTTTCAACTATAATCTCTTCAAATATTTTCTTGGGTCCTTTCTCTCTCTCTTCTCCTTCTGGGACCCTTGTAATGTGAATGTTGTTGCGCTTAATGTTGTCCCAGAGGTTTCTTAGGCTGTCTTCATTTCTTTTCATTCTTTTTTCTTTATTCTGTTCTGCAGCAGTGAATTCCACCATTCTGTCTTCCAGGTCACTTATCCGTTCTTCTGCCTCAGTTATTCTGCTATTGATTCCTTCTAGTGTAGTTTTCATTTCAGTTATTGTATTGTTCATCTCTTTTTGTTTGTTCTTTAATTCTTCTAGGTCTTTGTTAAACATTTCTTGCATCTTCTCTATCTTTGCCTCCATTCTTTTTCCGAGGTCCTGGATCATTTTCACTATCATTATTCTGAATTCTTTTTCTGGAAGGTTGCCTATCTCCACTTCATTTAGTTGTTTTTCTTGGGTTTTATCTTGTTCCTTCATCTGGTACATAGCTCTTTGCCTTTTCATCTTGTCTATCTTTCAGTGAATGTGTTTTTTGTTCCACAGGCTGCAGGATTGTAGTTCTTTTTGTTTCTTCCCTCTGCCCTCTGGTGGATGAGGCTATCTAAGAGGTTGTGCAGGTTTCCTGATGGGAGGGACTGGTGGTGGCTAGAGCTGGGTCTTGCTCTGGTAGGCAGAGCTCAGTAAAACTTTAATCTGCTTGACTGCTGATGGGTGGGGCTGGGTTCCCTCCCTGTTGGTTGTTTGGCCTGAGGCAACCCAACACTGGAGCCTACCTGGACTCTTTGGTAGGGTTAATGGCAGACTCTGGGAGGGTTCATGCCAAGGAGTACTTCCCAGAGCTTCTGCTGCCAGTGTTCTTGTCTCCACGGTGAGCCACAGCCACCCCCCTGCCTCTGCAGCAGACCCTCCAACACTAGAAGGTAGATCTGGTTCAGTCTCCCCTGGGTTCACTGCTCCTGCCCCTGGGTCCCAATGCATACACTACTTTGTGTGTGCCCTCCAAGAGTGGAGTCTCTGTTTTCCCAAGTCATGTCGAAGTCCTACAATCAAATCCCACTAGGCTTCAAAATCTGATTATCTAGGAATTCCTCCACCTGTTGCCAGACCCAGAGGTTGGGAAGCCTGACGTGGGGCTCAACCTTCACTCCAGTGGGTGGACTTCTGTGGTATAAGTGTTCTCCAGTCTATGAGTTACCCACCCAGTAGTTATGGGATTTGACTTTGCTGTGATTGCGTCCCTGCTAGTGTCTCATTGTGGTTTCTCCTTTGTCTTTGGATGTGGGGTATCTTTTTTGGTGAGTTCCAGTGTCTTCCTGTAGATGGTTGTCCAGCAGCTAGTTGTGATTCTGGTGTTCTCACAAGAGGGAGTGAGAGCACATCCTTCTACTCCACCACCTTGTTTCAGGCTCTCTAGGTATTTTTTGATTTCATCTATGACTTCTTCAGGGAGTCATCAGTTGTTTAGTAGCATATTTTTTAGCCTCAATGTGTTTGTGTGTTTTGCAGGGTTTTTTTTCTTATAGTTGATTTCTAATCTCATAGTGGTTGGAAAAAATAATTGGTATGAGTTCATTTAAAAAAATATATATTACTGAGCTTTGCTTTGTGGCCCAGCATATGATCTATCCTGGAGAATGTTCCATGTGCACTTGAATGGAATGAATATTTTGCTGCTTTCAGATGGAAAGCTCTATAAATATCAATTAATTGCATCTGATCTAATGCGGCATTTAAGGCCTGTGTTTACTTATGGATTTTCTGTCTGGATGACATATCATTGATGAAAGTGGGGTGCTAAAATATCCCACTATTATTGTGTTACTGTCAAGTTTTTCTTTTATGTCTGTTAATATCTGCCTTATATATTGAGGTGCTTCTATGTTGGCTACATATATATTTAAAATTGTTATATCTTCTTCTTTGATTGATCCCTTGATCATTATGTAGCATCCTTCTTTGTCTCTGGTAACCGTCTTTATTTTAAGTATATTTTGTCTGATATGAGTATTGCTACTCCAACTTTCTTTTGATTTCCATTTGCATATAATACCTTTATCCATACCCTCACTTTCAGTCTGTATGTGTCTCTAGATCTGAATTGGATCACTTGTAGACAACAAATATATATATATATATCTTACTTTTGTATCCATTCAGTTTGTCTGTGTCTTCTCATTGGAGCATTTAATCTGTTTACATTCAAGGTAATTATTGATATTTATGTTCTTATTGCCATTTTGTTAAATTGTTTTGGATGTATTTATGTAGGTTTTTTATTTTTTTAAATCTTTATTGGAGTATAATTGCTTTACAATGGTGTGTTAGTTTCTGCTTTATAACAAAGTGAATCAGTTGTACATATATATATCTTCTCATATCTCTTCCCTCTTGTGTCTCCCTCCCTCCCACCCACCCTATCCCACCCTTCCAGGTGGTCACAGAGCACCAAGCTGATCTCCCTGTGCTATGCGGCTGCTTCCCACTAGCTATCTACTTTACGCTTGGTAGTGTATATATGTCCATGCCTCTCTCTCGCTTTGTCACGGCTTACACTTCCCCCTCCCCATATCCTCAAGTAGGTTCTCTAGTAGGTCTGTGTCTTTATTCCTGTCTTACCCCTAGGTTCTTCATGACATCATTTTTTCTTAAATTCCATATATATGTGTTAGCATATGGTATTTGTCTTTCTCTTTCTGACTTACTTCACTCTGTATGACAGACTCTAGGTCTATCCACCTCATTACAAATAGCTCAATTTCATTTCTTTTTATGGCTGAGTAATATTCCATTGTATATATGTGCCACATCTTCTTTATCCATTCATCCGATGATGGACACTTAGGTTGTTTCCATCTCTGGACTATTGCAAAGAGAGCTGCAATGAACATTTTGGTACATGATTCTTTTTGAATTATGGTTTTCTCAGGGTATATGCCCAATAGTGGGATTGCTTGGTCATATGGTAGTTCTATTTGTAGTTTTCTAAGGAACCTCCATACTGTTCTCCATAGTGGCTATACCAATTCACATTCCCACCAGCAGTGCAAGAGTGTTCCCTTTTCTCCACACCCTCTCCAGCATTTATTGTTTCTAGATTTTCTGATAATGGCCATTCTGACTGGTGGGAGATGATATCTCATTGTAGTTTTGATTTGCATTTCTCTAATGATTAATGATGTTGAGCATTCTTTCATGTGTTTGTTGGCAGTCTGTGTATCTTCTTTGGAGAAATGTCTATTTAGGTCTTCTGCCCATTTTTGGATTGGGTTGTTTGTTTTTTTGTTATTGAGCTGCATGAGCTGTTTGTAAATTTTGGAGATTAATCCTTTGTCAGTTGCTTCATTTGCAAATATGTTCTCCCATTTTGAGGGCTGTCTTTTGGTCTTGTTTATGGTTTCCTTTGCTGTGCAAAAGCTTTGAAGTTTCATTAGGTCCCATTTGTTTATTTTTGTTTTTATTTCCATTTCTCTAGGAGGTGGGTCAAAAAGGATCTTGCTGTGATTTATGTCATAGAGTGTTCTGCCTATGTTTTCCTCTAAGAGTTTGATGGTTTCTGGGCTTACATTTAGGTCTCTAATCCATTTTGAGCTTATTTTTGTGTATGGTGTTAGGGAGTGATCTAATCTCATACTTTTACATGTACCTGTCCAGTTCTTCCAGCACCACTTATTGAAGAGGCTGTCCGTTCTCCACTGTACATTCCTGCCAACTTTATCAAAGATAAGGTGACCATATGTATGTCGATTTATCTCTGGGCTTTCTATCCTGTTCCATTGATCTATCTTTCTGTTTTTGTGCCAGAACCATACTGTCTTGATTACTGTAGCTTTGTAGTGTAGTCTGAAGTCATGGAGCCTGATTCCTCCACCTCCGTTTTTCATTCTCAAGATTGCTTTGGCTATTTGGGGTCTCCTGTGTTTCCATACAAATTGTGAAATTTTTTGTTCTAGTTCTGTGAAAAATGTCAGTGGTAGTTTGATAAGTATTGCATTGAATCTGTAGGTTGCATTGGGTAGTAGAGTCATTTTCACAATATTGATTCTTCCAATCCAAGAACATGATATATCTCTCCATCTATTTGTATCATCTTTAATTTCTTTCATCAGTGTCTTATAATTTTCTGCATACAGGTCTTTTGTCTCCTTAAGTAGGTTTATTCCTAGATATTTTGTTCTTTTTGTTGCAATGGTAAATGGGAGTATTTCCTTAATTTCTCTTTCAGATGTTTCATCATTAGTTTATAGGAATGTCAGAGACTTCTGTGCATTAATTTTGTAACCTGCTACTTTACCAAATTCATTGATTAGCTCTAGTTGTTTTCTGGTAGCATCTTTAGGATTCTCCATGTATACTATCATGTCATCTGCAAACAGTGACAGCTTAACTTCTTCTTTTCCGATTTGGATTCCTTTTATTTCCTTTTCTTCTCTGATTGCTGTGGCTAAAACTTCCAAAACTATGTTGAATAAGAGTGGTGAGAGTGGGGAAGCTTGTCTTGTTCCTGATCTTAGTGGAAATGCTTTCAGTTTTTCACCATCGAGGACGATGTTGGCTGTGGGTTTGTCATACATGGCCTTTGTTATGTTGAGGAAAGTTCCCTCTATGCCTACTTTCTGCAGGGTTTTTATCATAAATCGGTGTTGAATTTTGTTGAAAGCTTTCTCTGCATCTATTGAGATGATCATATGGTTTTTCTCCTTCAATTTGTTAATATGGTTTATCACATTGATAGATTTGCATACATTGAAGAATCCTTGCATTCCTGGAATAAACCCCACTTGATCATGGTGTATGATCCTTTTAATGTGCTGTTGGATTCTGTTTGCTAGTATTTTGTTGAGGATTTTTGCATCTATGTTCATCAGTGTTATTGGCCTGTAGTTTTCTTTCTTTGTGACAGGTATGTCTGGTTTTGGTAGCAGGGTGATGGTAGCCATGTAGAATGAGTTGGGGAGTGTTCCTCCCTCTGGTATATTTTGGAAGAGTTTGAGAAGGATAGGTGTTAACTCTTCTCTAAATGTTTGATAGAGTTCACCTGTGAAGCCAACTGGTTTTGAGCTTTTGTTTGTTTGAAGATTTTTAATCATAGTCTCAATTTCAGTGCTTGTGATTGGTCTGTTTATACTTTGTATTTCTTCCTGGTTCAGTCTCGGAAGGTTGTGTTTGTGTAAGAATTTGTCCATTTCTTCCAGGTTGTCTATTTTATTGGCATATAATTGCTTGTAGTAATTGCTCATGATCCTTTGTATTTCTGCAGTGTCAGTTTTTACTACTCTTTTTTCACTTCTAATTCTATTGATTTGAGTCTACACACTTTTTGTCTAAATGAGTCTGGCTAATGGTTTATCAGTTTTGTTTATCATCTCAAAGAACCAGCTTTTAGTGTTATTGATCTTTGTTATTGTTTCCTTCATTTGTTTTTCATTTATTTCTGATCTGATCTTTATGATTTGTTTCCTTCTGCTAACTTTGGGGGTTTTCTGTTCTTCTTTCTCTAATTGCTTTAGATGTAAGGTTAGGTTGTTTATTTGAGATGTTTCTTGAGATAGGATTGTATTGGTATAAACTTTCCTCTTAGAACCGTTTTTTGCTGCATCCCATAGGTTTTGGGTCATCTTGATTTCATTGTCATTTGTTTTCAGGTATTTTTTGATTTCTTCTTTGATTTCTTCAGTGATCTCTTGGTTATTTAGTAGTGTATTGTTTAGCCTCTATGTGTTTGTATGTTTTACAGATTTTTTCCTATAATTGATATGTAGTCTCATAGTGTTGTGTTCAGAAAAGATACTTGATATAATTTCAATTTTCTTAAATTTCCAAGGCTTGATTTGTGACCCAAGGTATGATCTATCCTGAAGAATGTTCCATGAGCACGTGAGAAGGAAGTGTATTCTGTTGTTTTTGGATGGAATGTCCTATAAATATCAATTAAGTCCATCTTGTTTAATGTATCATTTAAAGCTTGTGTTTCCTTACTTACATTCATTTTGGATGCCCTGTCCATTGGTGAAAGTGGGGGTGTTAAAGTCTCCTACTATGATTATGTTACTGTCGATTTTCCCTTTTATGGTTGTTAGCATTTGCCTTATGTATTGGGGTCCTCGTATATTGGGTACATAAATATTTACAATTGTTATATCTCCTTCTTGGGTTGATCCCTTGATCATTATGTAGTGTCCTTCTTTGTCTCTTGTAATAATCTTTATTTTAAAGTCTGTTTTGTCTGATATGAGAATTGCCACTCCATCTTTCTTTTAATTTCCATTTGCATGGAATATCTTTTTCTATCTCCTCACTTTCAGTCTGTATGTGTCCCTAGGTCTGAAGTGGGTCTCTTGTAGACAACATATATACAGGTCTTGGTTTTGTATCCATTCAGCCAGTCTATGTCTTTTGGTTGGAGCATTTAATCCATTTACATTTAAGGTAGGTATCGATATGTATGTTCCTATTACAATTTTCTTATGGATTAAATGCTCCAACCAAAAGATATAGACTGGCTGAATGGATAAAAATACAATACCTGTATATATGCTGTCTACAAGAGACCCACTTCAGACCGAGGGACACATACAGACTGAAAGTGAGGGGATGGAAGAAGATATTCCATGCAAATGGGAACCAAAAGAAAGCTGGAGTAGCAATTCTCATATCAGACAAAATAGACTTTAAAACATAGGCTATTACAAGGGACAAAGAAGGACACTATATAATGATCAAGGGATAAATCTAAGAAGAAGATATAACAATTGTAAGTATTTATGCACCCAACATAGGAGCACCTCAGTACATAAGGCAAATACCAACAGCCATAAAAGGGGAAATCGACAGTAACACAATTATAGTAGGACATTTTAGCAGCCCACTTTCACCAATGGACAGATCATCCAAAATGAAAATAAATAAGGAAACACAAGCTTTAAATGATACATTAAACAAGATGGACTTAATTGATATTTATAGGACGTTACATCCAAAAACAACAGAATACACTTTCTTCTCAAGTGTTCATGGAACATAGTCCCGGATAGATCATATCTTGGGGCACAAATCAAGACTAGATATAATTGATATCTAGTCTCATAATCAACGTTATGAGACTAGATATCAATTATAGGAAAAAATCTATAAAAGATACAAACACATGGAGGCTAAACATTACACTACTTAATAACCAAGAGATCACTGAAGAAATCAATGTGGAAATCAAAAAATACCTAGAAACAAATGAGAATGAAAACATGATGACCCAAAACCTATTGGATGCAGCAAAAGCAGTTCTAAATGGAAGTTTATAGCAATACAATCTCACCTTAAGAAACAAGAAACATCTCACATAAACAACCTAACTTTAAACCTAAAGCAATTAGAGGAAGAAGAACAAAAACCCCAAAGTTAGAAGAAGGAAAGAAATCTTAAAGATCAGATCAGAAATAAATGAAAAAAATGAAGGAAATGATAGCAAAGATAAGTACAACTAAAAGCTGTTTCTTTGAGAAGATAAACAAAATTGATAAACCATTAGCCAGACACATCATGAAAAACAGGAGAAGACTCAAATCAATAGAATTAGAAATGAAAAAGGAGAAGTAACAACTGACACTGCAGAAATACAAAGGATAATGGGAGGCTAGTATAAGCAACTATATGCCAATAAATGGACAACCTGGAAGAAATGGACACATTCTTAGAAATGCACAAGCCTCTGAGAGTGAACCAGTAAGAAACAGAATATATGAACAGACCAATCACAAGCACTGAAAGTGAAAGTGTGATTAAAAATCTTCCAACAAACAAAAGCCCAGGACCAGATGGCTTCACAGGTGTATTCTATCAAACATTTAGAGAAGAGCTAACACCTATCTTTATTAAACGCTTCCAAAATATAGCAGATGGAGGACCACTCCCAAACTCATTCTATGAGGTCAGTATCACCCTGATATCAAAATCAGACAAAAATGTCACAAAGAAAGAAAACTACAGACCAATATCACTGATGAACATAGATGCAAAAACCCTCAACAAAATACTAGCAAACAGAATCCAACAGCACATTAAAAGGATCATACACCATGATCAAGTGGGGTTTATTCCAGGAATGCAAGGATTCTTCAATGTATGCAAATCTATCAATGTGATAAACCATATTAACAAATTGAAGGAGAAAAACCGTATGATCATCTCAATAGATGCAGAGAAAGCTTTCAACAAAATTCAACACCGATTTATGATAAAAACCCTGCAGAAAGTAGGCATAGAGGGAACTTTCCTCAACATAACAAAGGCCATGTATGACAAACCCACAGCCAACATCGTCCTCAATGGTGAAGAACTGAAACCATTTCCACTAAGATCAGGAACAAGACAAGTTTGCCAACTCTCACCACTATCATTCAACATAGTTTTGCAAGTTTTAGCCAGGCAATCAGAGAAGAAAAAGAAATAAAAGGAATGCAAATCAGAAAAGAAGTAAAGCTTTCTCTGTTTGCAGATGACATGATACTATACATAGAGAATCCTAAAGACACTACCAGAAAACTACTAGAGCTAATCAATGAATTTGGTAAAGTAGCAGGATACAAAATTAATGCACAGAAATCTCTTGCATTCATACACACCAATGATGAAACATCTGAAAGAGAAATTAAGGAAACACTCCCATTTACCATTGCAACAAAGAGAATAAAATATCTAGGAATAAACCTACCAAGGGAGACAAAAGACCTGTATGCAGAAAACTATAAGACACTGATGAAAGAAATTAAAGATGATACAAATAGATGGAGAGATATATCATGTTCTTGGATTGGAAGAATCAATATTGTGAAAATGACTGTAGTACCCAAAGCAATCTACAGTTCAGTGCAATCCCTGTCAAACTACCAATGGCATTTTTCACATAATTAGAACCAAAAATTTCACAATTTGTATGGAAACACAAAAGACCCTGAATTGCCAAAGCAATCTTGAGAGAAGAAACGGAGCTGGACGAATCAGGCTCCCTGACTTCAGACTATACTACAAAGCTACAGTAATCGAGGCAGTATGGTACTGGCACAAAAACAGAAATATAGATCAATGGAACATGATAGAAAACGCAGAGATAAACCCACACATGTATGGTCACCTTATCTTTGATAAAGAAGACAAGAATATACAGTGGAGATAAGACAGTCTCTTCAATAAGTGGTGCTGGGAAAACTGGACAGCTACATGTAAAAGGATGAAATTAGAACACTCCCTAACACCATACACAAAAGTAAACTCAAAATGGATTAAAGACCTAAATGTAAGGGCAGACACTATCAAACTCTTAGAGGAAAACATAGGCAGAACTCTCTATGACATAAATCACAGCAAGATCTTTTTTTTTTTATTTTGCTCTATGCGGGCCTCTCACTATTGTGCCCTCTGCCGTTGCTGAGTACAGGCTCCAGACGCACTGGCTCAGCGGCCATGGCCCACAGGCTTAGCCACTCCGTGGCATGTGGGATCTTCCCAGACCGGGGCACAAACCCGTGTCCCCTGCATCGGCAGGTGGACTCTCAACCACTGTGCCACCAGGGAAGCCCAGCAAGATCCTTTTTGACTCACCTCCTACAGAAATGGAAAAAAACCCAAAAGTAAACAAATGGGACCTAATGAAATTTAAAAGCTTTTGCACAGCAAAGGAAACCATAAACAAGATGAAAAAACAACCCTCAGAATGGCAGAAAATATTTGCAAATGAAGCAACTGACAAAGGATTAATCTCCAAAATTTACAAGCAGCTCATGCAGCTCAGTATCAAAAACACAAACAATCCAATCCATAAATGGGCAGAAGACCTAAATAGACATTTCTCCAAAGAAGATATACAGATTGCCAGCAAACACATGAAAGAATGCTCAGCATCATTAATCATTAGAGAAATGCAAATCAAAACTACAATGAGATATCATCTCACACCAGTCAGAATGGCCATCATCAAAACATCTAGAAACAATAAATGCTGGAGAGGGTGTGGAGATAAGGGAAACCTCTTGCAGTGTTGGTGGGAATGTAAATTGATACAGCCACTATGGAGAACAGTATGGAGGTTCCCTAAAAAACTAAAAATAGTACTACCATACAACCGAGCAATCCCACTACTGCGCATATACCCTGAGAAAAGCATAATTCAAAAAAATCATGTACCAAAATGTTCATTGCAGCTCTATTTACAATAGCCAGGACATGGAAGCAACCTAAGTGTCTATCAACAGATGAATGGATAAAGAAGAAGTGGCACATATATACAATGGAATATTACTCAGCCATAAAAAAGAAATGAAATTCATTTATTTGTAGTGAGGTGGATGGACCTAGAGTCTGTCATACAGAGTGAAGTCATAAAGAGAAAAACAAATACCGTATGCTAACACATATATATGGAATCTAAAAAAAAAAAAAAGGTCATGGAGCACCTAGGGTCAAGGCGGGAATAAAGACACAGACCTAGTAGAGAATGGACTTGAGGATCTGGGGAGGGGGAAGGGTAAGCTGGGACAAAGTGAGAGAGTGGCATTGACATATATACACTACCAGATGTAAAATAGATAGCTAGCGGGAAGCAGCTGCATAGCACAGGGAGATCCTCTCAGTGCTTTGTGACCATCTAGAGGAGTGGGATAGGGAGAGTGGGAGGGAGACACAAGGGAGAGGGGATATGGGGATATATGTATACATATAGGTGATTCACTTTGTTATAAAGCAGAAACTAACACACCATTGTAAAGCAATTATACTCCAATGAAAATGTTAGAAAAAAAAAAAGGAAAAAACACAATATAATGAAAAAGTACAGTGGAAATAGGAAAAAATAAGATAAAAGTGTATTAAAAATAAAAGCATAAAAACAAAAAGAAAAAGTAAATAAAAACATAAAATTAAAAGAATAATAAAAAAAGAAACAACAATAGGACTAAACGGAAAAAAAATATTTGTAGTAGTAATAGTAGTGGTATTTTCCTGTGGCCTCAGCTGTCAGTGCCCTTGCCTGCACAGTGAGCCACCAATCCCTACCTCCCCAGGAAATCTTCCAATACTTCTAGGTCCGTGTATGGACCTGCTGTGGACACTCTGGGGCCTGCTCAGCCTCTGATCTGACCTTACTCCTTCGTGCACTTGACTCCAAAGTCTACAGCTGTCCCCAAAGTCCACAGCCTTGATTGTGGGAACACTCATTGTCTATTCATATATTTCACAGATGCAGGGTTTACCAAGCTGATTGTGGGGATTTAATCTGCTGCTTTTGCAGCTGCATGGAGAGATTTTCCTTTGGTCACACTGCCCTGGGGTTCGGGTTTGGTTTGGGCCCTGTCTCTGCCTGTCAGGTGTCTCTTCCCCACCCAGGCAAAGGGGGCTAAAGCAGCACTGATTAAGGCTCATTTGCTCTCTCAGGCCAGGGAGAGGGAGAGATATGGCAGTCACAATTGAGATGTGTGGGGAGTGCGGGAAGCAGCAGAGGCCGGCGTAAAGTTGCAAGGCCCCAGGCATGCTGTGTATTCTCCTGGGGTAGTTGGACTCAGATCGCAGGACCCTTGGCAGTGGCGGACTGCAGCCTCCCAGGAAGGTGTGGCCAGTGACCTGCGCTTGCGCACAGGACACTTGGTGGCTGCAGTGGCGGCCATCACCCACCTCTCTGGTCCAAGATAACAGACGCGGCTTGCGCCCACCTCTGGAGCTCATGTAGGAGGTGCCCTGCCATCTGTGACTGCACGGAGCAGTAAGCTCCTCTCCTCAAGCACCCCGCAACAATCATCTCTTGCCTCTCCAGCAGGCCCAGGCTTTTTCCTGGACTCCCTCCTGACTAGTTGTGGTGCACTAGCCCCCTCAGACTGTGTTCACGCAGCCAACCCCAGTCCTCTCCCTGGGATTTGACCTCCAAAGCCCAAGCCTCAGCACCCAGCCCCCACCTGCCCTGGAAGGTGAGCTGACAAGCCTCTCAGGCTGGGGAGTGCTGGTCAGCACTGATCCTCTGTGCAGCATTCTCTCTGCTTTCCGTTGGCACCCCTGTTGCTGTACTTTCCTCTGGGGCTCCGAAGCTCCCTTCCATCCCTACCAGTGAGAGGAATTCCTAGTCTGCGGAAAATTTTCCTCCTTCACAGCTCCCTCCCAGAGGCGAAGGTTCATTTCCTCAAATCATCTTCAATTTTCTTTATCAATGCTTTATAGTTCTCAGCATATAAGACTTTCACCTCCTTGGTCAGGTTTATTCCTAAGTATTTTATTCTTTTGGGTGCAATTTTAAAAGGGATTTTAAAACTTGCCCTTTCTGATATTCCATTGTTAGTGTAAAGAAATGCAACTAATTTCTGTATATTAACCTTGTGCCCTTCTACCTTGCTGAATTTGATTGTCAGTTCTAGTATTTTTTACCTGGAGTCTTTCGGGTTTTCTATATAGAGATTATGTCATCTGTATATGATGACAATTTTACCTTACCCTTCCAATTTGGATACATTTTATTTCTTTCCCTTGTCTGATTGCTGTGGCTAGGACTTCCAATACTATGTTGAATGCACGTGGTGAGAGTAGGCATCCTTGTCTTTTTCCAGATTTTACATGAATATTTCTTGAAAAGTGTTACATATGTCTCTAAATATATAAAAACAAAAAAACAATGAGGCAGAAACATACATGAAAAGGCAACAGAAGCTGACACTGAAGAGAGTGATGAAATTGTGTTTTAAGAGATGGGTTAGTGGAGTGGAGGATGTGGAGGGTAGAGGAAAAATTGATCCCATATATTTCTGTACCATTTGAGTTTTAAAAAATATGCATACTTCAATATTTGGTTAATTAATAAAAATTTTCTAAAGATATTAGGTTAACAAAGTAATTTACCACTCACTATGGATAATGTATTATTCCCATGGCTTTCACTACTCAGGGAATTTATTCATCCTCATTGAATGTACTTGCTTGTTTTATTTTTGTTTGGTAGGTGTTTTGGGGGTTTCTGCAGTTCATTGTATACTGTCATTATTACTTTACGCAAGAGTAATCTCTTCATTTTTACTTTTTCCCTTTATCTTCACTCCTACTCCTAATCTCCCTCACCCAGGCACACACACTACTGCACTTGACAAAATTTTTTATATATTTATGCATCCTGGCAAAATATGAAGTGTTGCTTTTTGTTGTTATGACTGCTAGATGGCTACTTTTACTGCTATGCTTGTGTATCTATGTGTATCATACATGAATCATTCAAGTGCATTTGGAGTAGGGTATTGTTTTAAATTACTGAAATACAGGACTGATATTTGTTTTTACAGGACCACACATATATTGGACTTCAGTATCCAGAAGTCACTTGCGTTTGGTTGTCTACGATAGGCAGATATTTACCAATATCACTATGTTTCATTTTAGGTGTTTGATTTTATTTTTCCTGGTTTAGTAGCAAAATACTGTACTGAATGAATAATGAATTCCAGCTGATTTCCAGTATACACAGTGCAGTGTTTATGTGAGGAAAACTATATATTTCCTGACAAACCATTTAAAATCACTTTCTATTAAATTCCCACACTAGCCCTGTTGAATGCATGGAATGCTGACATGAGAGACACAGTCCCTTCTTTTTTTTAAACCATATTAATACATTTTTATTGATAGCAGTTCTCATACCAGAATAGCAGAATAGGTTTACTACCACAACTATTGGTATGCTTCGAAAAGTTTCTCACAGATAAAATTTCAAAATGCAGAGCTCTTGCAATTCAAATATCTTCGGGGCACTTCTTAATCACTGAAATATTAAATTATACTCACTATAGTTCAATGTTCTATAGGAAAACATACAACCACACTGATCCATGAATTTATCATTCAAAAATCATCAAATATATATTGTGAAGAAAATAAATTTCACTAAAAATTAGCATAAATTTAAAACAAAATCACCCTTCTATATCAAAAGTCATGAATCAAAAGAGGGGTTACATTAGTTACAGGAAGTATTTGAATGTTTCCTTTGATATCAACTCAGAATATAATTCAACAGTCCCTTCTTTGTGGAGGTAGAGTCTTCTAGGAGGACAGACTGGAAGCAACACAACATTTGTCTCAGCCCACACATGATGGAGAATTCAGGTGAGAGGATAAGAAGCTGCCCTAAACTTTTCCAGAAAATGTCATCCTCAACTGTGAGCTGTCTCACTACTGAAAGCATAAAGTGTAGGATGCTTGTGGAGGTAGTGAGGGGGCAGGTCCTGTGGGATTCAGAATGGTCCCAGGTTTCCAGAGGCAGGGACAGGGGCAGGGGCAGGGGCAGGCTGCACCTTTAGGCCCAGGCCCAGGGGATAGAAGTGTCAGGGCTCTTCACAACCCTTGTGTAGGGCAGGATAGTAGGTGTCTAGGCTTTGGGATTCTGAGTAGAACTCACCTGGGCTGTGATCTCACTCTCCTTCTATGACCTCTCTGGCCCTCAATTTTCTCATCTCTCAGTTGGGAGCCATTATTGTTGTGAGGGTCATGTGTGGTGAAGAAACCCATTTAGACTGTGCAGGGTCCTGAGAGCTTGTCTGCTGCCTTTAGGGCCTGAGAAGTTGAGAAAGGCTTTGGAAATCTAGAAAACAGAAAGAGGACAAAGTCTGGAAACACCTCCTTTAAGGGGTAGACAGAATTGAAGCAACCTGTGAAGGGACAGGCCAAGAATGTTCAACAATTTCACCTGAGAAAAACAAAAGTGAGGACTTTCCATAGATCCAGAAACTAGATCATTGATGAGATTAGAGAGAGGGGATTAAGGTAAGAGTGTCTTCCATGCCCTGGACAGAAGATGCAATCAGAGAGGAAGATGGGAGGTGTCATCAGCAGCCTGTAATCTCCCCAGGCTAATTGCACCTGCAATCTGTCCATTGGGATGAAGGAAGGAACCTCACTACAGGCTTATAAAGGCCCAAGGGGCCGGATTCTGACCCCAGCAATGAACAGAGAAGGTGGACTGTTTCATGCTTTCAGACTTGGATCCAGACCTGGATTGAGGAAGACCTTCTGCTCTGTGGGGAAGAAGCCAAGAGTCC
This sequence comes from Phocoena phocoena, assembly GCF_963924675.1. Lineage (NCBI taxonomy): Eukaryota > Metazoa > Chordata > Mammalia > Artiodactyla > Phocoenidae > Phocoena > Phocoena phocoena. The sequence continues at coordinate 35,843,232 of NC_089223.1, read as the reverse complement.
CAGTGGGTGGAGCCAGGATACCCACAAAGGCCTTGAGGATACAGAGCAGCTCCCCCAGCACAGAGCCAAGACTGAGAAGCGTGAGCAGGCGAGCATGGACTTGGGGACAGAATCTCAGGTGGGCCTGAGCAGGGACAAACAAGCTACTCAGGCGACACTGTGTGACCCCACCCTGGTGGAGAAGGGCCAAGTTGGGGTGGTCTGGGAGGTCCTAGAGGGCAGGAGGTTCTCATTCCATTCATTTGGAACAGACTCTCTGGCTGGCAGAGTGGAAAATTCTGTGGGTTCAGAGGAGAATAGGGAGGAGGGAATCTTCAGCTGTGGGTGTGGATGTGACCTGACATCTGCCTCTCACCTGCGGGAGGTGTGGGCAAGTCCCAGGGGCTCCTGTGGCTGGGGGGTGGGGGGCAGGTGTGGGTTTGGGACCTGCTGTGTGTCAAGCACCCTGCTCTCAGCTGTTCCGTTTTCTTCTCAATATATGGGCTCCCTAGTTAAGGTTTTATGTATGTGCCTGTGTTGTTACTTTATGGAAGATAAATAATTGCTGGCTATCATAAGGACATATACACACAGTTTCCTTTGATATTGTAATCAACTGTGTGAAATCTGTTTTAGTGTAACAGATATAAGGTTAACCTTTTAAGTCCTGTTTCTTTTTCTTTTTTCTTCTTTTGGGACTCAGGCCCCAGGGATTTTTGTTCTTTAACCTGCAATGCCTGTTGTGCCCAAGGCTGTTCCCAGGTCCTTTTCCAAAATGTCTGTGCTCTTGTCTTCCTGTCTTAGAATGATAGTATTATTTTCATGTATTTGAACTTGCAGCCAGCTCAGGTCAATTACTTGTAATGGTGGTACATCATTTTTTTTTTAATTGAAGTACAGTTGATTTACAATGTTTTGTTAATTTCTGCTGTATAGCAAAGTGATTCATATACATTTTTTTTCCATTATGGTTTATATCAGTTCCCTGTGTTATACAGTAGGACCTTGTTGTTTATCCATTCTATGTATAATAGTTTGCATCTGCTAACCCCAAACTCCCATTCTGTCCATCTCCCTCCCCTTCCCTTTTCCAACCACAAGTCTGTTCTCTATGTCTGTGAGTCTGTTTCTGTTTCATAGATAGGTTAATTTGTACCATGTCTTCTGTTATACATATAAATGGTATCATATGGCATTAGTCTTTCTCTTTCTGACTTAGTATGAAAATCTCTAGTTCCATCCATGTTACTGCAAATGGCATTATTTCATTCTTTTTAATGGCTGAGTAGAATTCCATTGTATATATATACCATATCTTCTTAATCCGTTCCTCTGTTGATGGACATTTAAGTTGTTTCCATGTCTTGTCTATTGTGAATAGTGCTGCAATGAACATAAGGGTGCATGTGTCGCTTTGGATTATAGTTTTGTCCAGCTATATGCCCAGAATTGAGATTTCCAGGTCATATGGTAATTCTATTTTTAGTTTTTAGGTTTTTTTTTTTTGTGGTACGCGGGCCTCTCACTGTTGTGGCCTCTCCCGTTGTGGAGCACAGGCTCTGGACGCGCAGGCTCAGCGGCCATGGCTTACGGGTCCAGCTGCTCCGCGGCATGTGGGATCTTCCAGGACCGGGGCCCGAACCCGTGTCACCTGCATTGGCAGGTGGACTCTCAACCACTGCGCCACCAGGGAAGCCCTATTTTTAGTTTTTTTGAGGAACCTCCATACTGTTTTGCATATTGGCTACACCAAATTACATTCACAGGTTGGTACGTCTTCTGAGTCTGCTGTAATCTCTAACTTTCCCCTTGGATAGAGAGACTGAAGGGGTGTGGACACTTTAGGATGGAGGAAGAGGGAGAGTTGTGGCTCAAAGAAAGAAGAGAAAAGCTGGCTGGTCTGGCTGGGGCAGGAGCACACTGAGAACACTGGTCAGCCTTGTGAAAAGAGTTTTTACATAGAACAAGTTACGCTTGTAATTTAATGGGAAAATAGTAGAACAAACCCAATATATCCTTTCCAAGTGTTGACAAAACAAAACACCACACACTGTTGGAGTGACTTCAACAACAGAAACTCATTTTCCCAGTTCTGGAGGCTGGAAGTTGAATATCAAAGTCCTGGCAGGTTCACTTTCTCCTGAGGCCTCTCTCCTAGGTGGCCGCCTCGTGGCTGTGACCTCACATGGCCTTTCCTCTGTGGGTGCCCATCCCTGATGTCTCTTCCCCTTCTAAGGACACCTGTCAATGTTGCATAAGGGCCTCTCCCCAGCAGCCTCATTTTACCTTAATCAGCACATTACAGACTTTATTACCATATAGGGTCCCATTCTGATGTACTGGGAGTTAAGCTTCAACTTACGGACCGTGGGGGGCACACAGTTCAGCCCACAACATCCCACGTACACATCCAGTGAGTGATGCCCCCAGCCAACCCTGCTCCTCATCACTGGGAAGCAAATCCTGCATATCATAGAGTTTTCAATGTAAATAGTGTACTCTGTGTCTTTCAAGTATAGGATGTCTTTTCATTAATAACCTTTAAAAAATTATCACATGTCCACAGTCCCAACTGACTACAATTGTCTTTTTGTTTGGATGTATGTATTTCAATTAAGAAAAAAAGCCTTGTCACAGGGATATTAGCTCGGTGCTTTGTGACAGCCTGGAAGGGTGGGATGGGGAGAGTGGGAGGGAGGGAGACGCAAGAGGGAAGACATATGGGAACATATGTATATGTATAGCTGATTCACTTTGTTATAAAGCAGAAACTAACACACCATTGTAAAGCAATTATACCCCAATAAAGATGTTTAAAAAAAAAAAAAAAGAAAAGAAAAAAAGCCTTGTCAAATATTGTTGATTATATACATGCTCTTTATTTCTGTAATATACATTCTTTTCCCTCTTGTTACTATTTTCTTGAAGGAGCCTGGTGAATTGTGCCATAGAGTTGCCCACACCTGGATTTTGCCGATTGTGTCCCTGTGCTGTTGATTTTCGTCACTACTGGGAGCAGTGGCTCTCTGTGAAGAAGAGGACCACCTAGAAAGCTCGCTTTCAGCCCATTAAGTAAAAGGGTCAGAAGTGCCAAAGGAAGCAGAGATTGACTGAGGCTTTCAGTCCTCCCGGCGGCTGCTGTAGGGCTGAAGGGAAGGGGTAGAAATAGGCCTGAGTGGCCACAGCTCCCTGCAGATCCTAGCAAACCTACTGGCAGCCGTGAAGGAGCAGAGAGAAGGTTGAAGGGCCAGGTGGTTCTCATTTGTCCCTATCCCTGGAGAGCCAGGTTTCTCTGAAGGGAGTCTCCTCAGACAGAAACCCTCCCTGCACAATGGCCCTGGCATCTTCCCTGGCACAGCTCCAAGCAGAGGCCAGCTGCCCCATCTGCCTGGATTACCTGAGAGATGCAGTGACCACTGACTGGGCACAACTCCTTGTTACCCCTGCATCCAGCAGTGCTGGAAGGGTCTCCACGACATCTTCCCCTGTCCTGTCTGCCTCCAGCCCTGCCCTGACAAGGGCATCAGGAGGAACAGCCAGTTATGTCTCATGATTGATTGTGTGAGGAACCTTCCCAACACAGAGGACATGAGGAAATGGCAGAAAGAGAAACCCCCGTGTGGGAAGCACAGGCATGTTCTGAGCCTGTTCTGTGAGAAGGACCTGGAGCTGCTGTGTCCCCAGTGCAGGGTCTCCTCTGACCACCGTGGTCACCCCCTGGCACCCATGGAGCAGGCTGCACCCTCTCCCAGGAGGAGGATCAAAGCCCACATTGAGCCCCTGACAAAGCAGCTTGAAGATGCTGAAAAGGCATTAGAGATGCAAATCTCCAAATCATCTGACTTGATGCGGGAGGTGGAGAATCAAAGGAATTAATTGTACTCTGAAGTTGTACACATTAAGCATTTCTTGGGAATGGAGCACGATCTAGTTCATGTTAGGTTACTAAATGAAGAGAAGCGTGTTCAAGATAAAATAATTGAAGAAAAAAACCAAATATCAAACCACGGACCCACATTGCAAAGTCTGCTTGATGAAATAACTGAGAAGTGTTTGCAGCCTGACCTGGATTTACTGACAGACATTGAAAGGATCCACAGCACATATGAAAGCTTAGAGAGTCCTGCAGGCTTTTCTTATGATTTAAAGGAGGAGGTTTTCACTCTCCCCCAACAATATTTTGGCCTCCACAAAATGATCAGCACATTTCACATAGACTTGACATTTAATCCTGAAACTGCTCACCACAGTCTCATCATCTCACAGGACAGGAAAACGGCAACATTTCGAGGGATAGAACCAAACTGTGTTCTTAATCCCGAGGCATTTACTTCTCACCTAGAAGTCCTGAGTTCTGAGGGATTTGACGCTGGCAGGCATTTTTGGCAGGTAAAAGAAAAAGGCCTGGGTGAATGGTCCTTAGGTGTGTGTAAAGAAACTTTCCCCAGAAATGCTCCATCATCACCATCACCAAGCAATGGCTGCTGGTGAATTCAGCTCTGGGGTACTACTCATGGCATACGGAATTCAGGATACACCTGTTGGATTGGTGTTTTTGTGGACTATGAGTTGGGGGAAGTTTCTTTTTACAATTTGAATGATAGATCTCATTTATATACATTCAGTGACATATTTACAGAAAGACTTATGCCCTATTTCTCTATTGGACCTTCTTCCAAATCTCTTACAATAAATCTAGTTGAAGATGAGTGCTGAGCTCCCTTGGAAGGCATTCTGTGTGTTCTACTTTCTTCCTGTGTTCAGGTAAAGTCCTTGCAATAAAGAGTCTGAGTCCATCTTTGATGTCTGACTGCTGATGTCTTTTTAATTCTCCCCCTCTGGCTTCACCTCTGCCCCATATCTGGGCAAATGGTCAGGGCAACCTGACCTTGACTAGGTTTAGGGTGGTTCTAACCCAGGAAGGCCCTACCTGCAGAGGAGCTCTTCCAAACCAGCAAAAACCTCCAAGCTAGTGGCTTTTTCCCCTTCTCTCAAGCCATTTTTGGACCGGTGGCCTCCCTGACTCCACATGAAGCTTCAGTGAGTGCAAATAAACCATTTTACACCCTCTTGGTGTGTTTGTGGCATTAGCAGTTTTGACAGCAGAATCAAATTTTGTGTGGCTTGAGTTTTGCCTCACTGGGTTGACCATAATGGTCCTTAGAATACTGTATAATCCAAGTTTATTTTTCAGATATTCTGATCCCCAGAGGCAGGGTATATTCATTTTTATTTTTCAGCTACCATAATGCAGGATGTTTCAGCCTATGTTTTCTAAAATTATAATACTGAACTTGCAATTCCCCATTTCTCCTGTGAAAAGTTTGGAAATCTATTACAAATTCCTTGAAAATGTAATATTTACCAAAAACAAAACAAAACAAAGGAAAAAAAACACTTCACACTATTGGTTCTTCCAGAAAATTCTGTCACAAAATATCTAATTTGTCTTTTTTGAAGTATAGTTGATTCACAGTATTGTATTAGTTTCAGATGTAAAGCGAACTGATTCAGTAGTGTATGTATGTATGTATATATACTGTACTATAGAGTAAATCCTGTTGTTTATTTTATGTAGGGTGGGATGTACCTGTTACTCCCACAGTCCTAATTTATCCCTCCCTCCTCTCCTGTTTGGTAACCATGAGTTTTCTGTTTCTGTGAGTCGGTTTCTCTTTTGTATATAAGTTCATTTTTACTATATTTTAGATTTCACATATAAGTGATATCATATATTTGCCTTTCTCCATCTTACTTACTTCACTCAGCATGACAATCTCTAGGCCCATCCATGTTGCTGCAGATGGCATTATTTTATTCTTTTCTATGGCTATTTTATTCTACAATATTCTTTCTATTTTATTCTTTTCTATGGAGTAATATTCCATTGTATATATGTACCACATCTTCTTTATCCATTCTTCTGTTGATGGACATTTAGGTTGCTTCCATGACTTTGCTATTGTAAGTAGTGCTGCTATGAACATTGTGGTGCACATATCTGTTCGAATTAGAGTTTTCCTCTTTTCCGGATATATGCCTAGGATTGGGATTGCTGGATCATATGGTAACTCTATACTTTCTAAGGAACCTCCATACTGTTTTCCATTGTGGCTGAACGAATTTACCTTCCCATGAACAGTGTAGAAGGGTTCCCTTTTCTCCACACCCTCTCCAACATCTATTATTTGTAGACTTTTTGATGATGGCCATTCTGACCAGTGGGAGGTGATACCTCATTGATGTTTTGATTGCTTTTCTCCAATAATTAGCCACATTGGGCATCTTTTCATTTGCTCGTTGGCCATCTGGATGTCTTCTTTGGAAAAATGTCTATTTAAGTCCTCTGCACATTTTTTGATTGGGTTTATTTTGTCCATGTTGAGTTGTTTGAACTCTTTGTATATTTTGGAAATTAAGCCCTTTTTGGTTGCATCATTTGCAAATATTTTCTCCCAGTCCATAGGTTGTCTTTTCATTTTATTTATGGTTTTCTTTTCTGTGCAGAAGCATATAAGTTTGATTAGGTCCCATTTGTTTATTTTTGCTTTTTTTTTTTTTTTTTTGCCTTGGGAGACTGATCTAAGAAAACATTGCAGTGATTTCTGTCAGAGAATGTTTTGCCCTGTTCTAGGAGTTTTCTGCTGTCATGTCTTATATCTACGTCTTTAAGAAATTTTATTTTTGTGTATGGTGTGAGGGAGTGTTCAAACTTTATTGATTTACATACAGTGGTCCACCTTTCCCAACATCACTTGCTGAAGGGACAGTCTTTTCTCCATTGTATATTCTTGCCTACTTTTTAAAATTAATGGACTGTAGGTGTGTGGGTTTATTTCTGGGCCCTGTATTCTGTTCCATTGATCCATATGTCTGTTTTTGTGTCAATACTATGCTGTTTTGATTCCTAAAGCTTTGTAGTAGTCCTCTGAAATTTGTAGGATACTTTCTTCTTTTTTTAAGACTTGCTTTGGCAATTCTGGGCCTTTTGAGGTCCCATATAAATTTTAGGATTCTTTGTTCTTGCTCTGTGAAAAATGTCATGGGTCATTTGATAAGGATCACATTAAATCTGTAGATTGCTTTGGGAAGTATGACCATTTTAACTGTATTAATTCTTCCAAGAGCATGGGATATCTTTCTATTTCCTTGAATCATATTCAATTTCCTTTATCAGTGTTTTATACTTCTCAGCATGTAAGTATTTCACCTCCTTGCTTAGGTTTATTCTGAGGGGTTTCTTTTTTTTTTCAATGTGATTTTTTTTGTTTTTTGGTACGCAGGCCTCTCACTGTTGTGGCCTCTCCCGTTGCGGAGCACAGGACGCGCAGGCTCAGCAGCCATGGCTCACGGACCTAGCTGCTCCGCGGCAGGTGGGATTTTCCCGGACCGGGGCAAGAACTCGTGTCCCCTGCATCGGCAGGCGGACTCTTAACCACTGTGCCACCAGGGAAGCCCTCAATGTGATTTTAAATGTGATTTTTTTTAACTTTCTCTTTTTGATATTTCACTGTTAATGTAAAGAAATTCAACAAATTTCTGTATGTTAATCTTGTATCTTGCTACCTTGCTCAATTCAACAGTTCTAATAGTTTTTGCGTGGAGTCTTTAGGATTTTCTATATAGAGTATCATGATAATGGCATATACTGACAATATTAACTCTTTCCTTCCAATTTGCATACATTTTATTTATTTTTCTTGTCTGAATGCTATGACTAGGAGGTCCAATACTCTGTTGAATAGAGGTGATGAGATTGAGCATCCTTGTCTTTTTCCAGAATTTAGCAGGCAATCTTTCAGCTTTTCACTGTTGAGTATTATGTTGGTCGTTGGTCATAAATGGTTTAAATTATGTTGATATATATCCCCTCTATACCCACTTTGGTGAGAGTTTTTGTCATGCAGGGATGTTAAATTTATTAAATGTTTTTTCAGCATCTATTGAGATGGTCAGGTGGTTTTTATCTTTTGTTGATGTGGTTTATCACATTGATTGATTTGTGTATGTTAAACCATCCTTGTGAACTTAGGATGAATTCTACTTGGTCATCTTGAATGATCTTTCTTTTTAAAAAATTTTATTGGATTATAGTTGATTTACAGAGCTGTATTAGTTTCAGGTATACAGCAAAGTGAATCAGTTATACATACACACACACCCACTATTTCCTAGATTCTTTTCCCATATAGGCCATTACAAAGTATTGAGTAGAGTTCCCTGCGCTATACAGTAGGTCTTTATTAGTTATCTATTTTATATACGGTAGCATGTATATGTCAATCCCATTCTCCCAATTAACCCCTCCCCCCTTAGCCCCTGGAAACCATAAGTTTGTTTTCTATATCTGTATCTCTACTTCTGTTTTGTAGATAAGTTCATTTGTACACTTTTTTTAGATTCCACATATAAGTGGAATATGCACAAAAAGCAAAAAAAATATCATATGATATTTGTCTTTCTCTCATCATGTCAATCTTTAGGTCAATCCATGTTGCTGTAAATGGCTTTATTTTGTTCTTTTTTATGGCTGAGTAATATTCCATTGTATATATGTACCACATCCTCTTTATCCATTCCTCTGTTGATGGACATTTAGGTTGCTTCCATGTCCTGGTTATTGTAAACAGTGCTGTAATGAACATTGGGGTGCATGTATCTTTTCAAGTTATGGTTTTCTCCTAATATATGCCCAGGGGTGGGCTTGCTGGTATAATCTTTTTTATGTCTCTTGGATTTGGTTTGCTAATATTTTGTTGAGAATTCTGACATCTGTATTCATCTAAGATATTCACCTATAATTGTATTTTTTGGTGGTATCTTTGTCTCCTTTTGGTATCAGGGTGCTGGTGGCTTCATAGAATGTCTTTGAGAGTATTGCCTCCTTTTCAGTATTTTTGCAGAGTTTGTGAAGGATCGGTATAAATTATTCTTTGTAGACTTGATACATTTCCCCAGTGAAGCCATCTGGTCCTGGACTTTTGTTTGCAGGGAGTTTCTTTTTCCTATAAATTTTATTTTATTTCTACTGATCTGTCTGTTCAAATTATCTGTTTCTTCTTGATTCATTTTGCCATGCTGTATTTTCTAAAAACTGGTCGATTTCTTCTAGGTTGTCCATTTTGTTGGCATATAACTGTTCATAATATTTTCTTATGGTATTTTTTATTTCTGCAATATCTGTTGTTATTTCTTCTCTTTCGTTGCTTATTTTGTTTAATGGGTCCTGTCTCTTTTCTTCTTGGTGAACCTAGACAGAGGTTTGTCAATTGTGTTTATCCTTCCAAAAAAACAGCTCTTGGTTTTATTAATTTTCTATATTGTTTTTATTAATCTCTATTTTATTTATTTCATCTCTCATCTTTATTATTTCCTTCCTTTTTCTGACTTTTAGTTTTGTTTGTCCTTTCTCTAATTCTTACAGGTGGTAGGTTAGGTTGTTCATGTGGAGTGCTTCTTGTTTTATGAGGAGGTTCTGTATGGCTATAGACTTCCTGCTTAGAACTGATTTTGCTGCTTCCCATAGCATTTATATGGTTATGTTTCCATTGCTATTTGGCTCAAGGTATTTTTAAATTTTCTATTTGATTTCATAGTTGACCCAATAGCTTTTTAGTTGCCTGTTGTTTAGTCCTCATGTATTCATTTTTTTCTCATTTCTCTTTCTGTGGTTGATTTCTAATTTCATGCCATTGAGGTCAGAAAAGATGCTTGAAATAATTTCTACCCTCTTAAATTTGTTAAGGCTTGTTTTGTGTCCTAGACTGTGGTCTATCCTAGAGAATGTTCCATATGCATTTGAAATAATGTGTATTCTGGGTTTTTTTGGATGTGGCATCCTGTATGCATCAATTAAGTCTAGCTGTCTTATTGTGTCATTTAGGATTTCTGTTGCCATATTGATTTTCTGCCTGGAAGATGTGTCCATTGATGTCATTGGACTGTTAAAGTCTCTGACTCTTACCATATTCCTGTCAATTTCTCCTTCTCTGTCTGTTAGTATTTGTTTTATGTATTTAGGTGCTCCTATACAGGGTGCATATATGTTAAAGAGTTTGATAGCCTCTTAAGGTATTGACTCTTTTACCATTATATAGAGTCCTACTTCATCTTTCTTTCTGGCTTTTGTTTTAAAGTCTATTTTGTCTGGCATGTGTATTGATACCACTACTTTCTTGTAATTTCCATTTGGATGAAATATTTTTTCCTCCCCTCACTTCCAAAATATGTGTGTCTTTTGCCTTAAAGTAGGTCTCTTGTAGACAGCATGTTGTAGATTCTTGTTTTATTTTCCAATCTGCCACTGTATGTCTTTTGATCGGACCTTTTAGTCCATTGATATTTAAAGTACTTTTTCAACCATAATTCAAAAAGAGTCATGTACCACAATGTTCATTGCAGCACTATTTACAATAGCCACGAAATGGAAGCACCCTAAGTGTTCATTGACAGATGAATGGATAAAGAAGATGTGGCCCATATATATAGTGGAATATTACTCGGCCATAAAAAGAAACGAAATTGAGTTATTTGTAGTGAGGTGGATGGACCTAGAGTCTGTCATACAGAGTGAAGTACGTCAGAAAGAGAAAAACAAATAGCATATGCTAACACATATGTATGGAATCTAAAAAAAAGGGGAAAAATGTTCTGAAGAACCTAGGGGCAGGACAGGAATAAAGACACAGACACAGAGAATGGACTTGAGGACACAGGGAGGGGGAAGGGTAAGCTGGGACGAAGTGAGAGAGTGGCATGGACATATACACACTACCAAATGTAAAATAGATAGCTAGTGGGAAGCAGCCGCATAGCACAGGGAGATCAGCTTGGTGCTTTGTAACCACCTAGAGGGGTGGGAGAGGGAGGGTGGGAGGGAGACGCAAGAGGGAGGAGATATGGGGATATATGTATACATATAGCTGATTCACTTTGTTATACAGCAGAAACTAACACAACATTGGGAAGGAATTATACTCCAATAAAGATTAAAAAAAAGTATAGGGAACAAATCTATCATTCTAATTGTAGAAGGAAACCCCACCCAACTCATAGTTCAGAAAAATACCAATCTTACTGGGTTCTACCATGGACAGGATGGTTTCTCTTAGGACTTGACACAACATAAGTTCTCTAAACATATCACCCTTCTGCCTAGAATCGACCCTCAGCTACTGGGTGATGTCGCCAGTTCCTAGGAAAATAATCTCAGCACAGTCTTGTTTCCCACTTCTATCTCGCAATAATGTCTGCCAGAATGAAATCTATTACAACATGGGACAGCAGGACAGAGATAAAATCTACTTGGGTAATAAAAAGTTTGGCTTTCTCTTTCCATATTGCACAATTTTTCCATCCTCAGAGACAATAAGTTGAGGATGTGCTGTTTCAAGGTCTAAAATCACATCTACTAGAAATGGCTTGGTAATTCTATCAATGCCAGAATATTGTAGAGGAAGGTTAAATCCATACTTGTTTAATTGGAATGAAAATGCTCAGAGCATTTCAGGATTTGATACTTGCACTGGATACTCTTAACCTGCTTCAGTAATTCCAGTTCTGACTGCACACACTTACCCGCTACCTCCCTCAGCAGATGTTTCAATGTGGAAGCATGATCTGTAAATGTTACAAAGTTTTCATAGAGTTTTGTTAAAATGTCCATCTCTTCATCTTCCATCTGCCTGGGAATATCCTCTTGCTGATTCTGTAGAAACAGTCTAAATTTGCTCACATTCAGAATTTATTTCTTCTCTCCTATATTTAACCTGCTTCCTCTGTTCAACTGATTGGCTGGCTTGCAGAGTTATCACTTTTTCAACTTGTTCCATATCACTCTTCAAGGGCTCAACGGTACACTGTAGAATTTTCTTGTGATGAGAGGCAGCTTTCTTAATGGGGCAAATGTAGTGTTTCCATTGTTGAATGAAGAAACTGCACTGTGTACATAAAACCTCTAGGTCCTTCCCTAAAAAGGGTCAGAAACTGATTGTGCTTCTCACACACAGAACTCTCTTTCTGCCCCTTCCACGTGCTCCTTCTGATCTGGAGTAAATTAGCAATTTCAGTCAAATGACTGAGCTGGGGATGGTATCACTTAGGTCCTTCCAAGCCATGTTGATGCATGAGTGACAGAAGTTGTGCCCACAGTTGATGGTTACTGGATCTTTCCAGTTATCCACACAGATGGGGGTAGCTAGACACCTCTTGTGGCTGTACCAAGGCTGTCACGAACTCCACTGAGTTGAGAACAGAAGTGGTGGATAAGAATGCTCCCTCTGGCAAGGCCTGCTCAAGCTCAAGACCCAGTGAGAAGTGGATATCCTCCCCCAGCGATAGCAGATTGAACAGTTTTATGTTTCACTGGACCGCCATACTGATGACAGCCACCGAAGTCATGTTCAGTCCCCTGTACCTACTTCAACTTGAAGGGCAAGGGAGATTCACTGCTTGTAGCTCTATCACAAATTAGCCCACCCAGATTTAACATTAATGACTTTCTTCTACAAGTAACTAACCACAGGTTCAAGCAAGTAATCTCTCCACTGGGGAGAAAAGCTTTTAATTTCAAAATTTCCTAGACTGGCAATCACAATATAATAATTATTTCAGGCAAGAATCATCAATGACTGCAAATACTGTAAGGTAAAATTTCATGGGAAATAATATACTCACACAATCTCAAAATATCACTCTGAGAATTATAGTTCATGTATAGAGAGACAAAATAAGTGCTTTACAATGTAGAGACTAGAGAACACTTCCTGACCAATGAATGGATAAATTGATGGCCTGCGATGGGAAGAAAAACAGCACATATGGAACAGTTCTGCCCCCCCTCCCCACCATTATCCGAATCTAGTCACAGGGAAATAATCACCAAAATTGAAACCATGGAACATTCAATGGTCTTAAACACTGCATAAGCAAGAATGACACTGAAAAAGAAATTATGGGGGAGTGTTCTACATTAAAAGAGACTAAAGAAACAACTAAGAGAAATTCATGATCTTAAGCTTTGATTCTAGATAGGCAGGAAAACTGCTGTAAAGTGGATAGTATGGGACAAAAGGGAAATTTTGAATACGCACTATTTATTGGACAAGAGTAATATCATAGTTAACCATCTTGAATTCTAAAATTACACTTTAGCTACATAAGAAAGTATTCTATTCTTAGGAAATACATAATGAAATACTTATAGATGAGGGGTCATGAACTTTGAATGTTACTCTGAAATACTACTTTACCAAAAGCAGGTGTCATGGTTTTGATATGATGTGGGAGTGTGATGGCTGTGACTATAAGACTTCATAGAGATGGAATAGTTCTCTATTTGGTGGTGGCTACATGAATCTGCATGTGATAAGTGTCACAGAACTATATGTACTCATTTGACCAATATCAAATTCTTGGTTTTCATATAATATTGCTAAGAAACATGGGAACGTAGACAGTGGGTCCATGGGACCCCTCTGTACTATCTTTAAAAGTTCCTTGAATCTATCATTATTTCAAAATATTAAAGTTTAGGACCCAGGTTATAATCCTCAGTTTGGCTCAAATGAAATTCCCGTTTTTCTTCTTAACTTGATTGTTAATTGAATTTTGTCAAAAACATGTACTATTTTTTACACTTAAAAAAAATCATAATGTTGATATCTATAGTCAGTATCACATTGATTAATAGCCACTCTCCTTCATGGACACGTCACCTTCATCTGGCTCTATCAAGACCACTTTCAGAATGACGTTGTTAATCCACTAATTGCCAAATCCAACGGATTTTTTTTACATGTATATGAAATATTTTTATTGTTGTTAGTTTTATAGAAACAGGGTTGTATTATTCACACTTTTCCGCATCTTGCTTTTCTTTTTTTTGAATTTTATTTATTTTTTTATACAGCAGGTTCTTATTAGTCATACATTTTATACACATTAGTGTATACATGTCAATCTCAATCTCCCAATTCATCACACTCCCACCCCCACCCCCATCCCCACCCCCCGCTGCTTTCCCCCCTTGTTGTCCATATGTTTGTTCTCTACATCTGTGTCTCAATTTCTGCCCTGCAGACCGCTTCACCTGTACCATTTTTCTAGATTCCATATATATGCCTTAATATATGATATTTGTTTTTCTCTTTCTGACTTACTTCACTCTGTATGACAGTCACTAGATTCATCCACGTCTCTACAAATGACCCAATTTCATTCCTGTTTATGGCTGAGTAATATTCCATTGTATATATGTATCACACCTTCTTTATCCATTCATCTGTTGATGGGCATTTAGGTTGCTTCCATGACCTGGCTACTGTAAATAGTGCTTCAGTGAACACTTGGGTGTATGGGTCTTTATGAATTATGGTTTTCTCTGGGTATATGCCCAGTAGTGGGATTGCTGGGTCATATGGTAGTTCTATTTTTAGTTTTTTAGGGAACCTTCATACTGTTCCCCATAGTGGCTGTATCAATTTACATTCCCACCAACAGTGCAAGAGGGTTCCCTTTTCTCCACACCCTCTCCAGCATTTGTTGTTTGTAGATTTTCTGATGATGCCCATTCTGACTGGTGTGAGGTGATACCTCATTGTAGTTTTGATTTGCATTTCTCTAATGATTAGTGATGTTGAGCAGCTTTTCATGTGCTTCTTGGCCATCTGTATGTCTTCTTTGGAGAAATGTCTATTTAAGTCTTCTGCCCATTTTTTGATTGAGTTGTTTGTTTTTTACTATTGAGCTGCATGAGCTGTTTATATATTTTGGAGATTAATCTTTTGTCTGTTGATTCATTTGCAAATATTTTTTTCCCATTCTGAGGGTTGTCTTTTCATCTTGTTTGTAGTTCCCTTTGTTCTGCAAAAGCTTTTAAGTTCCATTAGGTCTCTTTTGTTTATTTTTGAAAAACATGTACTATTGATTCATTTCTTTGGTAAAAATCTAGTAACTGGAAGAAGTGACAAACGAGGTACCTAGAGAATCCAGAAGGCTGTATGTGGTCCCTTCGCAGCGCCCTCTAGTTGTTCTGAATGTGTGGTTCCCAGACCAACATCATCAGCATCACCTGGGAGATGGTTAAAAATGCAGCTTCCTGGGTCCCACCTGGGATCTACTGTGTCAGAACATGGAGGGGTGGCTCAGCAGTCTGTGTACAGGCCTTCTTCCTTTCATCACGCTGTGACTTATTTACAAATGGAGGGATGGTGGTACCCTGCATCGAGAGGGCTATTGGTGCCATCTTTCCAGCAGCGTTTGCTCACTTCATGCCTCTGTGCCACATTTTGGTAATTCTCACAATATGTCAGTTTTTCATCATTATTATATTTGAATGGTGACCTGTGATGAGTGATCTTTGAAGTTACTACTATCACCCGCTGAAGGTTCATATGATGGTTGTTAGCATGGCAATAAAAAAATTTTAATTAAGGCATTACATTGTTTTTTAGACAAAATGCTATTGCACACATGATAGACTACAGTACAGTGTAAACACACTTTTGATACACATTGGGAAACCAAAACACTTGCATGACTCACTATTTTGTGATAGTCCTGTTCTTGGAGTAGTCTGGGACCAAACCCACATTTTCTGAGTTATGCATGTGTCAGTAATATCTCTGAGTGATTCTGACACATGCTGAAATTTAAAACTGATTTACAAACACTTTCTATGTGCTCCCCCTCACTGGAGAGGCCACAGTTACCAGCTGTGTCCTAAAGGTTCCTCAATCTCTAGGTGTGGTTCAGGTGGATCTACCTGAAAGTCTTGCGTCCAAATGCCATTTGGCCATTTCTAGATGCCTCTTCCCCAATTGCCAACACTTCACTCTGTCTTACATTGAATTAATTACCCCTCCTAGCCTGTTAAGAGGTAGGTAATCACGGGATTACCTATTTCAGTGAATAATATCTCCACACCCAATGGCCCACACCACTTTTCCTCAACTCCATTTCTCTCTCCCAAATCAGGGTGGCAGCAGCTCTCACCAGGGCCACTTCTCTATTATCCTAAATGGCCCATTCGCTGGGTCCTCTTCAGTCCCTGTCATCATTCTGTTCTCTGGAATGCACTTTTCAAAAAAAAATTGATCTTATTACACCTCTGCTTTAAAAACTCATCTCCTTTACTGTTATTAGGATAAGTATCCTGACCCTAGACTGAGGGCTTGTGAGGGGAGTTTGTTGGCAATGCTTGTTTTTTAATACCTGGCTTCTTATTTCAGACCTGCATTCTCTTTGTGACAATACATCAAGCTGTACGCTAATGAATTCTACAACTTTTTTGATGTATGTGAGACTTCCATAGACAAATTTATTTAAAAATGCACAAGCCAGGATCAGATCCAGTGACCCCTCCATCCTGACTACAGAGGGGATGACAAGGAGTGTCCTGAACCACTCAATCATGAGAGAGCTCTTTCTCTCACCAGAGTTGGAAACCATTACAGCCGCCAGTAAGGCAAACTGGTGTTCACACTCCTGGCCTGAGCACAACTGTGTGAACATGGGCCTGGTGCACAGTAGGGGCACAGCTGGTAAGTGGCTGAGCCAGTGTCAGATCCACTCTCACAGGAACCACACTCTTCAGATCTGAGACTCACAGTAGAGGCTAATGGGTATCTGCTTCAGATGCAATTATAATCTTCCTCACTACAAGAGTCACTTTCTGTCTTCTCACTGCTTGCTTGAGTCTCAAGTACCCGAGGAGGTAGGTTCTACCACCAACTCACTTCACAGAGAATGAAATCGAGGCACAGGGGGGTGAGCTAACCCGTGCTCCCAAGCTTCCAGCTAACTGGCAGAGCCCGGACTCAAATGCAGAGTCTTGTTCCAGAGTCCACTCCACACTGACCACACCTAGGGTCACTGGGACACGGCAGAGGGCAGGGGACATTGTGCAGCTTGGAGGTGGGGCTGGAAGGAAGGCTACTTGAGACCCGACCATGATGCACGTCTGTGGTCACACAGCTAGTTAGTGAGTGACCAGGGGTCTGAACTCAGTTTCCTCTTACTGCACATCCCTGTTATCACCGTTTCCCTTGGCTGGGGGTCACCAAAATCCTTGCTGCAAATGCAGATTCCCTGGCTCACCTATGGAGACAGAACAGAAGCAGTTTCTTTTTTTAAGTAAACATTTATGGATGTAGACCATACATACATAAAGACACACACACATCATTTTACATATCCTGAGAATGATTACAAAGTGAACATAGTCCCATAAGCCACCAAGCCCACAGATAGAACAGTACCTGCTCCCTTTCCCCTCCTGGCCACTCTCCATCACTGCCTCCACTCTCCTCCCCAAAGATAACTGCCACCTGCTGCTAAACCATGCACTGGTTTGGCCTGGTTTTGATCTTCATATGAGGGGAGCCATACACAGTATGTTATTGTATTTCTGGACTCTTCAGCTCAATATGATAGGTGGGGAATTCATCCTTATTTTTCTGTTTTTCAGATCCCTTTTCTTGGTGAATAGTAGTCCATTGCATGCCTGTACTGCTGTTCATTAGTTCATTCTGTTGCTGAAAGCCCTTGGGTTGTTTCCAGATTTCCCCTATTGGGAATTGTGTTGCTACGTGCTTCCTTGCACAAATGGACACATTTCTAAACATAAATAACAGGAGTGGAATTGCTGAGCTGAAGGGTTGTGTAGGTGCATACTCAGCTTAAGTAGAAAGAACCAAACTGGTTTTCAAGGTGGTTGGACCAATTTTCATTCTGATTTTTCTTTTTATCAGCTGTCATCACCTGACACTTTATTGGATCAGATATTAAAAAAATATGTTAAAACATTTTTGTCCCCTGCATATATGCAGGAGATTTATGTTTTTGTTTTTCATCTGTGCTGCTCTAGGCGAGCAAGGACTTGGTTTTGTTTACTTCAGTTTCCCCAACACTAAGAACACTTAGGTGCTACTCGATGCTCATGTGACAATGTGTAAATACACTAGTATTTATGTTGTGAGTGTACAGTATATGCAGCAAAAAAAAAGGTTTAAATTAATGCATTAACAGATTATTTGGGGGCATTGGTGGACTTCCTTTTTTATCCTCTACATATTTTAAACAATATACACTCCCTTTTTAAAAAATTGTATTTCCTATTAGAGAAACAATTTTATGATTGTGAAGGACACCATTTTATATAATGTTAAGTAGAGCGAAGCAGATTATGAAACTGCATGTAAAATATACTGCCATTTATCACCTGTCGTATAAAAAAAAAAAGATGTGGATATATACCAACTTCTGAAAGCACACAGTTGAGAGCATGAATCTTGATTTATCTAAGTGGTAGGATGATGGCTGATTATCCCCCCATTAGTGTTCTTATGTGTTGTTGCTGTTTGTTTTTTTTTTTTGCGGTACACGGGCCTCTCACTGCTGTGGCCCCTCTCGTTGCGGAGCACAGGCTCCGGATGCGCAGGCTCAGCGGCCATGGCTCACGGGCCCAGCCGCTCCGCGGCATGTGGGATCTTCCCAGACCGGGGCACGAACCCGTGTCCCCTGCATCGACAGGCGGACTCTCAACCACTGCGCCACCAAGGAAGCCCTCTTATGTGTTTTTAAATTTCTATTTTCCTGATATAAAATTATATAAGAAAATATTAATCAAAATAGTGAAAATAATGCCAATCAAAACTGAAGTACTTCATGGGTAGTATGTACTTTCCATGCATTCGCATTTGAAATATTTACTGAATTTCTGGTTATTAGGCTAGAGATACTCTAAGTGTAAAGTATTGTTTCTGTCCCCAACCTACAAATGGGGAAACAGCTTTCAAGGGAGGCAGGATAACCTGCCCTCTTCTCAGGGATGTAGTGCAGCTGAGCCTCATGGGAGTCTTATACTCTGCATATGATGTAATCATAATAAATGTTCTCTGCCAACCAATGAAAAGCCTAGTGTGCCGTACTTCGTTTTTCCCTCATCAGTAACTTTCCTTTTACCTAATATTCCCCAGCCTCCCCACTACCTTCTGCAAATTTTGCTCAGGGACGTGTAATTTTGCAGCCTCCCTGACAATTTGCTACCTAACCGGGAAGGGCGGGGGAGCCAGAGGGCCCTGAATCACATCTCCCCTCCTCTGGGAGTAAATGGACAACCTTACAAAGCTTTTCAGATTTCAGTTCATCATCAGCAAAGATGAAATTAAGTGGCATTGAGAGGATCAAAGGAGGATCACAAAGGTGCAATGGAGAGCCTGTTTATCACCTGACCTAATCTAGGCGGGGCCTGGCCCTCCTCTCTCATCTCTAAGCAGCACCTCTGAACACGCCCCACACACCCCTCCATGCCCAGGGCCCACCCTCCCATCTATGGAGGAGCCACAGCCTTTAGGGCTGGACCCCAACAGCTCCACCCTCCTGGGGGTGTATATATACCCGTCACATCCCAGACCCCACCATGTGTTGGGAGAGCAGCCTGAGGACCTGGCCCAGGAACCCAGAGAGAACTGCCCCCTCAGGTAAGCAGGGATCAAGGATGAGGCAAGACCATGGGGCTTCCTGAGCCGCTGCTCCAGGCCCAGCCTAGGGATCCACCTCCAAGGGTATCCAGACTGGGGTTTGGCGTATGTAAAAACCTGTCCTTTATTAGGGTTCCCAGTCCCACAGCGGGCCTTGTCCTAACTCACCTAAATGTTTGCTGAGAGCACAGATGCCCAGTTCCCACCCTGTCCAGGGCCCAAGGATGGAGAGACTGGTATCTGTGTGTGAGAAAGCCCCCAGAGGCTGGTCTGAAGCCCCTGTGGGATCCCTCTCCAAGATGGCTCAGTCAGGGGCACTTTGTGGTGGTAACCAAAATTTCAGAAACCAAGACCTGATTGAAATAGAGGCCTTTATTTGGGGGTTGTTAGGACGGCAGCCCCAGAGACCCAGATTCATGAAGCACTTGACCTGTGTTCCCTGAGTCCAAGCTGGGGAAGGCTTATCAAGGCAAAGAACCTGCAAGGTTACATAAAATAAGGGTGCTAAGCAAAGAAGCATTGGCTGGGGCTGCAAACGATTACACAGCTGCAGGTGCGGGGGCGGGGAAGTTGAAACTGCAAAGTTACCCCAGAGCTGTCAGCAGACGCTGTTGTGAAAATGGCTGGTGGTGTCCTTGAGCCGCAACCAGTTCAGAAAATCAAATTCTCAGTGATGCACGGTCATGTCTGAAACCACAACAAAGGTGGCCACCGGGCTCCTCTTTGATTTTTAAATCCGTCATCAGTGTGTAGGTGGAGAGTGGAGGGATTAGAGCTATGGGGCCCTGAACGAACTCGGTCTTCCTCAACTTCACCACTGCCTGCTTGCAGACACAGAGAGTACAAGTTAAGTTGCCCAAAGTCACTCAGTTCCTAAGGGAGACTGGAAACCTGGCCAGGATTTTAGTCATTCAACAGCTTAGTCGGGGACTGAGGTGATATTTGGAGATGCCATCATGGCGGGATAACAAGGAGTTGACAGTCACGTGTGGGATGCAGATTTCCAAAACCTGGGTAAATTTACAACAGCCAGAGTGGAAAGAGTTCCTGATCCTGTCCTTACAGCTCTGGCACATTTTGTTGGGGGAGGTGACCCCTCATGGAGTCGGGAAGCTGGGATCAGGAGGAAGGGACAAGTGAGCTCTGAGTTGGGAGAATGAGGAGACAAGTGAGGGCTCTGCTTGTACAAAGGTGCTGGGACCAGAGCGGGCTGAACCTGCAGGAAGAGGGCAGGAGGTTGAGTGCTGCAGAGAGCTTGGTGCTGGGAGAAGCTGGAGCTGAGGGAAGGACGTGGTTCTCGTGCCAGGAACAGCAGTCCTGCAGGAGAGGGTGTGATTAGATCCTGGTGTGGGTGGGAGGAGACTGGAGGGGCCCAGCGGGTGGTAGTGGGCTGGGTGGTCAGAGGCTGGTGCAGGCACCCAGAGGAACATGTAGGGACTTTGGCAAAGGTGTTAGTGGTGACAGTGAAAGACATATTCTTTGATCACAGCATCCTGAGCATGGAAAGTCTGGGGTTTTGTTAGTTGAGTACCATAGAGCACCTTCCAGCCAGGCCTGCTGCTAGGCACATTTTCCCCTCCTCCATAAATCCCTTCTGACCTGTCAAAGGTCACAGGGCCATAGATGGAAGAGCCAGGATTGCAGCCCAGGCAGCTTGGCTCAGAATCTCTGCTTGCTCCACCCTACCAGGCTTCCTCTCTTTCTGGCTCCACTACCCTGTTTGCAGTATTTTATAAATCTTTGCCAATCAGACAAGGCACAAAGAACAATCTCTCTTGTTTTTCACTCTGATATCTCTGGATTATTAAAAATGATCTGCTTTGATTTCATTATTGGCATCTTTTTATCTTCTTTACCCATTTTTATGTCCAGATTTTTCATTATGTTTGCTTGAATTGCTTGATATAAGCTAATTATATGCTTGAAGTAATCATGTAGTTTTCTGATTTTCAAAAATTTGCTTCCTTGGCCAAACAGATGGAACATATTTCTTTATAATTTATTTCTATAGTCTATGGTTTTATGGTCACTTTTGTTTTTATTAGATATGCACAGTGAAAACTGCATAAGCCTGTAACCCTACACCACCACCCAGATGAAGAAATAGATTGTTACCAGCACCCCTAGAGCCCTTCTCACCTTCCTCCCAATCACTAGCCCATCCCTCCTCCCCCAGTATGAGCACTGATGCTGAGGTCTAACACCATGAAGTCATTTTTCCTGCACACATGGTGTGTATTCTTTTGTGCCTGGCTTTTTGTCACACCACGTTACATCTTTGAGATTCACCCCAGTTTTGGGGTGAAGAGTATTTAGTGTCCACACATTGCTGATTAATGTCCCATTGTATGAACAGACCACATTCGTCTAGCCATTCTAATGCCGTGGAACTTTGGGGTTATTTCCAGTTTGGACTTGTGAAAAGCGTTGTACTGAACCTTCGTGTATGTATTTTTGCGCACAGAGTTTGTAGCCCTGGTTCATAGTCTGGATGGTTACACAGCCTGAGTAAAATAACTGAGTGTGTGTTCTAAGATAGTTAATAATGCAAAATAATTTTCAAAAGTGGTTGTGCCCACTTACCTCTCACCAGCTGTGTATGAATGATCCAGTGACACCACATATCTCCAAGATGTTATATCTTAACACTTGAAACACTTCTGGGGTCTCTGGACTCAGAGATTGTCTGTAACCTATCAGGGCTGGAGATGATTAAATCAATACACCCCCACCACCTCCCACCTCCCCCCATACCCTCCATGGATGCTCACTTTCAGCTTTGGGATCACTTTGCTGATCCCAGTGGAAAGTTTGGAGCGCCTAACAGGACTCTTCTTGTGTGGGTGCCCTGAACTCAAGAGTTCTCAGCCCTGAGAGTTGGTGGCCTCTCAGCCTCTAAGAATCAGTAGATGCTTCAAAAGGAAAGCTCCACACCTTCTTAGGATCTTGACTCCACAAAATCCTCACTAGTTGGTAGCTCACCACTGTCGTCAGGGAGTACGTTTGTATGTGTGTGTGTTTCTCAGCTTCAACTCAAATTGACGTACTGATCTCAATCTCATTCTGAGCTTGAAGTGAAGTCAGTTTTGGGAGGGTGCCCAGAGCAAATTTCATCTAGTCCAAATCCCATCCACTTATGCAAAAAATTTCATATATTCTGTAGTTGAGAAGCTTAACTGAAAAGTAAATTTTGATGTATTATGAATTCAGTGCTGTTAGAAGTATCTGTGGTTTAAGCCAAAAAGTACCAGTTTTTTAAATTAGATTTTTGACAAGATTGAAATTATTGAAGCTGGGTTTTTTGTCCTTTAACCAGATTCTCTTTGAAATGGAATGTTATGTAACTTTCCCCAGGTCCCCAGATAGGAGGTGACTGAGGGGGAGTCCCATCCAGGCCCTGGGCTCTTGTCTTCAAACCCACACACTTTCCACGGTCCCAGGACCTGGTCCCATCAACCTGTGGTCCATGTGGGTGTAGGTGGGTCGTGGTGGAGGGGAGGATCAGAGGATGCCTCACTGTGGCAGTGAGAGTCCCTCAAGACACAGGGCAGGCTTTTCACAGGAAGGATTATTTTCTCATTCCCAGGAAGGAAAAGACACTTTGGAGCTGTGTCTTCTCTCTGACCCAGAGAGTTGCTGAGCTTGGCTTCACACCCTGGAGCTACTGAGGGCAGCGAGTCGCCTAGCTACTCTACGATAGGCCGCAGGAATGAAGGAAGCCTCTCTGAACACCTGCCTGCACCCCAGAGTCCTGCAACATTCAGGACAGGAAGAAGGGAGACCCGAGGGTTCACCTGCTACTCAGCGCAGAGACCCAGTAGCCTGGCCTCCTAAGAAACCCACCTCAGTGCAGCCCCGATGGCTGTGGCAGCGGCCCTAGCTGGACTCCAGGCAGAAGCCAATTGTTCCATCTGTCTGGAGGGCCTGAGAGACCCCATCACCACTGAGTGTGGGCACAACTCCTGCCTCTTCTGCATCCAGTGGTCCTGGGCTCACCTGGAGGACAGGTTCCCCTGCTCTGTGTGCCGCCACCTGTGCCAGGAGCGGCAGGTGAGGAGCAACACCTAGCTGGGCAGGATGATCCGTGTGGCCAGGCTGCTCCAGAGCAGCCGGAGCAACAGGAGGAGCTGTGAGGAGCCGCGCCTGTGTGAGCTGCACCGTCAGGTCCTGAGCCTCTTCTGCGAGGAACACGTGGACGTGCAGTGTCCCCTGTGCGCACGGACCCCTGAGCACCAGGGCCACTTGGTGAGGCCGGTGGGTGAGGCTGCGGCTGACCACCGGCAGAGGCTCGGCGCTTACGTGGAGCCTTTGAAGAGGCGGGTGGCAGATGCCCACAGCCTGGTGGCCGCGCAGGACAGAAAGCTGCTGGAGCTGCGGGAGCTGGTGCAGCGCCAGCAGTTGGAGCTGGCCTCGGAGTTCCGGCAGCTGAGCCGGGCTGTGGACGGCGAGCAGGAGGCCGTCCTGGCGAGACTGGTCCAGGAGGAGCAGGACATCCGGGAGCAGCGGGGCGCCAACATCACCGCCTCCTCAGACCACATCTGCGAGCAGCGGGGCCTCCTGCACGAGGTGACAGAGAGAAGCGTGCTGCCTGGAGCCAGGCTGCTGAGTGGCATCGGGGCCGTCCTGGGCAGGTGCGAGCGTCTGAGGTGCCCCGACGTCTACTCCTTCCAGCTGAGGCGGGAAGGCTGCAGCCTGCCCCCCGCAGCACTTGGCTCTGCAGAAAATCATTCAGAAGTTCCGGGAGGACGTGAGCCTGGACCCCGAGACAGCGCATCCCAACCTGCTCGTGTCCGAGGATAGAAAGTCGGTGACGTTTGCGAGGAGCAGGTAGCTTTTTCCCCCAAGCGCGCAGAGATTCTGCACGGAGCCTGCGGTGCTGGGCTCTGTGGGCTTTGCCAGCGGCGGGCGGTAGTGGGAGGGGTGGGTGGGCGGGGCCTCGTGGGCTGTGGGCGTCTGCGCAGACTCCGCCTCCAGGACCGGCGCTGGGCGCATGTAGGGACTGAGACGCCTCTGGACTCTGGGGTTTCGCGGAGGGGATTGTGAGGCCCGCGGGCCGGGGGGCGCCCTTCCCCTGGAGCTGAAGGAGGAGCCTGGCGGGATCGGTGTGTATCTGGACTATGAGTTGGGCGCGATTTCCTTCTACAGTTGGAAGGACAGGTCCCACATCCACTCTTTCACCGACAAATTTTCTGAGATCTTAAAGCCCTATTTCTCTATCGGATGCTATACTCAACCTCTTACAATCTGCGCAGTAAGAGATTACTAAGGATGATCTTTGACTTTGCTTCTTTTTCTTCCTGAAATTTATGGACAGTAGGTAGAATGTTTACAACTGTCCTTACATCTGGCACCGAGATTTTTTTTTTTAATGTTTATTTGACTTAAAGTCATGAAGTAAGTTTTTCTCATTTTGTTTTCTATTTTGTTGCTGTTGTTGGTGGTGTTTCCATAGCAGTAGAAATGTTGTGGGAACTAACAGGGACGTGGAGTGTAACTGTAAAGCGTTTCTGGAATTCTAACGTTGGAGCGTATAAAATTGTAATTTCACAGCTTCAGTAAATGTGTGAACACTTGCATATTTCCTATACCTATACATTTACCTGTTCCATAAGCACCTTACACGTTCCATGTGGGAGAGGAAACACACCTGTGTGGAGACAGTTCTCAGGGGGCGTCTTACACACGTCGGGAGCAAGGGACCGACCACTCAGGACTGTGTTTCCCAGGACGTTTTTATGGGAAACAGCCTTGAAAGATAGAGGTGGCATCTCCATCAGAGCACAGGCAGGTTTGTATACTGTCCAGTCTCCCTCGAGGGCAAAGGTCAGGCAGATTTATTGCCTTTTATACAGAGGTTGGATTTTGCTCATTACCAGTAGTACTGGTAATTACTCTCTTACTTGAAATTTGAGATTGTCCAGTAGCTGTGACATTATGTGAGATGATTTATACATCTTCCTGGGAGATATTTGACATAGAAAAAGATCAGTCTTATACTTTTCCTTGGTTTTTTATTTTGGGGGCCTAGTAACACCCCCTCCCCCACTGTGACATGTGTGATCATAGTTCCCCAGCCAGGGATAGAACCTGCGCCCAATGCAGTGAAAGCTCTGAGTCTTAACCACTGGACCACCAGGGAAGTTCCCCTAAATACTTGCAGATTGTCCCTGCTCCTTCCTGTGCTTAGGGAGGTTTGTTTCCATGTCTCAACAGGGTTAAACTGGCTGCTACTTTTCTCTTCCTGGTTCCAACATTTAAGCATGTTTCTATTCTATTTCTAATTTTCACAGTAGCTTATTTCATCTTTGAGTGTGACTCATCTATTTTTGTTTTGTTATGAAAAGCAGGCATATAAGTTTGTGTAGTAAACATGTAGATACAATTTAAAGGAGAATAGTAAAATTAGTACCCATGTATATAACACCTAGGTGAAGAAATCAAACATTACATGGTAGCTCAGAGGCCCCATGGATTCTAACACACTATATCACCCCCATTTTCCTCAGCTTGAAGCATCCAGTATCTTGATATTAATAATTCCTTTGTTTTTCTTGAAAGGTTTACCACACATGCATATCTTTACAACCAATAAAGTTATATTCTAAAAAGCCAGAGACCAATAAGAAACGTCACTGAATACTCAATTTATTTTACTACATAATAGACTAAATGAAAACAAGTCTCATGTTTATCTCAATAGATGGCAGAAAAATCATTTGATAAAATTCATCATCCATAGTTATGGACTGAATGTGTCCCACCACAAACTGTATTCAGAGGTGGGGCACTTAAGTAGGTAATCAATGTTAAATGAAAATGGTGACAAATCTAATATGACCAGTCAGTGATTTAAAAAAAGGAAAATTTAGCAAATTAGGAAAAGGTCATTGCCTTAATGTGTTAGTTGATATCTACCAAAACCCACCACAGTGATGAAATTCTGCTAGTGTTCTGTCTGACAATGGACCTCAAACAAGGATTCTTTTTTTTTTTTTGCGGTACGCGGGCCTCTCACTGCTGTGGCCTCTCCCGTTGCGGAGCACAGGCTCCGGACACGCAGGCGCAGCGGCCATGGCTCACAGGCCCAGCCGCTCCTAGGCATGTGGGATCCTCCCAGACCGGGGCACGAACCCGCGTCCCCTGCATCGGCAGGCAGACTCTCAACCACTGCGCCACCGGGGAAGCCCCAAACAAGGATTCTTGCTATCACCTGTTTAACACGGTGTTGGGCCCTACTTCAATGACTGTCCTTAAAAGGAGAAAGACACCAGGGATGTGCATGCATAGAGAAAAGGCCATGGGAGGGCATGGAGAGGTTCTCTGCAAGCCAAGGAGGCCTCAGTAGAAAAACCTGCAGACACCTTGATCTTGGACCTCCAGAACTGCAAGAAAAGAAATTTGTTTTGTTTAAACCAGTCAGTCTGTGGTGTTTTGTAAGTCAGCTTTCCCAGGTTAATACATGGAGTCACGAGAAGAAAAAAAAATTTAGAAAATTAGACAGTGAAGCGAACTTCCTTAATCTGTTGAAGGATATCTACCAAAACCCTACAACACTGATAAAATTCTGATAGTTTTCTCTTAGAATGGAAATGCGACACCTATTCAACAATGCGTTGGCATTCATAAGCAGCACAAACAGTCAAGGAGGGAACAACTATAATAATTGGAAAGAAAAAAAAATAGGAATTTTCCTATTATTAAATTTTATGATTTTTTACATAGAAAACCCAAAATGATTTACAAATGAATTTAATACATATGTAAATTTTGCAAGGTTGCTACATACAAGATCAATATGCAAAATTCAAGTGCATTTCTGTATAAGAGCATCAATCAGAAAATGAAACTTGCCACTTGTAATAGAACCAAAAAACAGCAAATACCTAGGAAGAAATCTCACAAAAATATGCATGTCTCTGCATAGATGATTGTAAAGCATTACAGAGAAAATCTTTAAAAGGACAAAAATAGATGACAGGAATTACCACATAAAATATTAAGAAGATTGAATGTTATAATGATGTCATTTCCCCCCCCCCAATTAAATTTCAGTCATTTAATGAGAAGGGATCCAGAATACTGAACTGATTCTGTGTATATAAGTCAACTCCAACCACATATGAATGGACATACTATAGGGCATTAAGGAGCTAAAATAGAGGAATATCTTCATGATCTCTCAATTAAAATTTGTTTTTAGTTAATATCTACAAAAATGCATCTGCCATGAAGGAAAATGTAAGTTTGACCATATGAAATTTTAGACTTCCTTTTAATTAGAGGGCAGTATAAAGAGAGTGTGGGGAAATTTGAGAAAAGATATTTCCAATTTATACAACTGACAAAGGGCTACAAATATTATTCCACATTTTTATCCAAGAAAGATGCCTTGCCAGAGTCTTCATGCTTCAAAGGGAACAGCAGATTACAACACACACACACACACACACACACACACAAACACACTAATACACTCATGGTTTCCTCTCAGAATGTGGCGCTCAGTGCTAAGCACCTATAACATGAAATATCCACATGTGACTAATACCAATCAGGTTTAAAACAAATGCTTCTCTAAATAGCTAAACTTCCACCCTCTAAACAAAAGAAGTCCTCGGAAATTGTGAGTTATAATGTTGTCAAGAGGGGGCTTAGAAACCTCTAAACACTCCACCCAAAACCTGTGAGAATAAGCAAATTCAGTGAAGTTGCAAGATACAGAATCAATAGCCCAAAATTTCATGTTTCCATATACTAACAACAAACTATTCAAAAGATAAATTAAGAAAAAAATCCCATTTAAAAACACAAATTGAACCAAGGAAGGGAAAGACATGTACAGTGATGAAAGAAATTGAAGATATTAATAAATAGAAAGATATTCTATGTTCATGGATTAGAAGAGTTAATATTTTTAAAATGTCTATACTACCCAAAGCAATCTACAGATTCAACACAATCTCTATCAAAATACCAATGACATTTTTCTTTTTTTTAACTTTTTAGTTGATGTATAGTTGATGTACATATTATATAAGTTAAAGGTGTATAATATAGTGATATACAATTTTTCTTCTGTCAATCCCAAACTTCCTAACTATCCCTCTGCCCCCGCTCCCCTCCGGTAACCAAAAGTTTGTTCTCTGAGTCTATGAGTTTATTTCTGTTTTGTAAATAAGTTCATTTGTATCATTTTTAAAATTCCACATATAAGTGATATCATATAATATTTCTCTTTCTCTGTGTTACTTACTTCACTCAGTATGACAGTCTCTAGGTCCATTAATGTTGTTGCAAATGGCATTATTTCATTCTTTTTAATAGCTGAGTAATATTCCATTGTGTACATGTACCACAACTTCTTTATCCATTCCTCTGTCAATGGACATTTAGGTTGCTTCCAGGTCTTGGCTATTGTAAACAGTGCTTCAGTGAATATTGGGGTACATGTATCCTTTCAGATCATATTTTTCTCTGGATATATGCCCAAGAGTGGGATTGCAGGGTCATATGGTAGTTCTATTTTTAGTTTTTTAGGAACCTCCATACTGTTCTCCACAGTGACTGTACCAATTTACATTCCCACCAACAGTGAAGGAGGGTTCCCTTCTCTCCACACCCTCTGCAGCATTTATTATTTGTAGACATTTTGATGATACCCATTCTGACTGGTGTGAGGTGATACCTCATTGTAGTTTTGATTTGCATTTCTCTAATAATTAGTGATGTTGAGCAGCTTTTCATGTGCTTCTTGGCCATCTGTATGTCTTCTCTGGAGAAATGTCTATTTAGATCTTTTGCCCATTTTTTGATTGGGTTGTTTGGTATTTTGTTGTTGAGTTGTATCAGCTGTTTGTATATTTTGGAGATTAAGTCCTTGTCCGTTACATTAAATGGTAATTTTTAAAACTGCTCTTTTGAGGTATGATTGATATACAAAAAGCTGTACATATTTAATGTATACAACTTGATGAGTTTGCATATACATATACATCCATGAAAACATCACCACAATTTATGCCATAAACATATCCATCACCTCCCAAAGTTTCCTCCCTCCCTCTTTATTTTTTTATTATTATTATCATTATTATTAAATGGTAATTTTGATGAACCATTGGTAATTTGATATGGATTGTATTGAATCTGTAGATTGTCTTGTGTTGTATAGTCATTTTGACAGTACTGATACTTCCAGCCGAAGAACATGGTATATCTTTCCATCTGTTTGTGTCATCTTTGATTTCTTTCATCAGCATCTTATAGTTTTTGGAGCATAGGTCTTTTGCTTCGTTAGGTAGGTTTATTCCTAGGCATTGTATCCTTTTTTGTGCAATAGAAAAAAGGATTTTTTCTTGAATTTCTTTTTCTGATCTTTCATTGTTAGTGTCTAAAAATGTAACAGATTTCTCTGTATTAATTTCGTATCCTGCAACTTTACCAAATTCATTGATGAGCTCTAGTAGTTTTCTGGCATCTTCTTTAGGATTTTCTATCTATAGTATCAGGTCATCTGCAAACAGTGACAGTTTAACTTCTTTTCAAATTTGGATTCCTTTTATTTCTTTTTCTTCTCTGATTGCCAATGGCATTTTTCATAGAAATAGAACAAACAATCCTAAAATTTGAATGGCACCACCCAAGATCCCCAATAACCAAAGAAATTTTAAGAAAGAAGAAAGCTGGAAGCATTATGCTTCCTAATTTCAAACTCTATTACAAGGATTCAGTAATCAAAACAGTAAAGTATTGGAATAAAAACAGACACATAGAACAATGGAACAGAGGAGAGAGGCCAGAAATAAACCCAGGCATACATAGTTAATTTATGACAAAGGAGCCAAGAATATGAAATAAAGAAAGGACAATTTCTTCAATAAATGGTATCGGGACAATTGGACAGCTACATGCAAAAGAATGAATCTTATACTATGCACTACCTTATACTATACACAAAAAAACTCAAAATGGATTAAAGACTTGATATAAGATGTGAAACCATAAAAATCCTAGAAGAAAACATAGATGTTAAGCTCCTTGATATTGGTTCTGGCAATGATATTTTCAATCTGACACAAAAAGCAAAAGCAACAAAAGAAAAAATAAACAAGTGGGACTACGTCAAACTAAAAAGCTTCTGCACAGCAAAGGAAGCCATCAATAAAATAAAAAGGCAACCCTAAATGTAAGAAAATATTTGCAAATCATACAGCTGATAAGGCGTTAATATCCAAAATATAAAGAGAGCTCATACAATTCAGTAGCAAAAACAGAAAACAAACAAAAACCCCACAAAACAACAACAAAACAAAGAATCCAATTAAACATGAGCAGAAGATCTTAATAGACATTTTTTTTCAAAGAAGACATACAGATAGCCAACAGACACCTGAAAAAAATGATGAGCATCAGTAAACATCAGGGAAATGCAAATCAAAGCCACTGTTAGATATCATGTCACACCCATCAAAATGGTTATTATCAAAAAGACAAGATATAACAAATGTTGGTGAGGATGTGGACAAAAGGGAACACTTGTGCACTTTTGGTTGGAATGTAAATTGGTGCAGCCTCTATGGAAAAGAGTATGGAGATTCCCCCCAAAATTAAAAATAGAACTACCATATGATCCAGCAATTCCACTTCAGGGTATTATCTTAAGAAAATAAAAACATTAACTTGTAAATGTGTATGCACTCCCATGTTTTTTGCAGCAGTATTTACAATCAGCAAGACATGGGAACAACCTAAGTATTCACTGATGGATAAATGGATAAAGAAGATGTGGTATATATATAATGGGATATTCTTCAGCCATAAAGAAGAATATAATATTGCCATTTGTGACAACATGGATGGACTAAGAGTGTATTATTTTAATTGAAATAAGTCAGACAGAGAAAGACAAGTAGTGTATGATTTCACCTACATGTGGAATTTAAAAAGAAAAAACAAAAACAACAAGCTCATAGATTCAGAGAACAGATTGGAACATTGGTGGCTGCCAAAAGTGTGGGGGTGAATGGTGGGTGAAATGGGTGAAAGTGGTCAAAGAGTACCAACTTCCAGTCATAAAATAAAGAAGTCATGGAGATTTAATACGCAGTGTGGTGACTATACTTAATAATACTGTATTACATATCTGAAAGTTGCTAAGTTTAAATTTTTTTATTGAAGTATACCTGATTTACACTATTGTGTTAATTTCAGTTGTACAGCACAGTGATTCACTTATATATATAAATGCATATATATACATATTTTTAGATTATTTTTTATTATAAGCTATTATAAGATATTGAATATAGATCTCCTGCTATACAAATAAATCTTAAAAGTCCTCATCATAAGAAAAAAATTTTTATAACTCTGTATTGTGATGTAACTATGATGATAACTAGACTTACTGCAGTGATCATTTCACAATATATACAAATATAGAATCATTAGATTATACATCTGAAACTAATATAAAGTTTCATATCAATTATGCCTCGATTAAAAAAAAAGAGGACCCTGATTTGAACATTTAATAAAATTAACTAAATTTTCAAAAAATTAAACTTTCCAGATTTAATTAATTTATTTAAAATATTGATAATATAGATAATTTGTATTTTTGTAATATAAATAGTTTATTTCAATTATTTTAGAGAGAAGAACATTTTTTTAAAGAAATAGAACTTAAATCATATATGGATCTAGGGATTGCTTAAAGAGATGCTGACAATCATGACATGTAAGAGTGGTTTATGTCATTAAATTAAAATTTTATAATTTCTTTGATAAAATTAATTCATGATCTGCAATTCCATTGCAGTGTTTGATGTGATATACAAAAATCATGGTTTATTTCCAAATCTAAATATTGATTGAAGCATTTTTTTGAAATTCCAGGTATCACTGCATTAACAGAGTGCAGTTTCTAAAATTTAAAATAAAACAGCTTTGAGAAAAAACATTCAAGAAAACTTGTTCAAATGGCATTACTGTCAGTAGAAGGCACATTTTGTGAATGTCGATAAAAACATATTTTTTCCTGAAATAAAGGCAAGAAAAAATGTGTACAAAACATAAAATAATTAGTGAATTATATATGAATTTATTTTATTATTCATCCAAACATTGACAGCCATCAACTGAACACCAAGAAATGCCCAATAATAATTATATTCAGTTACATTTACTTGCATATACTTAAAGTGTAGAGCTTGATAAGCTTTGCCCATCACCATAATCAAGATAGCAAACATCTTCAGCATCCCCCAATCCTTCCTCATGGCTTTTTGTAATCTCTTCCTTCTGCTTCGCTCCTCCTCTCATTTTATCACCAGGCAACCATTGATCTGCTTCCTGTCACTATAGATTAGTTTGCACTTTTTAGAATTTTATATAAATAAAATCATACTGTATATGCTGTCTTTTGCCTGGCTTCTTTTGTTCAGAATAATATTGTATGAATCAATAGTTCATTCTTTTTATTGCTGAGTAGTATTCCATTGCTTAGATATAACACTATCGGGTTATTCATTCACCCACTGATAAACATTTGGGCCAGAAAAAACATCTCTCCACGGGGATTACGAGTTGCGTTTTTGTCCATCTCTTGTCTTATTAGCAATGACTTCAGAGATCAATTTAAGTCCCTTGTTTGGTAGCAGAATATAGACTAGCCTCAGACTACATTGATTAAAAAAAATCAAACCCCAATAAAAATGTGTGCAAAGACAGCAACATAATTCATAGATACATACAAAAGGTATACAGATAACCCTTCGGCAAGTTCGTAGTTTCATTTGCTATGTATCCTTTGCAAATATGCTTAACCCCAAATCAAGCCTCTAGAAGTGGTTTTCATTTTACAGTTGCCATGGAATGAATGTTTGTATCCCCCCGAGAAGTCTTGTATTGAGGCCATACTCCTCAATGTGGTGATATTTGAAGGTGGAGCCTTTGGGAGGTCATTAGTTCTTGAGATTAGAACCCTCAGAAAAGGGATTCATCCTGAGAAGAAGAGACAAGAAAGATATGATCTCTCTCCACCATGTGAGGACGAGCAAGAAGGTGGCCATTTGCAAGCCAGGGCTTTCCCCAGGAACCAATCTGGCTAGCACCCTGAAATTAGACTTCCCAGCTTATTTCCAGAAATGTGAGAAATAAATGTCTGCTGTTTATGGTATTACCTGAAAGCAGTCTGAACTAAGACAACAGGAAATACAGGGGATACAGAAACAAGTTAAAGGACAGAATAAGGAACGAATCAGTCAAATGTAGAATGCAGAATATTCTACACCGCAATTGGGCTGGGATTTTCCAAAATTGAATATCTCTTGCAAAGAAAAATGGGGCAGGAGAATTGTTCTAGATTCAAAAAACTACAGAGATATAACAACCCAATGCAGTGTTTTAACCTTAATTAGATCAAGGATGGGAGTGGTGGTGTAATAAATATCTGTTTGGGGTGACTATTGGACTATAAAAGCTATTTGGG
Organism: Phocoena phocoena; assembly: GCF_963924675.1. Lineage (NCBI taxonomy): Eukaryota > Metazoa > Chordata > Mammalia > Artiodactyla > Phocoenidae > Phocoena > Phocoena phocoena. Next base: position 35,809,281 of record NC_089223.1, on the reverse strand, counting down.
AAACTATTAGAGAAACTTGAAAAAGAAGATATAATAATTAATAATATAATAATAATGGGCTTTAATTTTCTTATCTATGATAATGGTATGCCATTATAAGTAAGAGCATGTTCTCATTATTATGAGATTTCTGCTTAAGCATTCAGGAATGAAATATGATATATGTGATTTAACTTCAAATGTTTCAGAAAAACAAACAAACAAGAAAAGTACGATTCAGTTTCACAGATAAGAATTTCTGAAGTCCTAACTCCATCCTAACAACAAGTAAAAGCTGAACAGATTTGAATAATCAACACCTTTCCTTGAATTTGTAAAAGAGGAGAGAACTCACAGGAAAATCACTGTCCCAAGACTGGAAATCACTCTCTCAACACTTTCCAAGACTGATGAATACACTGAGTCACAACTTACAAATGGAAACCCTTTGAGAATGTGTGCTGGTGTGGGAAAACCTGAACTGTAATTAATGAATTGCTGGAGGCTCATTGGACAACTCTGGGAGCTAGAATTCTCAGAGGACCCAGTATTAGGGAGACCTCCGCAATACTGTGAAATTTACCTCCAGGATCTTGACCAAATTCTCACAGTAAATATCAGAGGAAAATCCACTTGTGCCTCTATTAGGGGGAAGGAAAAGGAATCATTCTGAAATATGTCAGAGCACTCTATTCCTCTTAACGAGGCTTGCCCTTAGGAGAAGCTAGTTAAGCAGAGCCTAGCCTGCTGGGGAATTATCAGAGCTTACCTGAACTGGGTAAAAGGAAATACCCAACACTAGTCAGCTCTAACCTTCCATGTGGGGAAAGGGAAATACTCAACTCTACCTCACTCTAGCCATCCTGTCCCACCTAAGTAAGAAGGGAGGACTGAGAAGCACATGTGAAGTTCACAGTCCAGAGGCACAAGCTCATTAGATGACTCCATATTCTGATTCCAACTATGTGACATTCTGAAAAAGGCAAAATTATGGAGACAATAAAAAGTACCAGGGGCTGGGGTGGGAGAGGGAAGAATACTCAGAGAGGATTTTTAAGGCAGTAAAAATACTGTGTATGATATTATAATGATGGATATGTATCATTATATATTTGTCCAAACCCACAGTATGTACAAAACCTAGAGTAAACCCTCATGTAAACCAAGGGCTTGGGGCGATTATAAGTCATCGATTGTAACAAATGTACTACTGTGGAAGGGGATGTTGATAACAGGGAGGCTATATTGTGTGGGGGAAGGGGTACATGGGAATCTCTGTACCTTCCTCCATTTTCCTGTGAACATAAACCTGCTCTAAAAATAAAATCTAACTAAAAAGAAAAAAAAAAAACAAGAAGAAAGATATGTATATGTACAGACACACAGAGAAATAAAGTAAATTAGGCAGTTAATTGTTGAATTGTTAAATCTAGATGGAAGGGTGTTTATCATATCATTCTTTCAAGTTTTCATCATGCTTTAAAATTTTCAAAATGAAAAGTTTGGGAAAGAAACTATTGCATTTCCAGGCTGTGGGTTATTTCTTGGCACACCACAGGCCCTCACGAAGTATTTGCTAATGAACAAAGCCTGGGATAGATTCCTGGCTCTCCTCCTCCCCTGGTGGGTGACCGGGAAGGCTCCTTCCCCTCCCAAAGCCTCAGCCTGCTCCTCCGTAAACAACTGGACTGGAGTTGGGAATAAAGAAGATAAATATTTGAGAGCTTTCATTCAAGGATATACGTATTTGCATATGCACTTAGAGAAATAAAGCTTGATAAAACATCTTTCCAGAATTCTGACACTTAAGGAAGAAGTCCTACTAAGAGAACTTGCTTATCTCTCGCTGTGCCTTGAGACCAGGGCTCTCAAAACCACTTGTCTTATCTAGATCTTCTCTAATTTTTGTGACTGAGGAAAAAAAAGGGGTGGGGAAGAAGCCTTTCTAAATTTAACTTATTTCAACTGTTTAAAAACTACTGAGTTTTATATTGTAATACCTGATTCATGACTAAGTTTAGGAAATGAAGCTATGAGATCTCTGGTTGTGTTTCTCTATATGTCTGTGTGCAATGTATATATGTCCTTAACTTCGGATGGTATTATCAAAATTAATTTGACAATGAGCTCTACTTAATTGGCTTAAAGGAAATTGAGTGCTTATATAAATTCTCAAAAATACAGAAGGTAACTGGCCAGAATTAATTTCAGGTTCCCATGGACTGGGAAATATTCAGTATTAAATTAATATGTAGTATTAAACTTAGTTTAAGCTTGTTAATTTAATTAATGTAGACATGTCTTAACAGTCATCAACATTAAGTACTGATATAATACACTTACTGTACCTAGGTTTAACAGAAGTCAAATAAAAACTTATTATATCTGTTACAAATCATCAACAAGGAAAATAACTCAATATAAAAATTTTTTTTGAAGGACAGTAAATGTAAATGAAGTAAGTGCTTTTATGTAAACTCTATAGGAATAATTATATTTTAGGAATGTGTACTTAAGAATAATTCCTCCAGAGATCCAGCAAGTTGAAATTTAGAGTTGTGCTAAATTAATTTATATGATGAAAGTTTGTTGAATAGCTGGATCATTCCCAAATAAAATAAGATACTGAGACATCAATTACTAAACAAAGAAACTAAAGGTATTTAGAGCTATCAATGAATGTGTTTGGTGCCACCCTGAGATGTTCCCTATAAGAAAGTAAATGTTTTTAGGAATTATCATTGGTATTTTCACCAATCTACAGAATGCTAATGTAAAAGACAACTCATAATGGCCTACTTCTTGGTTGTCACTAGAAATTAAGGTTTTTAAGAGTTGAGGACTCTAGTTTAAACATGTAATTAAAGCTAATACAAGAAATAAAGGAAACATTTCAGTATACAGTAGAAAAGCAGGATGTGTATTTTCAGTAAAGGAGGTATGAGGAATGGAATTGCATTTTATTACAGGAAGGGAAAGTAAGTCTGTCTTAGAGCTGGTTGTTTCTGGATGAAAAAAATAAGGGACAAAACTAATATGAATACAGAAAGTGATAGAGGGTTTGGGGATGGTCAGGATTGGCTAGGTGTAGACTGAAGTTAATTAAATAAGTGAATTTTGTTGTTAAAAGCAAGCTGGTACAGACTCTCTCTTGCAAGAGCACCAGAATCACAGCTAACTGTTGAACAATCATTAACAGGAAGACACTGGAACTCACCAAAAAAGATACCCTGCATACAAAGACAAAGGAGAAGCTGCAATGAGACGGTAGGAAGGGCGCAATCACGATAAAATTAAATTGCATAAACACTGGGTGGGTGACTCATAAACTGGAGAACAATTATACCACAGAAGTCCACCCACTGGAGTGAAGGTTCTGAGCCTCATGTCAGGCTTCCCAACCTGAGAGTCTGGCAATGGGAGGAGGAATTCCCAGAGAATCAAACTTTGAAGCCTAGTGAGATTTGATTGCAAGACTTCAACAGGACTAGGGGAAACAGAGACTCCACTCTTGGAGGACACACACAAATTAGTGTGTGCATCAGGACCCAGGGAGAAGGAGCAGTGACCCCATAGGAGACAGAACCAGACCTATCTGCTAGTGTTGGAGGGTCTTCTGCAGAGGCAGGGAGTGGCTGTGGCTCACCAGGGGGACAAAGACATTGACAGCAGAAGTTCTGGGAAGTACTCCTTGGCATGAGCCCTCCTGGAGTCCATCATTAGCCACACCAAAGAGCCTGTAGCTTGCAGTGCTCAGTCACCTCAGGCCAAATATCCAAAAGAGAGGGAACTCAGCCCCACTCATTAGCAGAGAGGCGGATTAAAGTTTTACTGAGCTCTGCCCACCAGAGCAGCACCAAGTTCTACCCATCACCAGTCCTTTCCATCTGGAAGCTTGCACAAGCCTCTTAGATAGCCTCATCAACCAGAGAGCAGACAGCAGAAGCAAGAAGAGCTACAATCCTGCAGCCTGTGGAACAAAAACTACATTCACAGAAAGAAAGACAAAGTGAAAAGGCAGAGAACTGCATATCAGATGAAGGAACAACATAAAACTGCAGAAAAACAACTAAATGAGGAGGAGATAGGCAACCTTCCAGAAAAAGAATTCAGAATAATGATAGTGAAGATGATCCAGGACCTCGGAAAAACAAAGGAGGCAAAGATCAAGAAGATGCAAGAAATGTTTAACAAAGACCTAGAAGAATTAAAGAACAAGCAAACAGAGATGAACAATACAATAACTGAAATGAAAACTACACTAGAAGGAATCAATAGCAGAATACCTGAGGCAGAAGAATGGATAAGTGACCTGGAAGACAGAATGGTGGAATTCACTGCTGCAGAACAGAATAAAGAAAAAAGAATGAAAAGAAAGAGGAAATTGACAGTAACACAATAATAGTGGGGGACTTTAATCCCTCACTTACACCAATGGAGAGGCCTAAGAGATCTCTGGGACAACATTAAACACAACAACATTCACATTACAGGGGTCCAGAAGGAGAATAGAGAGAGAAAGGACCTGAGAAAATATTTAAAGAGATTATAGTCAAAAACTTCCCTAACATGGGAAAACAAATAGCCACTCAAGTCCAGGAAGCACAGAGAGCAGGATAAACCCAAGAAGAAACATGCTGAGACACATAATAATCAAACTGACAAGAATTAAAGACAAAGAAAATTTATTAAAAGCAACAAGGGAAAAACAACAAAGAACATAGAAGGGAACTCCCATAAGGTTAACAGCTGATTTCTCAGAAGAAACTCTACAAACCAGAAGGGAGTGGCACAATATATTTAAAGTAATGAAAGGGAAGAAACTACAACCAAGATTACTCTACCCGGCAAGGATCTCATTCAGATTCGATGGAGAAATCAAAAGCTTTACAGACAAGCAAAAGCTAAGAGAAGGCAGCACCACCAAACCAGCTCTACAACAAATGCTAAAAGGACTTCTCTAAGTGGGAAACACAAGAGAAAAAAGGACTTACAGAAACAAACACAAAACAATTAAGAAAATGGTCATAGGAACATACATATAGATAATTACCTTAAATGTGAATGAATTAAATGCTCCAACCAAAAGACACAGGCTTGCTGAATGGATACAAAAACAAGACCCATATATATGCTTGTCTACAGGAGACCCACTTCAGACCTAGGGACACACACAGACTGAAAGTGAGGGGATGGAAAAAGATATTCCATGCAAATGGAAATCAAAAGGAAACTTGAGTAGCAATACTCATATCAAATAAAATACACTTTAAAGTAAAGAATGTTACAAGAGACAAGGAAGAACACTACATAAGGATCAAGGGGTCAATTCAAGAAGAAGATATAACAATTATAAATATATACTCACCCAACATAGGAGCACTACATAAGGCAACTGCTAACAGCTATAATAGAGTAAATTGACATTAACACAATAATAGTGGGGGACTTTAATACCTCATTTACAACAATGGACAGATCAACCAGACAGAATATTAATAAGGAAACACAAGCTTTACATGACACAATAGAACAGATAGTTTTAATTGATATTTATAACACATTCCATCCGAAAACAGCAGATTACACCTTCTTCTCAAGTGCACATGGAACATTCTCCAGGATAGATCACATCTTGGGTCAAAAATCAAGCCTCAGTATATTTAAGAAAATTGAAATCACATCAAGCATCTTTTCTGACTACAATGCTATGAGATTAGAAATCAATTACAGGAATAAAAACGTAAAAACCACAAAAACATGGAGGTTAAACAATTCATTACTAAATAACCAAGAGATCACTGAAGAAATCGAAGAGGAAATCAAAAAATACCTAGTGACAAATGACAGTGAAAACATGGTGATCCAAAGCCTATGGGTTGCAGCAAGAGCAGTTCTAAGAGGGAAGTTTATAGCAATACATGCCTACCTCAAGAAACAAGAAAAAAATCTCAAATAAACAATCTAACCTTACACCTAAAGGAACTAGAGAAAGAAGAACAAACAAAATCCAAAGTTAGCAGAAGGAAAGAAATCATAAAGATCAGAGCAGAACTAAATGAAATAGAAACAAAGAAAACAATAGCAAAGATCAATAAAACTAAAAGCTGGTTCTTTGAGAAGATAAACAAAATTGATAAACCATTAGCCAGACTCATCAAGAAAAAGGGGGAGAAGACTCAAATCAATAAAATTAGAAATGAGAAAGGAGAAGTTACAATGGACACCGCAGAAATACAAAGCATCCTAAGAGACTACCGCAAGCAACTCTATGCCAATAAATTAGACAACCTGCAAGAAATGGACAAATTCTTAGGTATAAACTTCCAAGGCTGAGCCAGGAAGAAATAGAAAATATGAACAGTCACAAGTAATGAAATTGACACTTTGATTAAAAATCTTCCAACAAAAAAAAGTCCAGGGCCAGATGACTTCACAGGTGAATTCTATCAAACATTTAGAGAAGAGCTAAAACCCATCCTTCTTAAACTCTTCCAAAAAATTGCAGTGGAAGGAACACTCCCAAACTCCTTGTATGAGGCCACCATCACCCTCATACCAAAACCAGACAAAGGTACTACAAAAAAGAAAATTACAGAGCAATATCACTGATGAATATAGATGCAAAAATCCTCAACAAAATACTAGCAAACAGAATCCAACAACACATTAAAAGGATCATACACCATGATAAAGTGGGATTTATCCCAGGGGTGCATGAATTCTTCAATACATGCAAATCAATCAGTGTGATACACCGTATTAACAAATTGAAGAATAAAACACATAGGATCAGCTCAATAGTTGCAGAAAAAGCTTTTGACAAAATTCAACACCCATTTATGATAAAAACTTTCCAGAAAGTGGGCATAGAGGGAAGCTACCTCAACATGATAAAGGCCATATATGACAAGCCCACAGCAAACATCATTCTTAATGGTGAAAAACTGAAAGCATTTCCTCTAAGATCAGGAACAAGATAAGGATGTCCACTCTTACCACTATTATTCAACATAGCTTTGGAATTCTAGCCACGGCAATCAGAGATAAAAAGAAATAAAAGGAATCCAAATTTTAAAAGAAGAAATAAAACTGTCACTGTTTACAGATGATATGATACTATACGTAGAAGATCCTAAAGATGCCACCAGAATATTACTAGAGCTAATCAGTGAATTTTATAAAGTGGCAGGATACAAAATTAATACCCAGAAATATCTTGCATTCCTATACAATAACTATGAAAAATCAGAAAGAGAAATTAAGGAAACAATCCCATTCACCATTGCAACAAAAAGAACAAAATACCTAGGAATAAACCTACCTAAGGAGGTAAAAGACCTGTACTCAGAAAACTATAAGACACTGATGAAAGAAATCAAAGATGACATAAACAGATGGAGAGATATACCATGTTCTTGGATTGGAAGAATCAATATTGTGAAAATGACTATACTACCCAAAGCAATCTACAGATTCAATGAAATCCCTATCAAATTATCAATGGCATTTTTTATAGAACTAGAACAAAAAATCTCAAAATTTGTATGGAGACACAAGAGACCCCAAATAGCCAAAGCAATCTTGAGGGAAAAAACACAGCTGGAGGAATCAGACTCCCTGACTTCAGACTATACTACAAAGCTACAGTAATCAATACAATATGGTACTGGCACAACAACAGAAATATAGATCAATGGAACAGGATAGAAAAGCCAGAGATATACCTCCGTACCTGTGGTCAACTAATCTATGACAAAGGAGGCAAGGATATACAATGGAGAAAAGACAGTCTCTTCAATAAATGCTGCTGGTAAAACTGGACAGCTACATGTAAAATAATGAACTTAGAACACTCCCTAATGCCATACACAAAAATAAACTCAAAATGGATTGAAGACTTAAATGTAAGACTGAACACTATAAAACTCTTAGAGCAAAACATAGGAAGAGCACTCTTTGACATAAATCACAGCAAGATCTTTTTGACCCACCTCCTAGAGTAATGGAAATAAAAACAAAAATAAACAAATGGGACCTAATGAAAGTTAAAAGCTTTTGAACAGCAAAGGAAACTATAAACAAGGTGAAAGGAGCACCCTTAGAATGGGAGAAAATATTTGCAAATGAGTCAATGAACAAATGATTAATCTCCAAAATATATAAAAGCTCATGCCGCTCAATATTAAAAAAACAAACAACCCAATCAAAAATGGGCAGAAGACCTAAATAGACATTTCTCCAAAGAAGACATACAGATGGCCAAGAAGCACATGAAAAGCTGCTCAACATCATTAATTATTAGAGAAATGCAAATCAAAACTACAACGAGGTATTACCTCACACCAGTTAGAATGGGCATCATCTGAAATCTACAAAAAACAAATGCTGGAGAGGGTGTGGAGAAAAGGGAACACTCTTGCACTGTTGATGGGAATGTAAATTGATACAGCCACTATGGAGAACAGTATGGAAGTTCTTTAAGTAACTAATAATAGAATTACCATATGACCCAGCAATCCCACTTACTGGGCATATACCCAGAGAAAACCATAATTCAAAAAGACCCATGCACCCCAATGTTCATTGCAGCACTATTTACAATAGCCAGGTCATGGAAGCAACCTAAATGCCCATCGACAGACGAATGGATAAAGAAGATGTGGTACATATATATAATGGAATATTACTCAACCATAAAAAGGAACGAAATTGGGTCATTTGTTAAGACGTGGATGGATCTAGAGACTGTCATACAGAGTGAAGTAAGTCAGAAAGAGAAAAACAAATATCATATAGTAATGCATATATGTGGAACCTAGAAAAATGGTTCACATGAACCAGTTTGCAAGGCAGAAATAGAGACACAGATGTAGAGAATAAATGTATGGATGCCAAGCAGGGACAATGGGAGGGGGATGAACTGGATGATTGGGATTGACATATATACACCAATATGTATAAAATAGATAACTAATAAGAACCTGCTGTATAAAAAATAGTAAAATAAAATAAAATTAAAAAATATTTAAAAACCTATCAGGAAAAAAAAAAACAGGCAAGCTGGTAAAAGACTGGATTTGGTTTTCTCTCTCTGTTCAGAGAACAAAGTTTCCTTGGAATGCTGCTTTTGATAACAGATTTTGTGAGTTTCTGTTCCTTTAAGTGATCTGTATTTGCTTTTGAGATCTCTTGTCACTTTGGTTAAGGAATAAGTATTATCTCAGAGTAAGCTAGGATCTTATTTGACCCAATGTTTTGAAACCTTTTGACAAACGTCCCAAATATCAACTTTTAATTAACTTTCTTTTTACCTCCAGCTAAATTTAGGACACTTTAGAGGGTCCCTGAGACATCTTACAGAGAAATATTTAACTAGTATTATTTGGTATGTTAAATTACACAAAGAACATTGTCACATGAGTGATAAACCTACTTAGAATAAATGTTATTAATATAGATATTCTAAAAATTATATAGAGATCCTGCACGCCACAATGAAGAGCCCACACACCGCAATGAAAGATCCCACATGCCACAACTAAGAACCAGCGCAGCCAAAGATAGATAAATAAATAAATAAATAATTTAAAATATATAGTTTTTGTTGTTGTCTTAAAATGTTTTATGTTACAGCAACTTGGTTAATCTTCTTTGCCAAAAACATTGTAATAAGATCCTTAGTCTTGCCTTTTTAAGTATCTTTGTCATTCATAGTTAAAATGATGCTTTGCAAAATTGCTTCATCTTCCAGAAGAATCACTTGACTTTTGACAAGTACACTTTTCTGATAACTTTTAAATCACACTACTAAACTAGGTAAGAAATTTAAAAAATCTAATGGAAACTGTTTGTTAACAAAAAGGATTAGTTACGTAGGATTGAGTAAACTGATGAATGTGGTTATAATTTTTATGGTTTCTGTCTGAAACATTATAAGATTTTAATCTGTGTTTTCCAGATATAAAGAAACCCTTCCCTTCAAGCTAATTATGACTTATAGCAATTTGGTAAATTATACCCTTGTAAGCAGAATGAAAACATTTCTCTTTTCTCTCTACCTGATCCCTCCAGAGATTGGACACTCTTAGGTTCCCAGCAGCTTTATCAGATAAATTAGGAAGGCTACCTCCTAACAGGTGCAGAAATCTGAAGGTATTTTTTGAACATCAGAAAGGGAGGAATTCTCCTAAATTTGTAAGGTGAAATCTGTGGCAAGCCCTTGGCATGGCTTTCCTGGCCCTGGGAGGAATTTTATGATTTCATCAAACTTAATTTGTGAATCAATTAATTTTGATTTAACTATCTTTGATAAAAATGAGGGTTATTTTAGAGGAAAAGAGATGTTTCAATGGACATCAAAATCTTATTGTGTTATTGAGGTCTGTTTTCACTAAGATTCACTTCCCAGATAGCTCCTTGCTGTTATGTTATACTGTTGCAAAGTTTAATTGAATTAGTAAAAGGACACTCTAAATTTGTTTCTGAAATTTAACTCAGTAATCTATCTCTGGATGAAGATCAGATGCTCCATGATCTGCAACCAGGAGATTAGCACCAGGCTATGGTCATTTAAAATTAAAGGCTCCCTTATATTGGGGACAATTAAACCACACTAGGGATAACTGGCCTAGTAACACTAGGAAATTTCACTAGATGTCTTATGGCCAATGCCAACATATAATTTCTCTTAAAGATAAGGATTGGTACAGAACAGACTAAGTCAGACGACTTGGAAATGTACTGGGCAGGACCTGATGGAAGTTCTTGACTTAAATTCTTACTTATGACCTTACTAATACAACTATCTATGTTACTTTTTTAAATATTGCCTGTTTTACAAAATTGTTTCTTGCACTACCAAATGTGTGACTGAGCCTCTGATAAAATGTTGATATATAGCTCCATATGAGATCAAAGATTGTAATAATGTAACTCTAGATATGGGAAGAAGCAAGAAGAGGGAATATTTTCCTGGACCATAAGAGACTATTAAGACAGGTGGTCCAGAGACTTTTGGCTACTGTGCCTAGGCCAGTAATAGCACATTGAATGGCCTATCAGTGAAATCTTCGCCAGACCTGGGAATGAGTATTCCCAGCACCGTGGGGTGAAATGACCATGAAATGCCCCCCAAACCATGGTTCAATTCATGACTCTGAAGGGGACCTGCCAACAGAAAATTGGCACTTGCCTTCTACATCTGCAAGGATTAAATCAATGACCACTGCAGCCACTGACCTTCAACAGACACTGAAAGGAATTCAGGGTGAAGATCAGGAATGAGGAACTCCATGCTCTGGGAAAAACTGGCAGAACAGACCTTCAGATAGTTAGATACTTTCAGGAGAAGATTTTATGAGCCCAAATTCTTGCATCTTCTCATATCTAGTAAAGCACTGAAATCACTAACAGTGGCATCTGTTTTGGCCGTTATGGAGAGAAATGCAATTGCAAGTCAAAATGGAGTAGCTGTGGTTCAGACATCCAATGTAATACTAGGGGGCATTATGGACGTGATTTCAGACAAGTCCTTGTATTTCTGAGAACTTGAGTTTTCTGAGCTGTGTCAGACTTGGGATGACACCAGACATTCTCAAAGCAGTGTCTGCTGGCAGACATCGGTAGCTGCAACCTTATGACCTCGAGGTCTCCCCTTGCAACTATTAAATTTTTAGATAATAAAATTGCTTTAGATTAGATGTTAACAGAAAAAGAAGACATGAGTAGTGGCCAATAGTTCCTGTTATGTATATGTTAATCCATATCAGAAGTTAAAACCTACTTAGATAAAAGTAGACAATTAGTTACTTGGGTACAAATCTCCCTAAGGTGTGAGGTCCAAACTGGGTTTCAGGCTTATTCTCCTGGATTCCTCAGGGAATGAGATTTATTTTGTCCATTAAAACTCAAGTTGTCACTCCTCCAAATACTTCTAATTGGGTCTGTTACACCAAAATGTTGGACAAAGGGATTGAGATCTTAATCATACAAGACTCAGATCCAGGACTTGGAACTCAGAAATATTTCCAATTTGGTGTCTATTCCCCAAATTGAAGCAGGACTGTGCCCCATTTCTGCAGGAAGTGGCCAGAGCTGTCATCACCCTCAACCATCGCCTTTGAAATGTTGAGGAGTATCAAAGAAAAAGGGAGATTGAAAACAAGCAGGACTCTGTGGGTCTCCCAGGTACAAATCCTTTCTGTGCCCTCTGTTTCTGTAGGATATAGGCTTCATCCCAAATTTTGCCTTCCTTTTCTGGGCCCAGTGCTGATCATCCTGTTAAGTGTCCTGTATGGCCCCTGTATGTTTTAACTGTGTACAAGGTTTATCTCCATGGTCCAACATGGCCCAACAGTTTCAGATTAAATTTTTGTTACTACAAGGGTAGAAGCTGGTTTCAGACATGGAATACCTCGATTTAGATCAGAGAGAGAGAGAGACTTCTACTCTACTGGACAGGATGGCACCCACTCCCAGCAGGAAGTAGTTACAGAAGAAAGAGGCCTCCACCCCAATTCCCAAGAAGTATCTTAAGTATGAAGTCTCTCAGTGGGCAGTTGGTAGGGAACTGCTGACCAAAACCACCTTCCTTGGCCAGACACAATGATAACCACTTGCCTGAGTTGTCTCACAACAGAAAGTCTGGATAAAGGATGCAGTGCTGCCATCAAAAACCAACTGGGACGGCTTCCCTGGTGGGTCAGTGGTTGAGAGTCTGCCTGCCGATGCAGGGGACACGGGTTTGTGCCCCGGTCCGGGAAGATCCCACATGCCACGGAGCGGCTGGGCCCATGAGCCATGGCCGCTGAGCCTGCGCGTCCAGAGCCTGTGCTCCACAACGGGAGAGGCCATAACAGTGAAAGGTCCTCGTACCACAAAAAACAAAACAAAACAAACAAAAAACCCAACTGGGAGAATTTGGAGGGCCAAAAGAAGGGGGGAGAAGACAATATGTCCTGCCAACTTCCCATAAACGCTCACAGTGGAATCCACCTTGGCTGAAGGATGTGTGCACCACCAGGAAGGATCCTGAGTCAGACCAAACATGGGCCAAGAAAGATGATTGGCCAGAGACAACCTGGAAACTAACCCCATTACCGTAAAACCTGAGACTGCGAGCCAAGTGACAGAGCAGTTCTCCTAAGTTCCCTTACCCTGCTGCTCTCTGCCCGGGTGCCCCTTCCCAATAAAGTCTTTTGCTTTGTCGGTATGTGTGTCTCCTCAGACAATTTATTTTCTGAGTGTTAGACAGGAGCCCACTCTCAGGCCCTGGAAGGGGTCCCTTTTCCTGCAACATTCTTCCCATCAGATTAACAAGAGTTAAATTGATCCTTCACAACCAATTGGCAAGGATTGTGAAGGAAATCATATACTATCATTGGAAATATTAATAGATACAGATTTTCTTTTTACACTTAAAAAAATTGCAGCATCATAGGACAAAATAGACTTGATTTTTTAAAACAACATGCTTCAATTTTATCAATAAGACTTATGAGGGAATATAATTTTGGGTGCAGGTAGTGTTGCTACAAGTCTCCTGAGAGACCTGATTTAACCTTGCTCTTCAGTGAGGCCATGTCATAATTTCATGCAGCCCTTACTTAAAATATGCCCCCCTTATTCTTGATCTCCACTCCCATTCACTTCCCCCACTGGGCACCTGAATCTCATTTGTCTTTAAGAACGGATTTTTCTTCTAAATATGAAGTACTGCTTTGCGTGTATAAGTGTTAATTTACTGATATGTTCATTTTTATGTATATACTGTATAGGAATTAACTTATTATGTTGGGCTTTGCTTTATAGTTACTGGTATTTACTTAAAAGCAGTATTGGTATTTGCTTTTACAGTACCATGTGAATGACAGTAATACTTTATTTTTCAGAAATTGTGTTTTCTTTGCCTGCAGTCTACCAGTATTCACTAGTAATAATATATTTCACTTTAATGATTTATATTTTATCAAGTTAGTGGAAGAATACCACACTTCTCCAGTATTGTTTCCAAAAGGATTCCATTACACGTTATACTGAATTCACATGAACACAAAAGTATGTTTTTAGTGTTGGGGAAAAAGAAATTTTCCTCTACCCTTCTAGGTTGTTCTGGCTGGTCTAACTGTCACAGGAATGTGGACCCCTTCCAGGGCCTGAGAGTGGGCTCTTGTCTAACTCTTGGAAATGAATTGTCCGAGAAGACACACGTGCTGACAAAGCAAAAGACTTTATTGGGAAGGCTCCCGAGTGGAGAGCAGGAGGGTTAGGGAACCCAGGAGGACTGCTCTGTCACATGGCTCGCAGTCTGGGGTTTATGGTAATTGGGTTAGTTTCTGGGTTGTCTCTGGCCAGTCACTCTGACTCTGGGTCCTTCCTGGTGGTGCGCAGGTCACTCAGCCAAGATGGATTCCAGCAAGAAGGATTCTGGAATCTTGATAGGACATATTAACTGGAGCCTCTTCTCTCCTATTGAACTTCCCCGAATTCTTCGGGTTGATGATAGCTTGTTAGATCTGCAATCCTTACCAGGACTTCCTGTTGTAAGAGAACTCATGTAAGTGGTTACTACTGGGCCTGGCCAGGGAGGGTTGTTTCAGTCATTGAGACAACTCAATGTAACAACTAAATTGACATGAGACATATTGTATATTAACGCATATATGTGGAATCTAGAAAAAATAGTATAGATGATCTTATTTGCAAAGCAGAAATAGAGACACAGATGTAGAGAACAAATGTATGGATACCAAGGGGGAAAGCAGAGGGTGGGAGGAACTGGGAGATTGGGATTGACACATATACACTATTGATACCATGTATAAAATAGACAACTAATGAGAACATACTGTATAGCACAGGGAACTCTACTTAATGCACTGTAGTGACCTAAGTGGGAAGGAAATCCAAAAAAGAGGGGATATTTGTCTATGTATAGCTGATTCGTTTTGTTGTACAGTAGAAACTAACACAACATTGTAAAGCAACTATATGCCAATAAAAATTAATTTAAAAATAAATTGACATGAAACAGATTGACAGAAGATAATCAAATGAAGTTCAATAACATGGGTACATGGGAGAGGCCCAGGAAAACTGAGTACCTCACCAAAATAGCCAAAGCTTCACCACAAATACATCTTCAGCTAAAGACAAAAGAGGATGTTGAGGGTCGGAGGGCCGGTAATGGGAGTTGACCAGGAATAGCACAGTAAACAAGGGTCAGGTTGTTTATGCAGATTTAAGTCCTTGCTTCTTTCATTGATAAGAGTTTCTAGAGATTTGGTCATCCTCCTCTTTCTGGTACAGAAAGGGAGACACCCTTACAAAGGGACATTTCGCTTATAAATGTAGATGTTTCTTAAGGGTAACTCCTGCTTGGCGTTCACAGTTTTCCTGAATGTCTGCAGTTTCTTAGAAAATAAACAGCTGAAAATAATTGATATGCCAGAAACATATTTTGAGGTGGCAAGTTTCTCTCCCCTACATCAGCTACAACATCTTTTTTTTTTTTTTTTTTTGCGGTATGCGGGCCTCTCACAGTTGTGGCCTCTCCCGTTGCGGAGCACTGGCTCCGGACACGCAGGCTCAGCGGCCATGGCTCACGGGCCCAGCCGCTCCACGGCATGTGGGATCTTCCCAGACTGGGGCATGAACCTGTGTCCCCTGCATCGGCAGGCGGACTCTCAACCACAGCGCCACCAGGGAAGCCCACAACATCTTTTTTAACTTTCTCTTCAGCTAAATCTTTTTTTTTTAATCCTGTTAAGTAAAAGCTTATACAAAGTAGAGAGAATAGGATAATAAACCTTCATGCAGTCACCACCCAGAGTGATTATCCATTCTACAACTTAAGAATCACTTTAGAATTATGTTCTATATATATAAATAGAATGGACTTAGATTATTTCTCAAGAATTTCCTTATGAAGTCAGTCTGCATCTATGAACCAGAGCTTGAGTAAAAAAAGGAAAAAAGAACATTGCTCACCCCCTGGCTCTACAAGGGTTAAGAGGCTACCCACAGCAGTCACCTCCCCCAACAGTGGACCCTGTTAGTAATTCAGGGTGAAAACCAGGATGAGGCACTCTGTGCTTTGGATAAATGAGCCCCTAGATAGTTAGATGCATACCTCAGAAAGAATTTTCAATGATCCCAGATTCTTGCATCTTCCTACACATAGAAAAGCACTAACTTCATTCACCTGAGATACCTTTTTTTGTGACTTGAAGTAATATAAGCAGATAGGTTAGGGTGTCCTTGGCAAAAGATGATCAGGCATGGCTTTCTTGACATAAGAGAGACTGTTTTGACCTAAGCCATTTTGTGATCTAAGCCTGGCCTCAATGCTTGCCCTTGAACAAGTCTCAGTAGTCAATGATCATAAGGGAACAAATGAATGCAGGAACAGAGAAAAGGTAGTCAAACGATAGTGCAGTGATAAAGCAGAGTCCTAGTTCCTCCTCAAAGGATATATGTAATAATACACTTTTGCATTCTGCAGGAACTAAGGCCCCCCACCCAGGTGGAGGATGGAATGAGGATGTTGACACTCTTGACTTCAGTCAACTAAAGTTTGGAGTCTGTTGACCTTTACCCCAGTTCTATACCAAATTCTCCTCTGCTTGAGCCCCTTCATGAATATGCATGTACCCTTAGCTTAAAGCCTCTCAGATTTTGCTGTTCTGGGATACACTGCTTTGGGAAGATCCCTGCTGTTCTCCTTACTTGCTGCAAGTAATAAATCCTTCCTTCTCCTGAACTTTGGTGTGGTTCTGTCTTTTGACACCCACCGAGAAGCAAACCCACTTTTCTGATAACATAACATATAATACCACAGCAGATTGAAGGCAGAAGCAAATATGGTAAGCCAGATGTCTTCTATTAAGCCAGAAATTAAAGATGTTGGCAAAAATGTAAAACAATGTCACTCTTCTCACTATTTGTATTTGTGTTTTAGAAATATATTTTTCATATTAATATGTGATGACTATTATTTTTAAGTGACTTCAATTTTTCTGTTTTATTCATAATAGCAGCTATCAATTGACATTACCAACATAAACAAAACTTCTTTTAGGGTCCTGATTAATATTTAAGGGTATAGGGGAGGAAAACTAACTTTGCCTCTACCCTTCTAGGTTCTTGGCTAAAAACCCCCTGTAGTAAAAAAACAGATTAACAGGAGAAAAAATAAACTACGTATGCCATCTACATCTGGCAGCAGCACAAAGACATGGAAATAAAAAGGTAGCCAGAGGATTAAGATTTATATACCATCCTGAGCTATGGAAAGGGACGGGAGCCTGGGATTGCCAAGGGGGAGCAGTTCCTGGGAAGGTGAGAAGAGGAGCTGGTAAACAAAGGTTGTTATCCTTGCAAGAGAGGTTATTTCTGCTAGTAGCTATTCTACTAGCTATTCAGGCCCCCTTTCTAATGAAACCCTCCTTACCAAAGGGTAACTTCTACTCTGTTTTCAGAGCTTCTATGTCTAAAGTTTTACAAAATAGTCAGCCCAAAATACTCTTTATGCCAAAGAGGCTTATTCTGCTACCCTTCAGTGTAAATGGGTCTTGAGATAAAAAAGTGAGAACCACTGCTTTAAAGTTCTAAAAGGAAGAAAAATAGGATGAAGATGGATCACAAGAGAAAAGTTTGCCCTTGAACCTGGAGAGGTGACTCCTTATCTTAAAAAGAAGGTAAAGAGCATGGATTCCCATCTGATTCAGGTCTTACAAACTTATTACAGGAAGATGAGGGGTTTCCTATCTGATAGCCAATATATTTTATCTACATATCTATTCACTTAGTTTCTTTCTTGGTATAAGTTACTGTAAACAATGTTTAAAGGGTTCCAGTTTCAAGTCATGTTTAGAAAGTCACTTCCTATACCCAGATTGTAAACATGGTCTCCAATATTTTCTTATATATTTATGTGAGGGTTAATTTTACTTGTCAACTTGACTGGCTGTGGGGTGCCTAGGTTAAACATTTCTGGGCAATGGAAGTAGATGAAGTCACAGGGTGTGAGTAGACAGAGATGACAAGAGGGCCCAGGACTGAGCCCTTGGTCATTCCAACCTTGAAAATCCAGGGAGAGAAACTTCGGATGCCAAACAAAATGGAATAAGCCTGCTATAGTCTACCTCTCCCACCAATTTTGATCTCAGAGAGGCAGCAGTGGGCAGTGGCTTGAAGCGAGGTCTTAGTTCTCTGCCCAGGAATCAGACCTGGGGAGCCTGGATGAAAACCAGGAAGTCTTGACCAGCAAGGTCTAGAGGCTAGAAGCAGATTTCCCTGGCTCTTGCCCCCGGTGAAAACTGCATTTCTCAGGAGGTAAAAACTGTAAAAACAGGTCCAAGGTATATTATTAGAGACACAGCACAACAAGTGGGAGAGCACACAGAGAAACGGTCTGTTTATTTAAGATAGAGGCAAGGTAGAGATACACACCCAGAGAGAAAGGGTGTGGGCCTCCCGGGTAATGAGGAGGAGTGCAGTAAAGAGGCTGTTAAATCATTTATATAGGGCAGTTCTTCCAGGTCTTTGTTTACCCTTAGCCAATTATCTGGTTTCCTTTTCCACAGCTGACCTGCCCTAGGGCCCTCCCCAACACGAGTGCCCAGCTTTTTTCCAAGATGGAGTCCAGCCCAGAGGCCTAGGGGGAGCCTTGGCATCACCTCTTCTAGGGTGGTGCCCTCTCCTTTTTGACCTGCAAGGGGCCTTTCTGCCCACGTGCAGTGTCTCCCTTGCCCCAAGGATGGGAAATATGTGGCCTCCTCATCTTTACTCCAACAGGGTTTAGCCCCTCTGTCCTCCGGAGACAAAGCCTGGCTATTTACCCTGTTTCTGTAGTTATTTCTCTTTCCAAGAGCAAACAGGAGGCAGGTTGTAAATATCTAACCTGGAGCCCACCTATCTCCTGTCTCAGGAAATGCAAACAGGAGGCTATTTGTAAGTGTCTGGCCTGAAGCCCATGTTTTTCTCACCCCAAGAAATGTAAACAGGAGGCCAGCTGTAAATGCCTAGCCTGGAGCCCATCTATCTCCTGCATCAATTTCAACTGAAACCTGGACAAAATACAAAAAGCAGTTACCTGAGGAGTCTGAAAAGTAATTAAGGGCAGGCGGACTGGGGAGGGAAGGTAAAACGTGTAGAGCAAGCTGTAAGGTGGCAGTGAGTTTCCTGGGGTTTCCTTCCTTTACTCTCAGCTTTGACCCAAGAGTGGGATGGTGAATCGAAGATGGCAAACCCTTGGAGAAAGACCCTTCTAGTGAGAGGACAGGGAAAGGGCACATGGAGAGTGTGAGTTCTCGCCTTGCTCTGCCTGAGACCAGTTCACGACCCAGCAGGGAAACTGCACTCCCGGGCTACAGAAACGGGGGAAAGAGACCACTTCTTACAAAGAGTGTGTGTGTGTTGGGGGGATGGAGTCTCCTGTTATTTTTTCTCTTTTGCCACTTTGTCCTCAGGGAAGGCCCAATTGCTCAGAACTGCGCAATAGCATGGGAGGCTAAGTTTGCAGGAAAACACCATCATTTTGTCCACATGTAATAGGAAAAGAAAGTCAGCGAGTGTGGGGGAAGCAGGTGGGACCTGGAGAAGGGAATTCCCTAACTCTGTGGATAGCACCAGGCCCACCTCTAGCTGCTTTGAGAAATGAGCTGCAATGTAAACCCACAGGAAGTCCCAGACATCTCCTGAGTGGCTCATGCCTGGGGCACATCCAAATATATTAAAAGCCTCTTAAAAATCAACAAGAAAGCAAACAACCAAGTTTTAAAAATGGACAAATGAAAGGACATTTCATCAAAGAAGATAAAGAGATGGCAAATAAGTGCACGAAAGATGCTCAAAATCCTAGCCATCAGTGAAATGCAAATTTAAAACAAAGATACTACGACACACCTATTACAATAGATAAAACTTTTAAAGAGTGACAATGTCAAGCTCTGGCCAGTAGGCCGAGGCTGGAACTCAAGTTGCTGGTAGGAGTGCAAAATGGCAGTTACTTTGGAAAATAGTTTGTCAGCTTCTTTCAAAGTTAGACCAGGGCCGCTGTGGCGGAGGAAGCGGCACCGGTGGTGGTAGCAGCAGCTACAAGCTCCCTGTGCCGGGGCGCTGCTGCACGCACCCCAGGAGCCGCCCGCCCCGCTGCCCTTGGAGCTGCCTGACCCCGGCAGCTTGTCTGTCAGCCCCCAGCCCGGCAGCGCCCCCAGGAGTCCTCCGACTTGCCTTCGGCCTTTTGCGCCACCTGCAGCCTCAGCCCCAGCTGTAGGCACAGCCACCGGCACAACCCCAGCCCCAGGTCCTGCTGCAGCTCCTCCAGACACAGTCCCTGCGCCGACACCCTGGAGGTTGGGATGCTCTTCTCCAAAATCAACTTGCTTGCCCACCTGCGCGTCGCGCCCTGCCACGACCTTCACAGCACCAAGCTGGCACCCGGCAAGGAGAAGGAGCCCCTGGAGTCGCAGTACCAGGTGGGCCCACCACTCAGGCATCAGTGTCGCCGACAACTTGCCGGTGACCAGCAAGCACGTGGAGAAGGACCGGATCTCCGACTGTGGAGAGCTGCCTAATGGCACCCGAGTGTCTGTGGAAGTGGTTCTGCTGAAGAAGGTGAGCTCGGGCTTCCCCGGCGTCATTAGGCTCCTGGACTGGCTCAAGAGGCCCGACAGTTTCGTGCTGATCCTGGAGAGGCCCGAGCTGGCGCAAGACCTACCTCTTCGACTTGATCACGGAAAGTGGGGTCCTGCAGGAGGAAATGGCCCGCAGCTTCTTCTGGCAGGTCCTGGAGGCACCGTGACATCAAGGACCAGAACATCATTATCCGCCTCAATCGCTGCGAGCTCAAGCTCATCGACTTCGGGTCAAGGACGCCGTCTACACGGACTTCGATGGGACCCGAGTGTACAGTCCTCTAGAGTGGATCCGCCGCCATGGCTACCATGGCAGGTCGGCGGCCATCTGGTCTCTGGGGATCCTGCTGTAGGATATGGTCTATGGAGATATTCCCTTTGAGCATAATGAAGAGATCACTGGGGCCAAGTTTTCTACAGGCAGAGGCTCTCTTCAGGGTGACAGCATCTCATTAGATTCTGCTTGGCCCTGAGACCATTAGATCAGCCATCCTTCGAAGAAATCCAGAACCATCCGTGGATGCAAGATGTCCTTGCCCCAGGAAACTGCTGAGATCCATCTCCACAGCCTGTCACCAGGGCCCAGCAAATAGCTTTTCCGGAAGGTTTTCCCCTCTCTGTCAGATGCTCACGGGAGGGGAAGTATCTGTTCCCAGCGTCCCAAGTACCAGTGACACTTCTCTCCAAGCAGGACAGTGCTTGATACAGGAACAACATTTACAACTCATTCCAGACCCCAGGCCCTGGAGGCTGCCTCCCAAAGGGAGGAAGAGGGAGGAAGAGACTCCACTCCAGCCGCCCTAGGCCTCGACTCCTCCCACAGATGCTCTCCTTCTCATGGAGTCCAGCATCGCTGGACTCTGCAAAATCCCCGGGGGTGGGGGGCTGGGCGTGTGTCAGAATCCTGCCATGGAACTGTTCCCTTCATCAAGAGTTCTGCTGAGGGGCTTCCCTGGTGGCGCAGTGGTTGAGAGTCCGCCTGCCGATGCAGGGGACACGGGTTCGTGCCCCGGTCTGGGAAGATCCCACATGCCGCGGAGCAGCTGGGCCCGTGAACCATGGCTGCTGAGCCTGCGTGTCCGGAGCCTGTGCTCTGCAATGGGAGAGGCCACAACAGTGAGAGGCCCCGCGTATCGCAAAAAAAAAAAAAAAGAGTTCTGCTGAATGCGCGATGGGTCAGGTAGGGGGAAATCGGGGTGGGGTGGGATAGGACTAGCACCATTTTAAGTCCCTGTCACCTCTTCCGACTCTTCTGAGTGCCTTCTATGGGGACTCTGGCTATGCTGGGAAAAATACTTGAACTTGCATCTTTTACCTGTTGCTTCTCCAAAAATCTGCCTGGGTTTGGGTTCCCTCTCTTTCTTCCCCACCCCTTCACCCCCGTCCTTCATATGAAAGGTGCCATGGAAGAGGCTACAGGGCCAAAGGCTGAGCCACCTGCCCTTTTTCCACCTCCTTTAGTAAAACTCCCAAGTGAACTGGTCTTCCTTTTTGGTTTTTACTTAACTGTTTCTAAGCCAAGACCTCACACACACACAAAATGCACAAGCAACGCAAATCCAAAAAAAAAAAAACTGTAAATGTGTGTACAGTTGGCATGGTAGTGTACAAAAGCATTGTAGTTGATCTAATTCTTTTTTAATTTTGCCTTTAATTTATTTTACCTGGTTTGTTTTGTTTTGTTTTGGCTTTTTTTGAAAGATGCGCATTTTAGCCTGGAGATCAATGTTATGTATTTATGTGTTTTTTTAATTGGTTCCCTTCCTGCTTCAAGCGTTCATGGCTGCCACCATAGTTTTCTTTTCTTCTTTCCTCCTCTGACTTGGGGATCTTTTGGGGAGGGCTTCAGCGCTTGCTCTGCTCCTTCATAGGGTGACAGGACTCAGGTGGGACAGCTGCTGCAGCTCCCTGACTGCTGCGGGCCCCCTGGCCTGGCTTCCCAAGTGGGTATGGGGTTTGTGGGTGATGGGGGAGGGGCGTAGCTGACTTCTGTATATAGGGTGGATATATGAAAAGCAGTTCTGGATGGTGTATGTTCTGCATCCTCTCTGGGGCTGTGTTTTGAGCAGCATGTGGTCTTCTGGTTTTATCTGCGTGAAATACTGTACAGGGGAATAAAAGAGCTTTTTTTTTTTTTTATACTTGGTGTTTTTTGAATAAAAACCTTTTGTCTTAAAATAAATAAAGTTAGACCATATGACTCAGCAATCCCACTCCTAGGTATTTACCCAAATGAAATGCAAGTTTCACTTCAGGGAAGTTCACACAAAAATCTTTACACAAATGTTTACAGCAGGTTTATTCATAATCACCCCAGTCACTTCCTTTTGGGAAGCAACCCAAAAGTCACTCAACTGGGAGATGGATAAGCAAACTGTGGTACATTCCTGGAATACTATTCAGTAATGAAACCGAATGAACTATTGGCACTCAGGACATGGATGGATATCAAATGTATTACGCTAAGCAAAAGAAGACAGACACAAAAGGCTACATACTGTAGGATTCCATTTATATGACATTTTGGAAAAGATAAAACTATGGAGGTGTGGAACAGATGTATCCTTGCCCACAGTTAAGAGTGGGGGTAAGGTCTGAGTATAAAGGGAATGTAGAACTAGGGTATTTTGGGGAAAAGGGCTGCTGATACTGTTCTTTCTCTTCATTGTTGTAAGAGTTTCCTATAGCTGCTATAACAAATTACAAAATTTGTGGCTTAAGACAACACAAATTTACCATCTTACAATAAAGATGGTAAACAGTCCTAAAATCAAGGTGTTGGCAGGGCTGCATTCCTTCTGGGGGCTCCAGGAAAGAAATGGATTACTTCCATCTTGCCTTCACCAGCTTCCAGAGGCAGCCCACATTCCTTGGCTCAAGGCCCCTTCTTCAGTCTTCAAGGCCATCAGTGTAGCATCTTCTAATCTGTCAACTTCCCTTGTCATACCTTCACTGACTCTCCTGCTTTCCTCTTTTCCTTATAAAGACACTTGTGATTACGTTGGGCCCACGGGCACCTCCATCTTTCATGACGCTTAATTTAATCACACCTGCAAAGTCCCTTTTGCCATGTGAGGGAATAAGTTCATGGGTTCTTGGGATAAAGACATGAAAATCTTGGCAGGGGGGGCATTATCTTGTCCACCACAACCCATCCTCTGTCTCCCAAAGAGTCACATCTGGCCCCCACCCAAAAGACATTCACCTCATCTCAACCTCCCCAAAGTCCCAACCTACTACTATTGTGGTATTGGTTATACAACTTTACATGTACATTTTCAAGTCATAAAGCTGCATACCAACAGTGAATTTTACTGTATTTAAATGTTAAAAGTGGGGGTAGGAAAAGAGGAAAGAGCAAAGGAGACTGAGAATTCCACCAGTAAGGTGGAAAGAAACCCCAAGACTGTGGTGACCTGCAGATCAATGAATGTTTAAAAGAAATCCCTTCAATGATAGATTACCCATAATTTATCAAATGTCAATAAACAGTCTGTCCAAATAAGATGGTTCTCCGAGAAATTTTTATGAAACACTTGGCCCACAGTATGGACTTCTGTGGAATTTCTGATGTAATCAATGTAATCAATGAAATCAATCAAATATATCAAATTTGAAACATTGAAAAAGAAAAAAAAGATTTTTGACCTGGAAGCCAAGTAAAGAAAGTACATCAAGGAGGGCATGATAAACTCTGCTGACATCTAGGAAAATAAAAGGTAAGAACCATCTCAGAGACACGGAGGCCTCTAGTCACCTTGACAACAGCAGTCTCTGTGGAGCAGTGGAAGCCAAGTGAGCTAGAAATGTGAGGTCAAGAGAGAATCAGAGAAGAGACAGTTAACACAGCCTTGAGTTACCCCAGTGGCCATCCTTGAACTATTTGTTATTGGCCCCCCAGGAGATAAGGAGCTTGCAGGGGAATGCAAACCAACACACCACATCCTCTGCTGAGAAGTCTTGCTGTGAAAACGTCAGCTCATCTTCACACTTGCTGACAGATGTTGATTTACGTCATGGCTCGCTCAGGGCCTTAATCTCAGAGACTGTCCTCCGGACAGGCTGGCCACACTCTGGAAGTGTTCTTCTACCTGTTTTACAATCTCCACGTTTCTAAAAGGCATTTCCTCTCCTTTTATTTGGTCATTGTGAGTTTATGCCTTAACTTTTTCTTTATTATCATTCTAGGGGTCTAAGGAGGAGAGTTGTAAGTCTGTATGTTCAATCCACCCACCCTCCTTTCTTGCAAACACCAGATTTTCTTTGTATATATGGCACATGTTATTACTTAAAAGGTGGTTTATTAACTGGGCTGGGTTGTAACTTACATTTTAAAATTTAATATATGTTGAACATTTCTTTATTAATTAGAAAATAATACCTAGTCACTGTAAAAATATTAATACAGAAATAGAATAAAGAGCCCCAAATCCCTTGTTCAGCCCCCACCTTTCAGTCTCCCACTCCAGAGTCACCTCTTTCTAGTGAGAGCTACTGGTTTATGATTCTTCAAATATACTATGTTTGGTACAAATTGAAGGTTTGTGGCAACCCTGCCTTGAGTAACTCATCATTTTTCCAACAGCATTTTCTCACTTCTTGTCTCTGTGTCACATTTGGGTAGTTCTCACAACGTTACTATTTCAAAAAGGTTACAGCTTGTTGAAGGCTCAGATGGTGGTTAGCACTTTCTAGTAATGAGGTATTGTTTAATTAAGGTATGTACGTTGTTTTGTTAGATACACTGCTACTGCACATTTGATAGACTATAGTGTAAACATAACTTTTATTTGCACTGGGAAACCAGAACATTCATGTGACTCGCTTTATTGTGATATTCACTTGACTGTGGTGTCTGGAACGGAACCTGCAACATCTCTGAGGTGTGCCTATAGTTTTGACCACTATGTATCATCTACAAGCTGCATGTATTTATCTTTTGCTTATTTTTCTTTGCTTTGCTTTTTTAAATCTGAAATTTAATATTTGGATAGGTATAAAAATCAAGATTCAAAATTCAAAAGGTAGAAAGGGATATACAATGAAGTCTCACTTCCACCTAATTCTCCTTCTCAGAGGCAACAAAGGATACTAGTTTTTAGTTTTAGAGAGAGTTAATGGATATATAAGGAACTGCATGTATAAGGAAAATGTACACTTATCTTCTTTTTACACAAACAGTAGCATACTATCTAGTCTGTACCCTGTTTTTACTTGAAAACATATATGGAGATTATTTTTTCTCAGTAAATAGAAGGTTGCCTCATTCTTTTTGATGGTGCTATTTAACCAATCCTCTCCTGATGGACATTTAATTTGTATTCTGATCTTGGTTAAAACAAATAATCATGCAATTAATGCTTTCGAATTGGTGGGAGTATATCCCCAGGATAAGTTCCTGGAAGCAGTGTTGCTGGGTCAAAGGACATATGAAGTTGTGATTTTGACAGATATTTCTAAATTTGCCTTCCACAGTTTACAGGTCCCAGTGGGACACGCGTGCGCTTGCTTCCCACACCCTTGCTCACGGAGCAGTTAACACGTTCTCATGTCTGGTTTGCTATCTCATTGCAGGTGAGTTCTCATTTTTTTTTATGACTGAGACTTACCATCTTTTCAAAGGCTTATGAAGCATTTGTGTTTTCTTTTCTGTGAACTCTGTTCCTGTGCTTGGCCCTTTCGGTGGCAGTTGCTCTTCTTATATTCGAGAATTCTGCCCTTAGTCTGTGTAAGGAGCACCCCCCCAGCCTGTGTGTCTGCTCTCTTCTCACACATCAAACAGCCCTGCCAGGTCAGCTGGGGGTCCCACAATTTGTGATTCTGCACCCACGCACCTGTAGACAGCATCAGCTCCCACAGGCTTAGGAGTTCAGTCCCACAAAACTGCCGGTCCCACCCACCCCACACGCCTGGGGAACCGTCACGAGCCCGCGTCGTCGCCTGTGCTTCCCACAGCCCCTCCTTGGTTTCCTTTAATTTCCTAGAGCAGCTCACAGAACTCAGGAAAACATTCCACTGACTACATTGCCGGTTTCTTCTAATAACTCAGGAACAGCCAGATGGAAAGAATGCATAAGGCGAGGTGTGTGGGAAGGGGCATGGACCTGCCCCCCACCGCCCCCAACCTCTCCCTCTGAGCACAGCACCCTCTCCCCATCTCCAAGTGCTCGTCAAGAACACCTGGGCCCCATCTTTTGGGGTTTTTAGGGAGGCATCCTTACAAAGGCACAAATGAGTAAATCATTGGCCACTGGTGACTGAGTCAACCTCCAGCCTCTCTCCCGTCCCCTTTCTGGAGGCTGGTAGAGAGGGGACTGTAAGTTCCAGCCCTCTGATCACTCGGTTGGTTTCCCAGGCAGCAAACCCCAATCCTTAGGGCCTTTCCAAAAGTCACCTCATGAAACTCAGTTCAGCTGCGGTTGGCTTTGGAGCTATTCAAGAAATGATGACAACAGACCAAATATTATAAGAAAAGATGCTCCCATTGCTGTTAAACGTAGGAAATTTCAAGGGTTTTAGGAGCTCTGTGTCAAATATATATTTCTTATTATAAATCACACTCTTAGCCTGTGACTTGAAGTGTAAATATTTTTTACCCAGTTTATTTGTCCTATAACTTTTGTCATGTTCATCTTACAACAGTTTTTCCCAAGGGGAAACTTTAATTTTTATGTAGTTAAATATATCAGGCTTTCCACTTATGGCTTCTATGCCAATCCTAAAAACTCTTAGAGCTCCCCTCTCTGAGATGATTTTGAAAACATACCCCATTGTTTATTTCTAATACTTTAATAGTTTCATTTTAAACTATGAAATCTTTGAATCAGCTGATTCAGAAGTTACAAACTGTAAGGTAGAGCTAATAACCTAAGTTTTTTCCTTGGTGCTTTACCCAGTTGTCTTAATACCATCTACTTATTGAGCTCACTTCTCTGTGATTTTAAGTGTCACCTTTAAGTACTAAATTTCCATATATGCTTTAGTCTATGTCTTTATTTCCTATGTCGTTTCTTTGATCTGACTATTCATGGACAGTATCTCACTGTTTGTTACTGTTATTATAATAATGGGCCCAATATCCTATAGCATTAGTCCTCTCATAGATGGACTGAGGAGGAATCACCATGTTTCTGGTGTCAAGTCTCTATCTGAGGACATGCCACGCCTTTCAAGTCTTCTTTTGTAACTTTCAGTAGTGTTCTTAAGTTGTCTTCAAAAAGATTTAATCTTCTTTGTTGTTATTATAGATGGGGCTTTTTCTTGAACTGTATCTTCTAACTGGTAGTTGCTTTTATGAAGCAACGGATATTTACATATTAAGTTTTCACCCAGACACCTTACTGAATGCTTTTATTTCTGTATTTTTTAATAAAAGCTTTTCTAGCAGGATCTTTGGAGTTTTCTGGGTATTCAATCATATTATCTGCAAGTAAAGGTAATTTTCATTACCTTTTCAATCTATAAAGACCCATATTCTTTTTCTTATCTGAATATTTTGTTGGAACCTCCAGAATAACGTGTGGACATTTTTGTCTTAATTCTGAAGTAAATGGGAACATATCTGACGTTTCCTACTAACTTTATCTGTTGCATTATTTCTTTTCAAAATGAAAATCTTAAATAGGAATATTTGACTCTTGCATGGTAAATATGTTTCCCATACTGGTAGGTTTATTCTTAATTTTATATATGGTACCAGCCAACTTCTATATCAGTATATGTGTATTTGTATATATATATTTAATCACCTGAAACCATTTCAGTGTATGTATTATGAAATCCCTTTATCATATTGAGATATTTCTCTCTCCCATTTTTCACTATTATAAACATTACTGCCATGATTTTACATGTCTTTGTGCACTTGTGTATCATGCAGGATAATGGTTTTAATTTTTTACTTTTAAATCTTTGCTACATCTGAAATTGGGATGTTACATTCTAGTCAGGGAAGAGAAAAACAACGTAAATAAGTAAATTATATAATATGGATGGTGGGAAGTGCAATGGGAAAAAAACAAACAGGTTGTAGAGGCAGAAAAATCTTCCCTTCTTCCCTCCTAGTTTCTTTGGCTGGTTTAATAATAAAATGGATATAAGACAGATTAACAGGGGAAAAACAAATTTAATTTTGTATGCATGGGAGCCCCATAAAAAGATGACTTGTGAAGAAGTGATCAAGCAGGAAGCTACCCTTTTGTAAGAAACATTTACATTTATAAATGAAATCTCTATTTGTAAGGGTATCTCCCTCTCTGTGCCAAAAAGAGGCGGATGACTCTACGTCTTGATAAAGTGTTACCAGTGCAGAAGGCAAAGACCTAAATCTGCGTAACAACCATACTCTTGTCAACTGTGCTTTGCCTGTAGCCTCCCATAACCAGCTCTCCCACTCCCAAACATCTTTTGTCCTTAGCTGGATGGTATTTAAGGTGGTGGCTTGGGTCACGTGGGGGAGTTACTCAGTATTCCTGGGTATCTCCCATGTATGCACAAGGTATACATGTTATTAAACTTCTATTTGTCTCCTGTTTACTATCTTTTATTACAGACAGGTGTCAACCAAGAACCTAAAAGGATAGAGGGATATTATTTTTCCTCCCCTACACAAGGTTTGTTTATACAGCCTTCTTGGCCCTAAATTCCCTGTCTGGTGATAAGGATGTCTTCTACCCTCCTGGTGTTACCAGACCAAACCTGGGTCCACTCACCCACCATGCTGCAAAGCCAGTCTACTGACACCAGGCTGTGGGGAAGAAAGTACAGCATTTATTTCAGGGCCCAAGTAAGAGGAATGGGCAGCTCATGCTCAAAAGACCCAAAACTCCCAGATGGTTTTCAGGGAAAGGTTTTTAAAGGCAACAATTGGGGTGAGGGTTGCACGGTACATGACTTTCTTCTGATTGTTTGGTGGTGAGGTAACCAGGTGGTGCTCCAGGAACCTTAATCATCAACCTTCTGGTTCCAACCAGTCTGTGCTTGTGGTCAGCTTGTAGTCACCATCCTCCACCTGAGTGGGGTCTTAGTTCCTGCTGAACAACTCAAAGATATGCAGCAGATTGCTATGTATAGCACTTGAGGAGGAAGCAGGACTCTTTATCTCTGCAGTATTGTTTCTTGACTGCTTTTCCTTTGTGTCTGCATTCCCTCACTCCTCTAATTAGTAACTGCTTGTGCCTGCTCTTTGGAACTCAGAGAAGGCCTAGGAGATTAAAGCCCTTTTCTACAAACAAACAAGAAACAGAGACATAGAGGGGCTTTTGTACCCAGGAGAGCCCTGCCGGGTCCTGCTCAGTTTCACTGGGGAGGGTACCTTTCACATGGCAGATTTATCTCCTGCTTTCTCAGGGAAAAAGGTGGGTAAGAATTTACTTCTGTTTTTTTTGTTTCTTAAGTGACTTTTATGAGTGGTAGGGTTTTGTTGTTGCTGTTGTTTGGGATTTTTTGTTTTTGTTTTGTTTTGGCCATGCTGCAGGGCATGTGGGATCTTAGTTCCCCGACCAGAGTTCGAACCCATGCCCTCTGCAGTGGAAGGACAGTCTTAACCACTAGACTGCCACGGAAGTTCCAAGAGTTTACTTCTTGTAGTGGATGTTCCTTAAGTAACTTTAGTTCAAAATAACCAATATGCCAAAGTGACATATTTTGAGATGACATATTCTGAACCCCTAAGGTAAGGGAGAAAGAAGGGGCTGAGTGGGGAGGAGGCCTCACTGAGAAAGAGACATGAATAAAGACTTGAAGGAGGTAAAGTTACCTAGGAATTGATCATTCCAGGCTGAGGGAACAGGGGTGCAAGGTCCTGAGGTGGGGATGTGTCTGAGTCCAGAAACAACAATGTGACTGAAACAGAGAAAGTGAAGGAGCAGAAAGAAGTGAGGTGGGTGGGAGCTGATCTTCTAGAGCCCTGGAGGTCACTGCCAGGGACCTGGGATTTTACTGATTAGGGAAACCTCAGAGTAACACGCATGTCAAATGTGTTTCAGAAAGATGTCTTTGGCAGCTACACTAAACACTGATGCTTGTGGTGGTGGGGGGTAGGGGCGGGGGGAGAGTGGTGGTTAGAATCTGAAAGACCACTTAAGAGACTATTGCAACAATCCATGTGAAGGTGATGGAGTCTGACTCTATTGTAAAGGAAAAGCCAGCGACCCCCGTGGAGATAGAGAAGGCTGTGGAGGAGAGCTCACCTTTGCAAAATGCCTTTGAGCCGTTGCAGTGGAGATCTAGAAGAGAAGGAGCGTATACACGTCTGGAGGTCAGGGAGGACACATCTGGAAGTGGCCAGCTTGTACACTGTGCTATAGCCGTGAGGTCAGCAAGAGCGAGTGTCTTGGAAAGAAGAGGCCAAGGAGACACTAACACCAAGAAAAGGAGCCTGCAAAGGAGACAGGACAGGAGGCCAGTGTGGCTGGAAGAAAGCCAGGAGGCTGCAGTGTCCTGGAAGCCAGAGTAAAGAAAATCAATCAAGGAGGGAGTGGGCAACTGAGAGGAAGGGTGCAGGCAGGCTGAGGAGGGCACTCAGCCCTGGTAAGAGGTATCCTACCCTTGGCCTGGATAAGAAGTTCCAGTGGAACAGCAGGATGAAAAGCTGGGCCAGACAAGAGAGGATGCGAGGGGAAGAATTAGAGACAGGCTTACGTGGTTTACAAATAAACAACCTTCCTTAGGAAACCTAGGAAATGTTTTGAAATTTTTGTGATTTGTGATTGGCATATATTCGAGGTTTGTTTCCTGAAGAATTCAAGAGGCTAACAAATGGGAGTTTTGTATTCAAGGCTCACAAGAGCATCTCTGATCAGTTTGCGAGATTACCAAATAACAGTGTCTTCTGTAAAAAGGATGGGGAGAGAACGTAAAGTTCATTTTGTTTGCCATTCTGTTTTCTGAATGGTTGCAGAACACGGAAGCTAAATTCTTTCCATAAGTCATATTAACATCAGAATCTCCATGAGGCCTAATTTACAGAAGGAGAATTGTATTCTTCAATCCCGATACTGGCTTGTCTGTCTGCTGTGTTCACTTCCTCTCCCCGTCATGCCCCAACCCCACCACGAGAATGTAGGTTCCATGAGAACAGAAACCACCTCTGTCTGACTGACCCCTGTTCTCTGGTGCACACTGGCTCTCAACTAAATGTTAAGTATTAAATGAAATGAGATGCCTGTGTATGGAGACATTTTTAGTTGTCACAACTGGAGGTTGCTACAGGCATCCTAGCAGTCAGAAATACTGCTAAATATCCTACAACACACAGGACAGTCACCATAACAAAGATTATACCACCCAAAATGTCCATAGTGCCAAGGTTAGAGAACCCTGCCTTAGAGAAAAAAGGAAAAAGAATTAACTCAATTCATGTGAAGAAAAACGGCCTCCAGCAGAAGCCTGGGGGTGCGGGGTGTGTGTGTGTGTGTGTGTGTGTGTGTGTGTGTGTGTGTGTGTGTGTGTGTGTGTGTGTGTGTGTTTGGCTGCACTGTGAAGCTTGTGGGATCTTAGTTCCCTGACCAGGAATCGAACCTGGGCCCTCAGCAGGGAAAGCACGGAGTCCTAACCACTGGACAGCCAGGAAATTCCCAAGCATGGGTATATGAAAATTCCCTCAAACACTGCTGGCTCTCACCCGATGTGGCTTTAGGAATTCATTTGTGTGAACTTTCCACTGGTGCTACGGGGAAAGAATCCAGGCTGTAGTGTTTGAAGAGTACGTGGCAAAAGAATCCAAAACAAACTAGCAAATATTTCCAACAAATATAAACTGAAGACTATCCTTATGTATAAAAGATGTTTGTTAGAAAAAGAATATGCCAGGAGAATAATAAGCAAAAGACTTACACATGTACATCACAAAAGATTTGTAAAAGGCCAAAGAATACGGGGAAAAAAGCTCTAATTCATTAGTATTCAAGGAAATTCAGTAAGTCATGATGCTATTGTCATTTGAAATAAAATCCCCAAATTAACAATATAGAAATACAATACAGATATATACATATATACCCATGATAAAATGTTACTTTACCTGCCCTAGTTCAGCGCCATATACTCTGCCACCCACTTTCCTACACCACACTGGCAGTCTGATCCTTCTGAAACTAAAACCGACTGCCACTTCCCTGCCTGGAACCCTTCAGTGGGCCCCATTCCACTGGAGGCCCCTTGGCCTAGAGAGCGTTAGGGTCCCCAGAATCTGCCACTGGTCGTTCCTCCTCCCATGTCCAGCACCACCCTTTGGGCTCAAGCTATACACAGTGCAGATGATCATCTGTAGCTGTTCGACCTTCTTGTTTACTCATAAATTTCCCTGGAATACCTAAAGCCTTTCCCCCCAGGAAACTCTCTGAGCCGGAGCCCCTATGGCACTCTCGGCTTAGTGTCATCATTTCACTTAGCACAGAGCCCGGAAACCCCAGTCCTCTCCTTAGAATGTAAGCTACAAGCTAGGACTGTCTTATTAATTTTTGTATCCACGGTGCTAGCACAGTATCTACTTGGTGCGCAGAATGATTAACATTTAAGTTGTTTTGTTCATTCCTTTCTTTCATTTTCTTTTATTGTTTGAAATGTTCAGTACTGAGTTTAGAAAAGAGTGTTGGTGATTATACAGACAACCCATCGGAACTTGAGTATTCTAACTTTTTAACTAGACCTTTCTCTGTAAACCAATGTTCATCACATAAACCTTAGAAACTGACTGTAGATCCAAACTGAATTTAAAAGTAAATGAGAATTAACCATCTACCACATGTATTTTCCCTAAGGAAAACAGCTAAAGGCAAAAGCTCTTCCAGAACATAGAGACAGGTTTCCACAGAAGGCAATGGCTTTGAGACATATTAAAAAGGAAGGAAAAAAGAAAAAAAGAGAGGAAGGAAAAGTCAGGAAACTTGGATACAATCTTAACTTCAAAAATACAATTTTGGCTTTAGTTTGTGAATGTTTTCAATTTGGGGACTCAATGGTATTGACTACAGGTGACACACAATCACCTTGACCTCAGCAGAAAACCTTGAGAATGCTCCGCAATGGCTGTATCTAAAGGAAACAGATGTTTGCCCTTCAGATGTATGGTATGACTCAATGAACACATCCCTTGCCAAATAGTTATGTATAGCTCAAGAATTTTTAAATCAAATATTGATTATTCAGCAAAATAAAAAAGAAATTCAGCAGCATACGTAATCACACATATCCCCTTCCCTCATGTTAAGCTTTCACACAGAAGGCTTTCTGAGGCAGCATGTAAAGGTGCCAAAAGCAAACTGATACATGAAAAGGCCATCCTAGGAAAACTGGAGAAACAATGCCATTTACTCATAAATATGCTTCATTTTATCTGGAGAATTAGATATGTTTAATATCTATATATAAGTTGATATGACATTTTTTTCATCATAATTTTAAAGTATAATCCAAGACTAAAAAACATATTCTTTTTTTCTTTCAAACTTAAAGCTACAGAAGACCCCTTTCCTATCACTGAACTTATTGATCCAAAGACAGTCAATACTGAAATACATGGCTACCTCTCAAAGAAGGGCCAAAATAAAGAGAAAGCCCGAAGTCTTCTCTAATTATTTCAGTTGCTGCCAATGGCAGGCGCTCCTGCTTTCACAGGCAGCACTGGTCGGTCTAATGCTGGTCCAAGTAATCTTCAAATCTTATTTCTGGAGAATGGAAACCTGTAGGGGCTGCAAAGTAAATCATCCAGTGAGACCTTGGTCCTACAGTGACGAAATTCTTATAAAAGCTATAAGGGCCAAGGCTATCCAATACCACACAAGCATATAAAATACATAAGGCTCCATGGGAAAAAACACTAACCATGAGAAATGATGACTTCTCTCACCAGTATAAAAGTGGGAAAAACTCAAGCCCAGTTTTAAATAGGTTGTCATTTTAGACTTCCTCTATAAAAAGCCAAATTATTACCAGGTCCCATAAGTATGGAAGAAGTGCTGGTCAAGGAGATGTTTAATCTATACCTTTGATCCTAGGATAAACCAGGCAGTTAAATAATTTCAAAATGTGCAAAACAGACATTCCCCTTGAGTTCGTGAGGCGCTACAAAGTGTCTTTCAAATGACCTGCGAGTCCAACTTATTAAACAGCCACACAGGTGAGAACCAAATTCAGGTTTCCAACAGAAATTGTAGAATGTTACTTGGCAAAGCTACATTTCCCTAAGACAGCTTGTCAGGTAGCTGGTCAGTCTAAATTACTTTGGCTCCTCTGGAATTGCTGTCAAATCCCACTTGGCTGAGAGCTGAGGTCAGAGGACGTGAAGGCCAGCAGACGCTGGCTGAGCAGGGCATTGTGCCGCTTCAGGTACACTATGATGTCTCCTTGCTTCTCCACAATCTCTTCCAGGCTTGAGAGAGTCCTGCACAGAACCAAGGTATTCATGAGTTACACATGTTCACCAAAAGTCTCTTTGCAAATGGATCTCTACTAGTTTTCAGTACAGCACGTTATATCCGTTACTTTTTCTTAGATTTTATAAGCCAAGGCAATATCCCCAAATGAGATTCTTTCTTTAGACTTGGTTTCACCACAGCTGAGAGGAAGTAAACAAATCAAACATAGTTGTAAACATATTTTAACATATGCAGAGTCCTTAAACTCCAAGCATCAGAATGGTCTCTAGATTTCCAGATGGAATAACCTTTTAAATCTCTTTCACTAATCTTTTACTCCACACTTACCTGAATCCAGTCTCCGAGGTAATATTGCTGGGGTAAGCATAGATTTTTTCTTCTTCAAGTACATCAGGCTGTGGCTTGGCTTTATTAAATTTTCGAATTTTCACTAAAATAATAAAGTCATTATTGTCAGGTTATCCAATCACGAAAAATTTTCTAATTCCATTTATTCAAATTTCATTAGTAACTGGCTATTCTTTTCAAGTAATATGCAAAAAAAAAAAAAAAAAAACGGTTCATAAAGTGAATAAACAAATAGGGAAAATGTGCTAAAAGGGAATGGAAATGATGATGCAGAGGCAAGAGAAGAGTCAGGAAAGAGCCATCAGCGCTCATTGGCCGGAAGTGAAGACACGTGGAAGAGCCAGGGAATTCGGTGACCTGGAGGCCACTGACGAACCTGAAGCCTTAACCCCAACATGAGTGTCCTTCGAGATGTGACCTTTGGTGAGGTAATCAAAGTAAGAACAAAGTAATGGGGGCTGTGCTGATCTGAGAGATGAAGGGACACCAGGAATGCACCTGCACAGAGCAAAGGCCACGTGAGGACACAGCGAGAGGCGGCCACCTACACACCAAGGAAGAAGCCTCTGGAGAAGCCAGGCCTGCAACACCCCGATCTCAGAGGTCCAGCCTCCACAACTGAGAGAAAATAAGTTTGTGTGTCTTAGTCACCCAGGCTGGGTATGTGCTCTGGAAGCCCCAGCAGCCTAATGCACGTGGGTAGAAGTCTGCTGCAGAGAGTTGAATAATCAGACACAACAAGGCTGTTGTTCCCAACCTTGCAGGTTTGGCTACAGACTGAGCTGAACAATCTGCATGTCTGAGTAAGAGCCACTGTCTGGGGACACTGACCCACCTGCGTAATAACCCTGGGACACGGCTGGAATGAGCACTCCCACCACAGATGGTGACAAGGGGACAAGAGAAAAGGCTGAGCCAGGCCTCAGTGATGGCAGTGACTGTCCAATGAGACTGGCCTTGAGAATTGTTCGTGCAGCTCCAAATGGGTCAAGTATTCAACACATGGGAAGGGGGAGGGGACGTCGGTTAGGCCCCAGCACAATTTTTAAAAACTCCACATATGATTCTTTCCTTTCTTGTAACAACCCTTGAGATATAATTCACATACAATGCAATTCCTTCAAAGTGTACAATTCAATGGTTCGGTACATTCAAACAGTTGTGCAACTGTCTCCACAATCAATTTTAGAACATCTTGTCACCCCAAAAAGAAGCCTGGGATCCATGAGCAGTCACTCTCTAGGTACCCCCACCTCCAGGACTAGGCAACCACTAATGTGTTCTCCTTCTCTATAGATGTGCCTGCTCTGGGCATTCCAAGTACACAGAATCATACAATATTTACGTCTGGCTTTTTTTTCTCTCAGCATAATGCTTTCAAGGTTCATCCATACTGTAAGTGTCAGTGCTTCATTCCACTATTCCTTCCTTTTTGTGGCTGAATACTATCCTCTGTATGGGTAGAACACCTTCTGTTGGTCTAGTCCTCACTTTATCCTAACACCATTTAGGTTGTTTCCACTTCTGGTTGCTATAAATAATGCCATTTGGAACATCTGTGTAAAAGTACACATGGACCCAGAAGTGCATGTGCTGAGTCATATGTTCAACCTGTCATGGAACTCCCAGGACCCACAGATGATTCTGATGTGACTCTCAGATGAGAATGAGGCTGGAGAAGATTAAACAAAGAGGTTAAAGAGAAATGTGAGAAGGTTAGGAGACATGCAGCGGGTTCAATCAGAAAGGACCAGAAGGAAGTGGGCAGTGAGATGCCGAAAGAACCAGTGAGGGAATGTAACAAGAAGCCCTTGATTTTTAGGTGGTGGCCAAGAGAGTTAGAAATGAGAAGCCCCTCACACAAAAACAGACACACACAGATCAACACACAGAAACAGAACAGAGGACACAGAAATAAACCCACACACTTATGGTCAATTAATCCATGACAAGGGAAGCAAGAATATACAATGGAGAAAAGAATCTCTTCAATAAGCATTGCTGGGAAAACTGGACAGCTACATGTAAAAACTGAAATTAGAACATTCTCCAACACCATATACAAAAATAAACTCAAAATGGATTAAACACTTAAATGTAAGGCTGGAGACTATAAAACTGCTAGAGGAAAACATAGGCAGAACACTCTGACACAAATTGCAACAGTGTTCTTTTGGATCCATATCCTACAGTAATGGAAATATAAGCAAAAATAAACAAATGGGACCTAATGAAACTTAAAAGCTTTTGCACAGCAAAGGAAACCATAAACAACACAAAAACAAAACCTACAGAATGGGAGAAAATATTTCCAAACCACAAGACCAACAAGGGATTAATTTCCAAAATATACAAACAGCTCATATAGCACAATATCAAAAAAACAAACAAACAACACAATCAAAAATTCGGCAAAACTCCTACACAGACATTTCTCCAAGAAGACATCAAGATGATCAACAGACACATGAAAAGATGCGCAACACGGCTAATCAGAAAAATGCAAATCAAAACTACAATGAGGTATCACCTCACACCAGTCAGAATGGCCATCATCAAAAGTCTACAAAAAAGGGCTTCCCTGGTGGCGCAGTGGTTGAGAGTTCGCCTGCCGATGCAGGGGACATGGGTTTGTGCCCCGGTCTGGGAAGATCCCACATGCCGCAGAGCGGCTAGGGCCGTGAGCCATGGCCACTGAGCCTGCACGTCCGGAGCCTGTGCTCCGCAACGGGAGAGGCCACAACAGTGAGAGGTCTGCGTACCGCAAAAAAAAAAAAAAAAAAAGTCTACCAAAAAAAAAGTATACAAATAAAATAAAATAAAAAGTCTACAAATAATAAATGCTGGAGGGGGTGTGGAGAAAAGGGACCCCTCCTGCACTGTTGATGGGAATGTAAATTGGTACAGCCACTATGGAGAACAGTATGGAGGTTTGTTAAAAAACTAAAAGCAGATTTACCATATGATCCAGCAATCCCACTCCTAGGCATATATCCAGAGAAAAAACATGGTTCAAAAGGATACATGCAGGGGACTTCCCTGGTGGCACAGTGGTTAAGAATCTGCCTGCCCGCGAGCTGCGGCTAAAAGCGTGGACCCCAAGGATGGGCACGAGCCGCGGCTAAAAGCGCGGATCCCAGAGACGGGCGCGAGCCGCAGCTAAAAGCACGGACCCCAGAGACGGGCGGGAGACGCTAAGGCTGCTGCTGCCGCCACCAAGGGGCCTGTGTGTGAGCACAGGTCACTATCCACACCCCTCTTCCGGGGAGCCTGTGCAACCCGCCACTGCCAGGGTCCCGGGAACCAGGGACAACTTCCCCGGCAGAACGCACGGCGCACCTCAGGCTGGTGCAACGTCACGCTGGCCTCTGCCGCCGCAGGCCCGCCCCGCACGCCGTGCCCCTCCCTCCCCCCGGCCTGAGTGTGCCAGAGCCCCCACATCAGCGGCTCCTTTAACCCCGTCCTGTCTGAGCAAAAAACAGACGACCTCCAGCGACCTACACGCAGAGGCAGGGCCAAATCCAAAGCTGAGCCCCTGTGAGCTGTGAGAACAAAGAAGAGAAAGGGAAATCTCTCCCAGCAGCCTCAGAAGCAGCGAATTAAAGCTCCACAATCAAGTTGATGTACCCTGCATCTGTGGAATACATGAATAGACAACGAATCATACCAAATTGAGGAGGTGGACTTCGAGAGCAAGATCTATGATTTTTCCCCCTTTTCCTCTTTTTGTGAATGTGTATGTGTATGGTTCTGTGTGAGATCTTGTGTGTACAGCTTTGCTTCCACCATTTGTCCTAGGGTTCTATCCATTGTTTTAATTTTTGTTTCTTAATAATTAATTTTAATAACTTTATTATACTTTTCCTTCCTTCCTTCCTTCCTACCTCCCTCCCTCCCTCCCTCCCTTTCCTCCCTCCCTCCCTTAGACAACGAATCATCCCAAATTGAGGAGGTGGACTTTGAGAGCAAGATTTATGATTTTTTCCCCTTTACCTCTTTTTGTGAGGGTGTATGTGTATGCTTCTGTGTAAGATTTTGTCTGTATAGCTTTGCTTCCACCATTTGTCCTAAGGTTTTATCCATCCCTTTTTTTCTAAATAATTATTTTTTAATTCAATAACTTTATTTTATTTTACTGTATCTTCTTTCTTTCTTTTTTCCTTCCTTCCCTCCTTCCTTCCTTCCTCCCTCCCTCCCTCCTTTCTTTCCTTCTTGCCTTTTCTTTTCTTTCTTTCTCTTCCTTCCTTCCTTCTCTCCTTTCTTTCTTTCTTCCTACTTCTACT
The DNA here is from genome assembly GCF_963924675.1 of Phocoena phocoena. Taxonomy (NCBI): domain Eukaryota; kingdom Metazoa; phylum Chordata; class Mammalia; order Artiodactyla; family Phocoenidae; genus Phocoena; species Phocoena phocoena. The sequence goes on along the minus strand of NC_089223.1, from coordinate 35,769,654 downwards.
AATTCTCTCTACTATTTCTCCCTTTTATTCAGAGCTGTGTGGATGAAAGGCTCTTGGTGCTCCAGCCAGGAGTCAGGGCTCTGCCTCTGAGGTGGGAGAGCCAACTTCAGGACACCGGTCAACAAGAGACCTCCCAGCTCCACATAATATCAAACGGCGAAAATCACCCAGAGACCTCCATCTTTACACCAGCATCCAGCTTCACTCAACGACCAGCAAGCTACAGTGCTGGACACCCTATGCCAAACAACTAGCAAAACAGGAACACAACCCCACCCATTAGCAGAGAGGCTGCCTAAAATCATAATAAGGCCACAGACACCCCAAAACACACCACCAGACGTGAACCTGCCCACTAGAGAGACAAGATCCAGCCTCAACCACCACAACACAGGCACTAGTCCCCTCCACCAGGAAGCCTACACAACCCACTGAAACAACCTTAGCCATTGGAAACAGACATCAAAAACAACGGGAACTATGAACCTGCAGCCTGCAAAAAGGAGACCCCAAACACAGTAAGATAAGCAAAATGAGAAGACAGAAAAACACAGGGCAGATAAAGGAGCAAGATAAAAATGCACCAGACCTAACAAATGAAGAGGAAATAGGCAGTCTACCTGAAAAAGAATTCAGAATAATGATAGTAAAGATGATCCAAAATCTTGGAAATAGAATGGACAAAATGCAAGAAACATTTAACAAGGACCTAGAAGAAATAAAGATGAAACAAGCAACGATGAACAACACAATAAATGAAATTAAAAATACTCTAGATGGGATCAATAGCAGAATAACTGAGGCAGAAGAACGGATAAGTGACCTGGAAGATAAAATAGTGGAAATAACTACTGCAGAGCAGAATAAAGAAAAAAGAATGAAAAGAACTGCGGACAGTCTCAGAGACCTCTGGGACAACATTAAACGCACCAACATTCGAATTATAGGGGTTCCAGAAGAAGAGAAAAAGAAAGGGACTGAGAAAATATTTGAAGAGATTATAGTTGAAAACTTCCCTAATATGGGAAAGGAAATAGTTAATCAAGTCCAGGAAGCACAGAAAGTCCCATACAGGTTACAGCCAAGGAGAAATACACCAAGACACATATTAAACAAACTGTCAAAAATTAAATATAAAGAAAGCATATTAAAAGCAGCAAGGGAAAAACAAAAAATAACACACAAGGGAATCCCCATAAGGTTAACAGCAGAAACTCTGCAAGCCAGAAGGGAGTGGCCGGACATACTGAAAGTGATGAAGGAGAAAAACCTGCAACCAAGACTACTCTACCCAGCAAGGATCTCATTCAGATCTGATGGAGAAATTAAAACCTTTACAGACAAGCAAAAGCTGAGAGAGTTCAGCACCACCAAACCAACTTTACAAAAAATGCTAAAGGAACTTCTCTAGGCAAGAAACACAAGAGAAGGAAAAGACCTATATTAACGAACCCAAAACAATTTAGAAAGAGGGAATAGGAACATACATATCGATAATTACCTTAAATGTAAATGGACTAAATGCTCCCACCAAAAAACTGAATGGATACAAAAACAAGACCCATATATATGCTGTCTACAAGTGACCCACTTCAGACCTAGAAACACATACAGACTGAAAGTAAGGGGATGGAAAAAGATATTCCATGCAAATGGAAACCAAAAGAAAGCTGGAGTAGCAATTCTCATATCAGACAAAATAGACTTGAAAATAAAGACTATTAGAAGAGACAAAGAAGGACACTACATAATGATCAAGGGATCGATCCAAGAAGAAGATATAACAATTGTAAATATTTATGCACCCAACATAGGAGCACCTCAATACATAAGGCAAATACTAACAGCCATAAAAGGGGAAATCGACAGTAACACACTCATAGTAGGGGATTTTAACACCCCACTTTCACCCATGGACAGATCATCCAAAATGAAAATAAATAAGGAAACACAAGCTTTAAATGATACATTAAACAAGATGGACTTAATTGATATTTATAGGACACTCGTCCAAAAACAACAGAATACACATTTTTCTCAAGTGTTCATGGAACATTCTCCAGGATAGATCATATCTTGGGTCACAAATCAAGCCTTGGTAAATTTAAGAAAATTGAAATTGTATCAAGTATCTTTTCTGACCACAATGCCATGAGACTAGATATCAATTACAGGAAAAGATCTGTAAAAAATACAAACACATGGAGGCTAAACAATACACTACTTAATAACGAAGTGGTCACTGAAGAAATCAAAGAGGAAATAAAAAAATACCTAGAAACAAATGACAGTGGAGACACAACAACCCAAAACCTATGGGATGCAGCAAAAGCAGTTCTAAGGGGGAAGTTTATAGCAATACAAGCCCACCTTAAGAATCAGGAAACATCTCGAATAAACAACCTAACCTTGCACCTCAAGCAATTAGAGAAAGAAGAACAAAAAAACCCCAAAGTTAGCAGAAGGAAAGAAATCATAAAAATCAGATCAGAAATAAATGAAAAAGAAATGAAGGAAACAATAGCAAAGATCAACAAAACTAAAAGCTGGTTCTTTGAGAAGATAAACAAAATTGATAAACCATTAGCCAGACTCATCAAGAAAAAAAAGGAGAAGATTCAAATCAATAGAATTAGAAATGAAAAAGGAGAAGTAACAACTGACACTGCAGAAATAAAAAAGATCATGAGAGATTACAACAGGCAACTCTATGCCAATAAAATGGACAATCTGGAAGAAATGGACAAATTCTTAGAAATGCACAACCTGCCAAGACTGAATCAGGAAGAAATAGAAAATATGAACAGACCAATCACAAGCACTGAAATTGAAACTGTGATTAAAAATCTTCCAACAAACAAAAGCCCAGGACCAGATGGCTTCACAGGTGAATTCTATCAAACATTTAGAGAAGAGCTAACACCTATCCTTCTCAAACTTTCCCAAAATATAGCAGAGGGAGGAACACTCCCAAATTCCTTCTACGAGGCCACCATCACCTTGATACCAAAACCAGACAAGGATGTCACAAAGAAAGAAAACTACAGGTCAATATCACTGATGAACATAGATGCAAAAATCCTCAACAAAATACTAGTAAACAGAATCCAACACCACATTAAAAGGATCATACACCATGATCAAGTGGGGTTTATTCCAGGAATGCAAGGATTCTTCAACGTATGCAAATCTATCAATGTGATAAACCATATTAACAAATTGAAGGAGAAAAACCGTATGATCATCTCAATAGATGCAGAGAAAGCTTTTGACAAAATTCAACACCCATTTATGATAAAAACCCTGCAGAAAGAAGGCATAGCGGGAACTTTCCTCAACATAATAAAGGCCATATATGACAAGCCCACAGTCAACATCATCCTCAATGGTGAAAAACTGAAAGCATTTCCACTAAGATCAGGAACAAGACAAGCTTCCCCACTCTCACCACTCTTATTCAACGTAGTTTTTGAAGTTTTAGCCACAGCAATCAGAGAAGAAAAGGAAATAAAAGGAATCCAAATCAGAAAAGAAGAAGTAAAGCCGTCACTGTTTGCAGATGACATGATACTATACATAGAGAATCCTAAAGATGCTACCAGAAAACTACTAGAGCTAATCAATGAATTTGGTAAAGTAGCAGGCTACAAAATTAATCCACAGAAATCTCTGGCATTCCTATATACTAATGAGGAAAAATCTGCAAGTGAAATCACGAAAACACTCCCATTTACCATTGCAAAGAATAAAAGAATAAAATATCTAAGAATAAACCTACCTAAGGAGACAAACGACCTGTATGCAGAAAATTATAAGACACTGATGAAAGAAAATAAAGATGATACAAATAGATGGAGAGATATATCATGTTCTTGGATTGGAAGAATCAACATTGTGAAAATGACTCTACTACCCAAAGCAATCTACAGATTCAATGCAATCCCTATCAAACTACCACTGGCATTTTTCACAGAACTAGAACAAAAAATTTCACAATTTGTATGGAAACACAAAAGACCCCGAATAGTCACAGCAATCTTGAGAACGAAAAACGGAGGTGGAGGAATCAGGCTCCTTGACTTCAGACTATACTACAAAGCCACAGTAATCAAGACAGTATGGTACTGGCACAAAAACAGAAAGATAGATCAATGGAACAGGATAGAAAGCCCAGAGATAAACCCACGCACATATGGACACCTTATCTTTGATAAAGGTGGCAGGAATGTATAGTGGAGAAAGGACAGCCTCTTCAATAAGTGGTGCTGGGAAAACTGGACAGGTACATGTAAAAGTATGAGATTAGATCACTCCCTAACACCATACACAAAAATAAGGTAAAAAAGGATTAAAGACCTAAATGTAAGGCCAGAAATTATCAAACTCTTAGAGGAAAACATAGGCAAAACACTCTATGACACAAATTACAGCAAGATCCTTTTTGACCCACCTCTTAGAGAAATGGAAATAAAAACAAAAATAAACAAATGGGACCTAATGTAACTTCAAACTTTTGCACAGCAAAGGAAACCATAAACAAAACCAAAAGACAACCCTCAGAATGGGAGAACATATTTGCAAATGAAGCAACTGACAAAGGATTAATTTCCAAAATTTACAAGCAGCTCATGCAGCTCAATAACAACAAAAAAAAAACAACCCAATCCAAAAATGGGCAGAAGACCTAAATAGACATTTATCCAAAGAAGATATACAGACTGCCAACAAACACATGAAAGAATGCTCAACATCATTAATCATTAGAGACATGCAAGTCAAAACTACAATGAGATATCATCTCACACCAGTCAGTATGGCCATCATCAAAAAATCTAGAAACAAAAAATGCTGGAGAGGGTGTGGAGAAAAGGGAACACTCTTGCACTGCTGGTGGGAATGTGAATTGGTTCAGCCACTGGAGAACAGTATGAAGGTTCCTTAAAAAACTACAAATAGAGCTACCGTATGACCCAGCAATCCCACTACTGGGCATATACCCTGAGAAAACCAAAATTCAAAAAGAGTCATGTACCAAAATGTTCATTGCAGCTCTATTTACAATAGCCAGGAGATGGAAACAACCTAAGTGCCCATCATCGGATGAATGGATAAAGAAGATGTGGCACATATATACAATGGAATATTACTCAGCCATAAAAAGAAATGAAATTGAGCTGTTTGTAATGAGGTGGATAGACCTAGAGTTTGTCATACAGAGTGAAGTAAGTCAGAAAGAGAAAGACAAATACCATATGCTAACACATATATATGGAATTTAAGGGAAAAAAATGTCATGAAGAACCTAGGGGTAAGACAGGAATAAAGACACAGACCTACTGGAGAACGGACTTGAGGATATGGGGATGGGGAAGGGTGAGCTGTGACAGGGCAAGAGAGATGCATGGACATATATACACTACCAAACGTAAGGTAGATAGCTAGTGGGAAGCAGCTGCATAGCACAGGGAGATCAGCTCGGTGCTTTTTGACCACCTAGAGGGGTGGGATAGGGAGGGTGGGAGGGAGGGAGATGCAAAGGGAAGAGATATGGGAACATATGTATATGTATAACTGATTCACTTTGTTATAAAGCAGAAACTAACACACCATTGTAAAGCAATTATACCCCAATAAAGATGAGAAAAAAAAAAAAAAGGAATCTGCCTGCCAATGCAGGGGACACGGGTTCCAGCCCTGGTCTGGGAAGATCCCACATGCAGCGGAGCAACTAAGCCCATGCGTCACAACTACTGAGCCTGTGCTCTAGAGCCCCCGAGCTGCAACTACTGAGCCCACGTGCCACAACTACTGAAGCCTGTGCACCTAGAGCCTGTGCTCTGCAACAACAGAAGAAGTCACCACAATGAGAAGTCCTCGCAATGCAATGAAAAACAGCCCCCGCTCGTCACAACTAGAGAAAGCCTGCACGCAGCAACGAAAACCCAATGCAGCCAAAAGTAAATAAATAAAAATAAATAAATCTGTTTAAAGAAAAAAAGGATACATGCACCTCAAGGTTCATTGTAGCACTTTTTACAATAGCCAAGACATGGAAGCAACCTAAATGTCCATTGACAGATGAATGGATAAAGAAGACGTGACACATATATACAATGGAATATTACTCAGCCATGAAAAAGAATGAAATAATGCCATTTACAGCAACATGGATGGACCCAGAGATTATCATACTACATGAAATAAGTCAGACAGAGCAAGACAAATATCATATGATTATCACTTATATGTGGAATCTAAAATATGATACAAATGAGCTTACTTACAAAACAGAAATAAACTCACAGACACAGAAAACAAAGTATGGTTTCCAAAGGGGAAACGGGGTGTGCAGGGAGGGATAAATTAGGAGTTTGGGATTAACAGATACACACTACCGTATATAAAATAGACAAACAACAAGGTCCTACTGTATAGCACAGGGAACTATATTCAATATCTTGTAATAACTTACAGTGGACAAGAATCTGAAAAAGAATATATACATCTGAATCATTTTTCTGTACACCTGAAACTAGTACAACACTGTAAATCAACTATACTTCAAGAAAAAAAAAAGATATGAATAGGCCCTTGGCTTCCGATGGCACGAGAACAGCGCGCCCACCCAAGGGCGGACAGGGACTGAGCGCTGGGCTCCACCACGCAGGCCGGGAGAGCTCAACAAAAGAGAAGATGGGGCCATCAGGGGGCCAGGCGGGATGCCAGGAAACCAGCTTCCCAGGACAAGTAAAGAACACACCTCAAGGAGGGAGCGAGCCACTGTGTCCAGTGCCACTCAGGAGATGAAGGCTGAGACTCGACGGTCTCATGAGGCTTGCCTCTAAATTGGAGTTACGTTCATATGGCATCTCCTTATAATGATGTCTTCCATATAATAACTCCAAGATAAATGAAGATACTTGGAACAAGTTTAAGTTTCTTGAACTGGGCAAAAAGAAATAACAGTTACAGGATATTAAAGTAAAAGTTAAGAGGCAGAAATAAAAGACAATAGCTCAACAACAGAAAAATGTCCATCTTTGAGACTCATCTTTGTGGGGTTTTTTTTCCCTGAAGGTGTTCCTTTTTTTTTTTAAATTGAAGTACAGTTGATTTACAATGTTGTGATAGTTTCTGGTGTTTGTGGTTTTTAAAATAAATTAAATTCCATGCAGTCAGCATATATCAGATCACAGGCCAGGCAATAACACCAGTGCAATCTACATGGAATGAGAATCTTCCACTCTTCCTTTCCACCACAATAAGCCAAGGAGAGCTCTCACTAAACTGCAGGACACTGGACATGGGCCTGCTGCCCCTTACCGTCTTTTCCTCCTGAGCTGAAGCCCAAACATCAGGGCTACTGGAAGGCTGGTAACTGAGTGGCATTTTTTGAATCCTTGCTTATTTATTTATTTAATTATTTTATTTTTTTGCGGTACGCGGGCCTCTCGCTGTTGTGGCCTCTCCCGTTGCGGAGCACAGGCTCCGGACGCGCAGGCTCAGCGGCCATGGCTCACGGGCCCAGGCGCTCCACGGCATGTGGGATCTTCCCGGACTGGGGCACGAACCCGTGTCCCCTGCATTGGCAGGTGGACTCTCAACCACTGTGTCACCAGGGAAGCCCCGTTGCTTATTTTTAAACAAATGGAAAGCTAATCAAATCACCACAAAGCTTTTAAGTTTTATTTCCCTAGTTTTTTCCTACAGAGGCAGTCAGGTGCCCAATGAGAAGAGTCCATCTTGACTTTTAGAGATTAACTACTTTACTGCAGACAAATTAGTCAAATTTAGATTAGAATTAGTATATCAAAGAATCATATCATGAAGAGTTACTATCAGCATTACCAAAACTAGGAATCTTTTAAATCTTTTTAATATAGAGAAGCGAGAAAAATGCATGTATCAGGGAATCAACCTTAAATTTTTTGCGATACACTGAACAAAGTCAACATTTGCCCTAGAAGCCTTAAGAAGAGGTACAAAACAGTAAAATGAAACACAAGCTTTGGCCCATGTGACTTTTCCTTCATAACTGAAGAAATAATCTCTTTCAAAATGGACAGATAAGGTATTTTATTGTCACAAAACAACTGTTGCTCAATGCCACCAAATTAGCTGCTATTACAGATTTTAGTGCATGTCAGTACTGCAGCTGGAATGAAATCTTGTTTCTTCCGGGCATGGAGTTTTTTCTCTTCAGGTATCCTTCCATCTATTTTTCATGTTAACATGTTTGAAGCTTATTTAATTTTACCACTGAGAGTTTTGAGAGACAGCCAGACAGAACAATCCTCAGACAGTTCTAAATTTAGAAAGAAGTGGGTTCTTAAATGGTTTATCAAAATCAAGTTTGGGCTAAATGCAGTTTTGCACGTATTAACTTATTTACTTACTTTATTTTACTTTTATTTTGCCGCACAGCATGTGGGATCTTACCCCTACCAGGGACTGAACCCATGCCCGCTTCAGTGGAAGCGCAGAGTGTTAACCACTGGACAGCCAGGGAAGTCCTATATTTAGCTATATTTTAAGTTAAAGCCAGACTTACATCTCAGTTGCTTTTGAGGATGCAAAAGTTTGTAGATCTTTTTTATTTTTTCATTTTCTTCTTTTTTTTTTAATGGAAAGCCTTCATTCTAGTTGATAAGAATTTATTGATGACACAACTTTAGAAATGCGACTCACCGGTATGTTCCTGGTGGTTTGAAATTACAGGAGTCTGGATGTGGTCAGCAAGGAGGTATGGGTGCTCAATAGGGTAACGGCCACGTAGAAAAGGTTTCCCGCCAGAAAGGTAATGGGCTGGGCTTCAGGTGGGGATGCGACCAGCAGTGAAAGGCCTTTCTATAAGAAGAGGCTCCTTGTCATTCTCACCTGTGTACACGAGCAGGCACGTCAGGGAACAGACCAGCTCCACGGCCAGGGTGGCCAGAATGAGGTCCAGGTACAGCGCGCTGGGCTCGGGGAAGGAGTGCTGCAGGCAGAGCAGGAAGAGTAGCGCCGTGTTGCCTGCGGGGAGGAGACGCAGCGTGCGTGTGTGCGTGGGCAGGGCGGAGTCCCGGAGCCCGCGCTGCTGCCCCCGGCGCAGCCCCCTCAGGAGTACCGCGAGGGCGCGGGCACCCACCCAGCTACGCGGCGACCAAGGAAGGTAGAGGATGGAAATCAAACGTAACACGGCTAAGAGCAAATGATGCCCCATGACACAAATACGTAAGAATCTGGACTTTTTTAAAACTCAAGGAGTGAGTTTCTACGAGGACCCGGTGGCCCCTTCTGGTCATGCAGCACAGTAAAGGACGCAGCGAGTATCCAGAAAAAAACCGGGGACACGCTGCTGACCTTGGACAGATGACCTAACACCTCCACTCCTCGTCTGAAAAATGGGGTGACAATAAATATGAGCTGTTTCCCCCCTGCTCAGCATATCCATTATTTATTTTTGAAGACCATTTTAACCTCATTCTGCACTTACAGTCTGAAGACTGTCAAAGAAAATTTAGGGGCAGAAGTCATTCCCGTAATGTTTTACCTTAGAATTTCCTAAAACTAACATATTTATCCAAGTCTGATCAAGGCTGGCGAGATGCTCATTTGATTTACCTTCTGCTTCTTGGTACAAAGGGATGACTGTGAGCCAAAGAACCCTGTTTAAATAACCTATCAGAAGTCCCTCTACACAAAGCAGTGGTCCAGCACAAATCCCTACGCCCTCCCCTTACACTCACAAATGTCACAGTGTCTTAGCATGTTGACCAATAGCTCAATTTATGAATTAGTTTTGTGTACAAGACAAATATAACTTTACAGCTTTAGGGAGAGGAAAAAACTAGGGAAAAACCTCTGCAGGGAAAGTGAACACAAAGTTTCCAGAGGATTTCTGATGCCCTGAGCAAGGCCTGTGTCAGCAGTGTGGCAGGTCACAGGGTGAACTGCAGGCTGGCAGCAGAGACTGCAGAAGTAAGACATTCCCCTGAATGATAAGCACTGTGGACATCATGAGAGCACCCTGCCCAGCACCATGTCTCCAAGGGTCAAGTTTTCGCTTCAATGAAAAGAACAAATATGCAACTTGCTATGCAGCTAATAACATTTGATAGAGTTCATGATGTATTTCAATCTAAGGAAGGAGAACAGATAAATCAGATAAATATTTTCAACTTATTTGGAAGGAAAGCAAAGCCCCTTCTCCCATCTCCACAAACTAAAATAAAATCAATTTATTTTTCTTTCTGCAGAGAACAACAAGCATCAGGATGAAGCCAGACAATACCCAGCAATACTATCACAGGCAAAAAAAAAAGAATGGTCACATACTTCGGATTAGCTGGAAGTTCTATATCCTCATAGATTTACCTTCTTTTTCTTCAAATAAGAAAAAAATATTTAAAAAAATAGAAACAAAGTAAACACCTGCCCCAATTCTCCTGGATTTTCTGGGTCCTTATATGAGTAACTTAAAAGTGATGCTGTCTGTGATTAAACTGAGGGTCCAATTGTTTAGAAACAGACTGTGATTCAAGGTCACATGTGTAGCAATAATTTGAAAGTCAGAGGAAAGGCAAAGATTAGACAATCTCTTGGTGGGCCTCAAAAATACTATTTCCAGACCATCAGTGGAGAAACTGAACATTATTTTGGTCAGTATACAAATAGGTTTCTGCTTTTCTCTTTGTCAGAGGCGCAAAGATTATAGGGACATCTTCTGGCCAAAAACAAGTACTGCAATCAGCAGTAGAAGTAGAAACCGCACTCTTCCTCAGGGGGCAGTAAAGGCCGCCCCTTGGAAGTGCTTCAAGACCAGCCACTCCAATACAATACTTTTTTCTCTGCAACCGCTGGGCCCTCCCGCTCCCATTTACAGCCTCGCTGAGCAGATGAACTCAGAGCCTGCCCTTTAAGAAAATGCACTACCAGAACACAGGAAAAACATTAAATTCTGTAGAACTGTTTTTCTGGGGAAAAATTAATTTCTAATTTGGTTTCAAAATGTTCAAACATTTATTCTGGACTCAAATTGAAAAAGAGGGCTTTTTAGAAAAGGTAGAAACCTTGACAAAAAATACCTGAAGAAGTTCAATTTAATTCCATTAAGCCTTTAAATTGTCTGCATCCTGGATGGACTTTCTGACCTTGCCTTCATAAATTGTTTTCCAGGTTTTCTGCTTTAGTAATACATCTTATTATATAACAGTCCTTCTCTTACTGCGGGAAAAGCACTGAGCTTCATTTAAAATAAAACAATCCCCTCTTATCCTACAAGTATCAACTAGCGTCAGCTGTATATCTCCTTGCGATGAGTAAGTCTGCTAGTATCAAAAGGGGGGAAAAGTCCACATTTCGCACAGGGGTACCTTGATCATAATGAAGGGGACAGAAAATGCTACCCCAAAACATGCCTCCTTTGTCTTAAGGATTATTTTAAGCTGATTATTTTTAAGAAATGGCAGACACTGATGAAGCTCTGAAAACCAAGTAGGAATTACCTTTTATAAGAGACATTTACAATTATAAGGGAAATCTCCATTTGTAAGGTTATATCCCTCTCTGTACCAGGATGACTCTAAATCTCTAGAAACTCTAATCAATGCAGAAGGCAAGCATAACAAACTTACCCTTGTTTACTGTGCTTTTCCTGGTCACCTCCCAGAACTATCGCCCCTCCCACAACCCTCCCCATCTTCTTTGGTCTTTAGCTGGAGATATTACTTAAGAGGGTGGCTTAGGCCATTGTGGAGTTACTCTGCTTTCCTGGGTCTCTCCCATGTATACAGGAGGTATAATGTTATTAAACTTCTATTCGTTTTTCTCCTGTTAATCTGTCCTTTATTGGTGGAATCTCAGGCAAGAACCTAGAAGGGCAGAGGGAATATTTTTCCTCCCTTACATAACAAATACAGATTTCAAAGGGAAATATAAGAAAAACTTCAAGACATTAAGGTGATCCTAATTTTAGTGGCCACGTCACTCTCACAAAAATGAGAGCATGTATTTGATTATAAAATCAAACTTAACATTTTCTTTCTGCTGTCATTTATTACACTCAAGCAAGCCACCGAATAGCTGAGTGAGACAACTGGGCTTACCAGTGGAGTGTATCATCAGCGCAAGGCTTTTAAGATGCCTTGTTGACCGGTAGATCTTGTTATAGCCTCGGTTTCTTACTTTGCTGTGGTGATACTGGATGTATCGTTCAAGGAGGAAATGCAGAATCCACAAAATAACTTTTCCGAGGATTATGACTGTCTGAACTTTCAATGGGTTGGTATAGTTTCCTGGGCACTTGTCCTCAATTGGATTGGGGTAAGAACAAAGCACACCTGTTAAAAATGCTAAAATAACAAACACAATCTGGTGGAAAGGAAAACAGTAGAATTAATATTCAATATTTGGATTTAAGAAACAATAATGACCATCCCCAGCACATATTCTTATACCTATGACTTTCAGTATCCTACTTTTATGAGTTTAAAAATACTTTCTTTTTTGCCATTTTTACAAATTTTTTAAACAGATAATCTGGAGAAAAATTTGCAGAAAATTTGGGAAACAGATAAAATCACAAATAAAATAAAAATCACCCCAAATCCCATCTAACAAAGATGAGTACTTAATGTTAAATTCAATTTCCTGCCCACTTCTCTTTTATTAAAATGAGTAAAAACAGTTAATTTAGCACCTCAAAACTAATAAAAATTGTAAATTAAAAAAGTTTATTTCTAGCTTCAGTTTTAAGAGAACAAGAATAACTATCCAATTAGATTGACAAAAATTTAAAAGATTGATGTCAACATATGGGCAAACAGACAGTCTCATAAAATGCTGACTGGTCTGGGAAGTGCTGCTGAAAAATAATTTGGAAATATCTTGACCCAGAAATCCTACCTTAGGACCCTATCACTCAGAAGTAAAAGCACAGTACCTAGGATATATGGACACATATATTTACTGCAGTGTTCTCTGTATTTGAAAAAAACTGTAAATTGCCCAAGTATATGTATGCATCCATAGCAGAATATTTGAATAAATTAAGGTATACCCACTCACATAATAGAATGATATTTAGCTATAAAATAATTAACTAGGCAACTTCCCTGGTGGCACAGTGGTTAAGAATCCTCCTGCCAATGCAGGGGACATGGGTTCAATCCCTGGTCTGGGAAGATCCCACATGCTATGGAGCAACTAAGCCTGTGTGCCACAACTACTGAGCCTGTGCTCTAGAGCCCACGAGCCACAACTACTGAGCCCTGGTGCCACAACAACTGAAACCCACATGCCTAGAGCCCGTGTTCAACAACAAAAGAAGCCACTGCAATGAGAGGCCAGTGCACCACAATGAAGAGTAGCCCCCGCTCTCGTCACAACCAGAGAAAGCCCAAGTGCAGCAACAAAGACCCAACACAGACCAAAAAAAAAAAAAAAGAATTAACTAAAGCTCTATGTATTAGTTTGGGTGGATACCTATGATATGTTAAGATTAAAGAAAGTAAGGTGTAAAGTAGTAGTTCAAAGTGTGATCTCCAGACCAGTTAGAAATGTAAATTTTCAGGCCCCAAATCAAAATCTCGGCGTGTGGCGAGCAGCCTGTAGTGTAATAAGCCTGCCAGGGTATCTGGTGCATGCTCAAGTTTGAGGAACACTGCTGTTGAGTAATAAATACCGTATTATCCAATCTTTTCTTTTCTGGAAATGGGGGACATCCTTTTATAACGTGGTAATCTTTTTGTATACATTTGTATGAACTTAACGAAAGACACTGAAAGAGATACAGTGAACTGACCCCATTTATTAACTCAGGGAGAAGGGGTGAAGCAGAGAAAAGGGAAGATTATATCTTTGTATACTCTGGTAATGTTTTACTTGTTAACCATAAGGCAGTATTATTCTATAATTTTTAAAAAATCAAAGAAAATTTTAAATGCTGTCATTAGCATCCATCACCAAGCATCCAATAGCAGCCAATCTTAGCATGTAATAAATCTATTTAAAATTTATGTGGTTTGTCAAGAGCAGTAATATTTGCTATAGCAGCTCAAGATGCATATCCTCATAAAGTAAAAGTGGAAAAGTCAACATATTCCCTCTACTGTAATATACTGTACATTGAACCCAACTGATCCATTTTGTACAAAGTAGTATATAAAGACATTAGTTTTTCTTGTTCTTTAACACAAGATTCTCTTAGTCCTAAAATTAGGGCAATCAATCCCACAGTATCGAAGGCAGGCAATTTAACATAAAAAGTTTTTTTTAAGTGGTGTGTGTGTGTACTGTACATGCATAAAGAGTATGTTATACCCTTTATATAATTTATAATTATATAATTTATAAATTATATCAATACAAAGAGGCACAAGGAAAGAAGTGCTTCAGCTGCTATTTGGGGATCAGGAAGCCATGGCAGAATCAGGCCACTTACTAGATCTACATGAGGAAAATAGGTGCACCTCTGTCCTCAATGCACTCAGTTCTGAGTGCAAGTCTTCCACAGTGCACCTCACTGGAGCAGCAGCTGGGCCAGTCCTCAACCACATCCACCCCTTCATGAACACCCAAGGAGTGGTGAGAATCTGCCTTCTTTTGATCTTTCACATTGCCGCAAAGAATAACTACAGCCCCTAGTGTTTGAGACTGCAGTAACCAAAATGAGGAAATAATTAACAGACTTGGAGCAGAGCCCCCAGTAAGCCTACAAGACCATTCATACATGTGTCTTGTTTTGTTTTTATGAGGTTGAACTTTATTTATTTTTATTGAGGGATATAATTGACATAACACTGTATAAGTTTAAGGTGTGCAATGTGTTGATTTGAAACATTCGTATATTGCAAAATGATGGCCACTGTAGCTTTAGCCAACACTTGTATCATGTCACATAATTACCATTTCTTTTTTGTGGTGAGAGCAATTAAGATATCTAGTCTCCTAGCAACTTTGAAATTTATAATATTAGTGTTGACTATAATCACTATGCTATGCATTAGATCTCCAGGATTTATTTATCTAGTGGTTGCAACACACATTTTTAAAAATCCCCAGACATTTGTAATTTTATCATATAAAACATGGGGCAACAGTACACTGATTCCTCTGCTTAACACTATTTCCTAGGTGTAAATAAATAGATAAATTTCCATGTCAACATACGTAGATTTATTTGTATCTTTTTTGTTTTTATAACTTAAAAAGTAATACATGCGTATGATAAAAAAATTCAAATAGTACAAAAAGTAAACATTAAAATATATTAGGTGTCCCTTCCATTGAGGCGCTCAGTGCAACTAGCATTAAAAGGGTCTTGTGGGGCTTCCCTGGTGGCGCAGTGGTTGGGAGTCTGCCTGCCGATGCAGGGGACACGGGTTCGTGCCCCGGTCCGGGGGGATCCTACATGCCGCGGAGCGGCTGCGCCCGTGAGCCATGGCCTCTGAGTCTGCGCGTCCGGAGCCTGTGCTCCGCAGCGGGAGAGGCTGCAGCAGTGAGAGGCCCGCGTACCGCAATAAATAAATAAATAAAAATAAAAAATAAATTAAAAAAAGGGTCTTGTGTATGCTTCTGGAAATATTCTATTACAGAATACGGGAATAAACGTTAAAAGTTTCCAGTACCAATTCCAATGTGTTTGTGGGGGGGAGGGGACGGCGGAGGGGGGCAGCAAATCTCTGACACCAACTGGGAGCTCAACTGGTGAAATGGGTGTCTTGATGAAGACAGCTCAACTCAATTCTGACACTACCTGGAGAGAGCATCAGATCCCATGGGTTGAAGGCTCAGTCCCACAAGACTGCCCTCACTTCAGATGCTAACTGCAAGTCCAAGTTGTCACCAGCGCTTCTTACCCACTGGCTACAAATCAGAGGTTCCCACAACCCCCTCCTTGGACTTTAGATACCACTTGCAAATCCAGGTTGTTACCTGCACTTCTGACTGACAGGCTATAAATCAGAGGTTCCCATCAACTCCTTCTTGGGTTCAATTAGTTTGCCAGACTGGCTCACAGAACTCAGGAAACCTGTTTACTCAACACATTACCAATTTATTACAAAGGATATTAAAAGATACAAATCAATAGCCCGATGAAGACATACTTCCTGCCAGTTCCCAAACAAAGGAGCTTCTGTCCTGGTGGAGTCTGGGGGCCTGGCAGTGGTTCATAACAAAGTGTTCTAGCTCACCAACCTGGAAGCTCTCTGAACCCCCTCCTTTTGGGTCTTTATGGAGGCTTCATTACATAGGCCTGGTTGATTAAATCATAGGCCATTGGTGGATGATTTAACCTCCAGCCCCTTTCCCATCCCCAGAGGCCAGGGCGTGGGACTGAAAGTTCCAACCCTTTGTTCCTGCTTGGTTCCCCTGGCAACAGTCCCCATCCTTAGGTGCTTTCCAAAGTCACCTCACCAACATAAATACAGCAGTGGTGGGAAGGGGTTGTTATGAACATCAAGACACCCATTTCACCTTTATGACTTTGAAGTGATTTTAGGGACTGAGGACAAAAGACCAAAAATTATAACAAAAGATGCTCCCATTGCTCTTATCACTCAGGAAATTCCAAGGGTTTTGGGAGCTATGAGCCAGAAACCATGGATGAAGACCAAAGACATATGAGAACTATATTTTGATCATCTGAATGACCAAATATATTTCTTATAAGTCACAACATCACCCATATACACATTTGTCTCAACACTCTTTTAAAATGTACAAACAGGAACATTCTGTACACACCACTGTAAACCTCATTTTTTTCCATTCAACAATGAACCGTGAAGGGTACACATCCACCCCAAGTTTCTCTTCTAAGTTTCTCTTTTGATATTGTATAAGCATTCCTTCATATGGACAGGACATACAAAGCATCTTCTGGATGGTGGCAGATTGTAGTTTCCTCATATTACAGACAACATTGCTATCATAAACGATATCCTTACATGTGTGCAAATATGTCTACAATAAATTATTTGAAGTAGAGATATGAGTAAATGTATGCACACTTTAAATGTTAATAGATATAGCCAAACTGCCCTCTGAAGAGGTTATAAATTTTTGAAAAACATCGCCTTTGGATGGATCACTTTCTCCCAGTCAACTTACATGTATCAACAAGAGAAGATTTGCAATGATGACTGTAGGAAGAGCCTGGAATCTGGGCCTAAAATGAGCGTGTAATGAGTGATGTGGGAGATGCTGGGTGTCCAGAAGGGGGTCATCTTCAATACTTTGGATGAGATCCAAGGAACCCTGAGGTGCAGAAAAAAGCAAGCTATAATCACCACTCTCTGGATTATGTTTCCAAGACAAATCTACTAAACTATAAAGCTTTAAAATTCATTACACAAATTATAGGCAAGAAAACACACTCCCTACCTAAAGCTAATTTTGAAAAAATACCATAAACTTCTTGATGACTACTGTAAACTGGTAAAAACAATTATTAAAACAAGTAGAAGAATTCTTTATCGCCAAATGAGGTAAGTCAAAATGAGATTATGTATAAATAATCTCATTAATTATCAATTATTAATCTCATTAATCTCAAATAATTTTCTTCAAGCCCTCAAAACTTAGATATTGATTTATTTAACATTATACACACACACACACACACACACACACACACACACACATATATTTACATTTCTGGCTGTGCCGTGCAGCATGTGGGATCTTAGTTCCCTTACCAGGGATCAAACCCGTGACCTCTGCAGTGGGAAGCGCAGTTTTAACAACTGGACCACCAGGGTAGTCCCCAACATTATTTATATTATTGATAAAAATTACATATGATTGCAATTCTTAAACTATATCTCGGTGTTCCACAAAATTTTGGAAAGCTGGTTGAGGCATTACTAAGAGGTCTTAAACAAACTTTCAATCATGAGAGAAATATGTTAGAGTGTTAATAGAAACAGATCACCCTGATAGACCCTCGAGGAGATTTCAGTTTGTAGATACCAGATTCTCAATGAAAACAACTAGTTGCAACGTCACTGAAGTAGCCAGCAAAGGCTGAGCTGCAACCTCAAAATCTTGTTAGTCATGTTTAAAGTTAGGGTCTTGACAGGAACAGCATCTTAGGTATCTGGTGCATAAAACAATCTCTCAGTCTCAGAGCCTTACTGAAAACTGTTACATATAAGGCACTGTTCCTGAGATAAAAGAATGTAAGACATAGTCCCTATTCAAAAGGAGATGACATTTTCATCGGGGAGGTTAGGATAAAGGCATGCAGGACTGAACAATATAAGAATGCAAAATAAAATATAGTGTGTGGCATATTATGGGGCAGTACATAATAAATTAGCAAATGAATAGCACAAATGATGCAAAAAATTTAGGTTAGATAATTGCACTAGAACAAGAGGGAAATGAAAATTTAGTGGGAAAAGGGGAAGCCTGAGAATTGGATTTGAAGACAGAGGATATGGGCTCTTCACTTTGGAAGGGGTAGAGAGGGGGACCAACGGTGTAAGGGCAGGCTGCTGTGCACCAGGATTATAAAGATAACACAGCAATCTGGGAAATGATCAGATCTGGAATGGGCTTCTCAATATCCACTCCCAGACATTCAATGCTGCTGCAATTTTTTTTATTCAATGCCTAGAGAGCTTCCTGTTTAGTTTGCCATAACTCATGGAGCAATTCTGATGATTTCTATTCTCTTCAAGACTCCTCTGCTTCTAGCTTTCTCAGTTAGAGGCTGTCCCACCTCTATGGCTCTTCCCTTAACTAATGTCCATGAACCTCTCCAGGCCATCCTTCCAGTCTCTGTGCCTCTTCATCCCTCCCCACCTGTCAAGTGTCTGTCTTAGCAAAAATGCTGCCTTCTCTGATGCCTCAATGCTGTTCCTTTTTCATCTGACATTGTAGTTTTTATTTCTGCAAGTTTGAGTGGGTTTGTTTTATATCTCCCATGTGTCTTTTTAACCTTTGGAACATATAGAAAACAGTTATAATAATTTTTTTAAATGTCCTTGTTTGCTATTTCTAGCATGTCATTTTTGAATCAGTTTTAATTGACTCATTATGTCATATTTCCCTGCCTCTTTGCATGCTTGATCATTTTTTCCACTTTATTGAGATATAATTAACATGTCACATTGTGTAAGTTTGCATACCATGAGTTGATTTGATACACTTATATATTGCAAAATGACTACCACCATAGCATTACCTAACACCTCCACTAAATCACATAATTAGCAGTGCCTGGTAATTCTGGACTGGATGCCAGACATTGCAAAATTTACCTCTTTGGGTGCTGGACATTTTTGTATTCCTATATTACTGAGCTTTGTTCTGGGATTCAGTTAAGTCACTTGAAACAGTTTGATCTTTTTGGTCTTTCTTTTAAGGTGCTTTCTTAGGTGGGACCATACCATGTTTGGTCTAGTGCTAATTATTCCCCACAAGTGATGCAAGACCTTTCTGAAAACCTAATACCCTGTGATTATGAGGTTTCCACTCTGGCTGGAAGAACAGGCACTACTCCTGGCCCTGCATGACAGTACTGCACCCTCTGGTCTTTCTGAGTGTTTTTTTTCCCAGTCCTCAGGGAGTTTCCTCAGAGGCACGAAGAACAGGACTCAGCTGAATACCTGAGGGGACTCTGCACCTCTTCCGAGCTCTCCCTCTGCGCAGCGCTCTCCTTTCTGGGTTCTCTGTCTTGTGAACTCCAGCTGCTTCGGTATCTCCAGATTCAGCTCCATCTCCTCAACTCGGGGTCTACTGAAGCCCCACTTGGTCCCCCTTCCTCTGCCCACCCCGAAAACTCTCTCAAGGCAGTGAGCTGGGGCAATCATATGGCTCACGTCATTTGCTTCCCATCTCTCCAAGATCACTGTCCTTCATCGCCTGATGCCTATGATCTCAACAAGTATTTTTTCATATATATTTTTTGTTTTGTTTCATTTTTGTGTTTTTTTTTGCTTTAAAATATACTCTTTATTTCTCCAATTATAAAAATAATACACCATCCAAACAGATAGCTTAGGAAGCACAAAAAATCACCCAGGAAAATGACAACAAAAGCCCCTCCATCCCACCAGCCAGAGACTGCTGGTGTCTGTGACAAAGGTGCACCTGAAGCCACGCACCATGTACAGATGATGCCTTTTAAGTCCGGGCAGAAGACAGAATAACTCACACTAGAAGGAAGGCTGCAGTAAGGCTCCAAAGTTTCTGCACATAGAAGAGTGACCTTAAAGTCTCCTCCCCTTGACCATTTTTGATGCTGCAGAGCCCCACCCACGGGGGGACGGAGGAAGAGCAAGTCCTGGCTCCCTGGGGACAGGGCTGGCCTCTCCTCCTCTCAGTCAGACGCCCACATCCATGGCCACATGAGATGCCCCAGGGCTCCACGGGGCATAGCGGGGACTTGCAAGCAGGGACCCCGAGACTGTGGGTGCGAATACGCATTCCAGAGCAGGCAGCAGGAGACAGGGCTGGAGTCCCAGCTCTGCCGCCCACTGCCCTTGGACCAGGCAGTCTCTTGGGCTGGTCTCAGTTTCCTTGTCTATAAAATGGGAATAACGCCTACCTCATGGGCTCTTGAAGGGACTAAATAAAACATGAGAAGCAGGTCACAGCACTGGCACATCTCAAGGGTCAATAAATGTCACAGTACGCATCACTCCTTCCCATTAACCTGCTTCGTGTCAACCCTGTGGCTCTCATTTAAAAAAAAACTGTCCCTCTGAGAGCTGACCAAAGCCCGGTGGGTAAAAGGGAGGTTTATCCTATCCAGGGCCAACCTGAGTCTAGATCCAGCCAGGCCTGCCAGGTGACAAGAACCCATGAGCCAGGGGCCTGGACCCTGGACCAGAGAAAAGCAGACTGGTGAGGGCTCTGCCAGGGCCGCGTTCACGCTGCAGAGCAGACAGGGCCCAACAAAGGGCGGGCCTGTGTGGAGGGGGCCCCGTGGGGGGCACTGAGGCTACCCGGCAGATCTCGGGGGAAGGAAGCCCTTTCACCGGCCAAGCTGGAACCTTCCCTGCAAAACAGTGAATCCCCCATCATTGTTTTGCCCTTAATCACATTTTTAAACACTTGACAAGCGAACATCTGTTCCCTGATGTTTTGTCTTTGTGCGTCTGTCATCCTCAAAATGAAAGTCCGGAACCTTCTGCACTAGTTTTAAAGTCAGGCTGGACGTTTAGTCATGAACAAAGCTGCTTAAATTTCCCTCTAATTCTAAGTCTTCATGAAGTTTATCATAAGTAGGGTCATCATATGAGAATTTCTGAATCATTCCAGTCAACGATTCTAAGACCTTCATCTTTTTGCTTTCTCAGTGGCATAGCCGTGTAGGAGACATCTCCAAGCAAAAGCAAAACCCTGGTAGCACCCGATCTCAGATCCGATTCTAGCTCCATGCAACGTGCCATACTGTCTTCCTTCAATCATACCCAAACTACTTCCTTCTTCATAGCCTTCCTGATAACCTTCCCCATGAAACCGATCTTGGCAGGCGAAGTCCACTTCCGGTGGTGGCTGTGCCTGTTTTTTCATATATTATATACAGGTTTTTGGTTATTTCAGGCAGAAGGAAGGACAAGGTATCAAAGTGGTTCGAATAAGGTGTGCTTCACAAAGGCAGGACTCTACATTATACTATGTTCTTTGTACCTTTAGTACCTGATACACAGCAGGTACTCAATATGTGTGTTGAGTGAATGAAAGACGGCCCAACTTCTTGTACAGTTGGGACCTGGGAACTTTTTAAAAGGTAGCATTGAAACCCTGACTGTAAGACAATAGTCTACTTTTGTTTTCCCTGACTACACTGAAGGGGCTGGGGACAATATGGTTTCTATGTCACTTATTCAATGTTCATGAAATACAATGTATTTGGTGACTACATCAAATACACTGCCCTTTGGAGCCTATAGGAAATGTGGGAAAACCATACAAACAGCACCCTCTGGAACTCACCATCTGCAAGTGAAGATAGCTGTTGTTTTTTCCACACCATCTCTTCCCTCTTCTTTTGTGACAATAGCTACTTCCTTTGGGGACCCAATGTCTACCTCTGCATTAAGTCTCAAGGGGAACATCCTTTGATGCTCTTCACCCTCCTCTGTCCTGGGGTGGTCATGGAACCAAAAAGGGCTGGGCCAATCCAACTCTCTCTCACAGCAGCAAAGCAAACGGAGTCCATGGTTGAGGTGATCCATCCCAGGACAGATTCTGAAAGGACCCCTGTCTCTGGATCCTTTGAACTGCCCTTGTTTGGATCCTTTCAGAGGCCTAGGTGTTCATCTACCCTATATCCTTTCAAATAAATCCCTTTCTTCCTTAAAGTAGCCACAACTGGTTCACCCACTTGCAAACAAAGAATCGTTAACTAAAAAGCCTTTGCCTCTTTTAACTCATTTAGGTGTCTGGGCCTAAGACATGGCACACAGTTTTTAACTTACTACTGAGTGGTAGAAACCATACCCACAAAATACCAAAAGCAGGCGACTTGCTCAGATCTAAAGCTACGTAGCTATTGGTGAAACATTACTCTCCAACTGTTTGGTGAAACAAATTTCTAGGGTTGTACTAATCCTAACGCTAAAAGCTACAGACCCAAGAACCCTGGGGCAGCTTAGCACCAACCAAGAAGCATTTACTGCACACATTTTGATGAGTCTCTAATTTTCCTCTTACTCATTTTCTCCACACACTGTCAGTTCATGAATCTCACTCTTAAAAGATTTAGAAACAATCAGTTTTTCTTTAAATATAAATGAGTCTCAAATCTACTTCCAGGTGTTACAGTTAGCTTTCCATGTTCTCAACTGAAAAAAAAAAATAGAATTTTTTAGTCTTATCATTAGAAATTGTTCCGTCTTTATTTAGTCAAGATAATTGAACTATAGTCACTATTTGCACAAGAATCTAAGGTCTTGTGTAGGGCTGGAACTGTGTTTCATGTGTCTTGCCTGATGCACCTCATTCAGTGGTAGGATCACAGTAATATTCCTATTAATCTATTAACTCAAATCAGTGCTTTAATATAACTATCAACTTTGCATTTTTCAAGAGCAAGAATTTTGTGCCAATGGGTAACCCAGTTAATTTTGGGCACAAATACATGCTTTTCCTAAAAATGTTTTAATACATTTAAGCAAAGACTTTTGCAATTACTCTTCACTCTGCACACTATATACACTGTAACTAGTGCACTGGTTTTTTAATAATCTGGTTTGGATCCATCTAAGTAAAGAGATTTAAAAATCCCTTCACTCCTACCATGCCTCGACTCAAAACATCATGACATTGTTTTTCTCCAATGTGGGTTTTCGGGTGATGATAACGACAGGTGTGCCGCAGCCGCTCCAAGTCACAGCCCTCAGGGCCAAGGCCGGGACCCAAGAGGTCGGGGACTCGCCCCTGTGCCAGGGCGTCCCAGCGACCCCGCGCCCTGGGCCCCGCGCGCACCTCGGGCCGCCCCAGTTCCGGGACTCGACACGCGCCCGCACGGGGCTGGCGCCCGCCCGGCCTTCCGCCAGGAAAATAAACCCGGGGCCGGCGTGGACCCCGACGCCGCCCCGGTGCCTCCTCCCACAACCCCGCGCCCGGGCAGCCCCGCGCAGGAGGCGCCCCTCCGGCCAGGGCTGCCCCCACCCCCGTCTCCGCCCAGCGCGCCCAGCACCGGAAGAGTGGGCTCCGGGCCTGTCGCTAGCCACCAGCATCCGCGAACTCACGTCCTCCATACTGCCCGCCGGCGGAGGCCGCAGCCCTACCGCCCAGCCTTCGCACCTGCACCTGGCACCGCCTTCCGGGACCCGCCCGGGGACCCGCCCCTCGCTTTCAATTAGCCGAGGCGCAGAGGGGGGACCCCTCTTCCTCGCTCCAGGGCTCCACGGCCAATGGCATTCCCGGACCCGCCCCCTCGCTCCCGATTGGCAGAGGGGGCAGGATGGACTGGCCTCGCCTCTCGCTTACTATTGGCAGATGCCCCGACACCTAGATCCGGAATGGCCGAGGAGGAGGGGGACGTTATACTCCCCGAAGGCCAGCCTCCAGCCGCCGCTGCCTCTGGGAACGCTGCTGTGCCTGGGGATCCCGTAACCTGCGTTCGCGTTCTAGGTTGGCCGGAGATTTGGGCACCAAAGGATGCATTCCAAATCCAAGAATCGACCTGTTTTCGGCCGCCACTTGCTTCTTTGTAAAACATTAACTTTTCTCGGTCGTGCTTAATTATTGTTTGCAGCACAGCTCCGTGCACAGAACCAGCGGTGGAATCCCAGGTTCCTATTTATAGCTCAAAATTCCACCTGCAGAGGGACACGAACAGAATAAAGACTGATTTCCAGGACATACAGTTTTCACCAGAGGGACAGGAGGCAATAAGGAATTTTTAGGGCTTTCTCTCTCTCTCTCTTTCTTTTTTTTAAGTGGAATTGAAAAAGAAATTTTTATGACATTTTTTCTGAAAATACACGATCGTTGTAAAACTGTAAGGAAAGTAAAATTTTCTGTTAATACCAGTCCCTATGCTGATACTACAATACATACACTTTCATAGTTTTTAATGCTTATTTGTACATTGTGTATGTTATAATCTTGTTTATACCGTTGGTGAAATAAAATCATTTAAGTAGCAGCAAAGAAAAAGATGGTGTAAGACTCCACTTGATCTTTAAAATCTCATGAAAATTTTAAATCTTTAAAATTTCCTGAGATTCTATGAATTATTTCTTAAGAGGCTTGTCTAAATGTGCATTTCCCCCAACATTTTATTTAAAAAAATTTCAAACCTAGGGAAATGTTGAAAGAATAGTACAGTGAACATCCAGGTACCCTTCACATTGATTCAACAGTGGTTAACATTATGCCAACAGTTAGTTGCTCTGTGTGAGGGTGCATGCTTGTGTGTGTGTCACACATTTTTTAACTGAAGCATTTGAAAGTAGATTGAGGACATAATGAAACTTCATTCCTAAATACTTCATTGCTAAAAATAAGGACATTTTCCTACCTAACTACAATTATATTATTACACTTAAGAAAACTAATAGTAATTCCATATTTGCAAAAAATTTCCAAATTGTCCCCCATATGTCTTTTTTGCTGCTTTTATTTCCATCATCTAGGATCCAATCAAGGTTCACACACTACATTTAGTTATTATGTTGACATGTATTTTAACAGGTATAGTAAACTGTAAGCCAGGGTTCTGGAATTAGTCATGGAGGTTTGAATTCTGCATCTTACTAAGGGAGTGATCTTTAAGTTCTCTAGGGCTCAGTTTCCTCATTTGTAAAAATGGAACTGTTACTATTTCTAATTTCAGAGAGCTATTTGACTAAATGAAATATGCATGTAATGCTCTTGTATAGGGTGGTCTCTACAAAGCACTCAGCAAATATTAGTCATATTTTTGTCTAATTCAAGTTTGTTGAAGTATTATTAACATACATCGTCACTGTTTTAATAACACATTAAAATACTGTTATTCAAATCATTCAGCAAGTCTTTTTTCCAAAGGTTAACATTTTTCAAAATAAAAAAAGTTGGAGGTGTTACCAAGTCCAAGATTGTACTGCTTGCTGCACAGCAGGCCAATAAATCGAGAGACGAGTTGTTGGGGCAAGGAACACCAACTTTATTCGGAAAGCCAGCCAAACAGGAAGATGGTGGACTAGTGTCCCAAAGAACCATCTTGCCTGAGTTAGAATTCAGGCTTATTTTATATTAAAAGAGGAGGGAGTAAAATCAAACACTTCCTGGTTCCCATCAGCCTCTGGAGGGGAATGTGTTAATTTCTTCCTCCCTGCAGTCATTCACAGGTGGGCCTGGTCAGGATGTTTCCTGTGAGCTAAACAAAGGTATTTTAGCTTAATGCTCATTACCTGGGAGGCAGGGTTCCCAGAGATGGGCCATTATGTATAATTTAAGCTTATAGGCAACATCCCTTTAGTGATTAACTTAGAATACAAAGGTTCTTGCCTATTACAAGGGGACAAAGATGATGGTGTACTTGATAGGTTAAAGGACTTGCTTACACTTTAGGGTAGAAATAATCTATGATTACCCAGTATAAACCAGGGGGAGCAATGGTCTTAAGAAATAGAATTCTGAACTTCATGGAGGTTTTATTGGAGTGGGTTGGTGGGGAGTGAAGTTGTCAGGTTAAGAGGTGTGCTTCTGTAGGAGACCTTGACTTCCAGGAATAACAGTGAGGGGGGGAAAAGGGTGCTCTATGGAAAGGTAAGAGTGAATACTTAGAAGGAAGAAGTAGAACAAGCTTATCTTTGCCTCACCAATTTGTGTAGGCCTAGACATTCAGGAGTAGGTGCTATGTCACGTTTACTGTGTCTGGGTCAAAAGTTAGAAATAAAGAGAAATATATAATTGCCACTAAAAGTCATCAATACCCATACTAAGGGAATATAAGCAGAAAAAATGGGTTAGGTACAGGAGTATGGTTCTGTGGAATTCTGTCCGAAAGGCAGCCTCCAAATTGTGTTTTTATAGAACCAAACGCATATATGATAGGTATGGGGAATTAAAACTTAGTCATCATCAGGAAAGATGATTAAAATCTTATGTCTACATAATGCTCTAGTGATAGACAAAACAAGTTAAATAAGCATAGCCCTATGAAGAAATTATATTTATAAAAGTGTCTGACACTTCCTATTTGCATGATTAAAATATTTTTGGTGAAGATTCTTGTACTTGTTTACCTATGAGGAGTAAGAGGAGAGCAGAGAACCTGTCTTTCGGCTAAACAGTTCACCTGGTAAAGATTCAGGTCTGAAGTGCCATCTTTCCTATGAGTGTTGTCACCATTTATACAGTTCCAAGCACAGTGCTTAGCCCCTATCACAGATACTACAGTGTTAATAATATCTCATTTTTTCCAACGTCAAAACACAATGTGTCCTTAATTCACTGTAACTTCCATTTGTCAATGAAAAATTAATGTTGATCTAACAAAGAAACGGAAGATTTTACTCGAAACAAAGTGAGGATTATAAGCCAGGAACAGCCTCTCAGAAAGCTCCAAAAACTATTCTACCCATTAAAAGTCAAAGCATAGTTACATAATGTTTTGAGACAGAGAGTTGTCCATCAAATGACATACATATTACTGACAGTTTACACAATCCAGGTGTATACATACAAAGCGAATAGTGGGTCATGGGTCGCTGTGGCCCCTTACAACATTAAGAAGGAACGTTATCTTTTAAGGAGTTGTCTTGTTGGTGCTAGGAGAATGTTGCTCTTTATGGTTGAGCAGGTATTTCTGCCAATGGAGAGGTTTGTTTGATGAACAATGCAGACACACAATGCACAGTGAGGGGAGATAGGAGGCCAAAAGGCAGAGAAAATTTTTTATGCTTAAACTTTTCTTGTCTTGCCATAAAATACAAATTTTATTTCACACATTTTTCAGCTTAATATATCTAGGATCATGTATTATGCAAACGATAGGTACCTAATTAATATTTATCATTGATTTTAAAGTGAGATCTCTTTGCTCTCTTTCACAATTGTGACATTTTCACAATTCCCTTAAGTTTCCCTGTACCTCACAAATGCACACATTCTAAATTCTGGCTTTGGATAATGCTTTGTAGTTAAGTTTCTCTTAGCTCCCCAGAGATGTGTCACTGAAATTTTCCCTTTCAATGAACAGTCAGAAAAAGTAAGTCAACAGTTATTTTAGTGTGTCAAATTTTTTTTGGCTTATGTACTTTTTCTAGAAAACATTTTACCGAAGAAATGTAAGGATATTGTGAGTAATTGGAAATATTCCACAGTTTCCATTTATTTGTTCCATAAGTGTTTGTGTCTTTCAGAGCACTGTGTACCACAAATAGAAACAAACTGCAACCACACATTTCAAATTTGGGTGAAAATGGCCTATTAGAAGTCCTCAGAACCAATGAAATTTCAGACATTATCCAGTACTTCCTCCCACGTTATTGGTTTATGTTCTCTAGGAGTTCTTGTGCCTGACTTTTAAAAACACACTTGTTTTTGAAGGCAGAAAAATTTTATTTTGGTTTCACTGACTAATTCGGGAGTGGGAGAACAAATTTGCTAAAACTTCCAAAAATAATTTGTCCTTGGATAGACACCAAATATGTGAAGTTTTAGACCAGAACCAAAATTTCCCTGAAAGTTTAGAAAAAAACTTATCATAACTCAGGAAGAACTGAATTTTGTAACTTTCGTGGAAATCAAGGCTACTACTTAGTACTTCTAGAGCTGGTCTCATCTGATCTCTGCTGTTGCCTTATTCTACTCTAATGCTAAGTCCCAGGCTCTGCAATCCAGCCAGGTTAGTTCTTAACATTTTCATGGAGGATTTCCTTATACCAGAAAGAACCAGAAGATGAGGCTTTCAGCTTTCTGCAGTGATGTCTCATTTAATCAAGTAAGATTAAGAAGTAAAATTTTTCTTTTGAAATACAATTCACAATTCTGTGTGCTGAATTGTGACATTTGAAATGTCCTCCAATAACTTATAAAGTAATTATTTTGATTTTCCAGTATTTAGAAACACTTGCAGCTTCAGTCTCTGAAGTTGTGTGGGCAGAGGTGACATAAAGCAGGATGTGTGATGATTTGCTGTTTATAGCATCTTTGTTAATATAAGCTAGCGATGAATTTGTTCTTTAAAATAAGTGAAAATTAAGTTACTAGAGTGTTAAAAGGAGAAAAAACAGAAAACAAAAAGAAATAATATGTAAATTTGTACACGGACATGTGTATATCCTGCCTCTCTCTAAGAAGGATCCTAGGTACAGCATTTATGGAGGAATGACAATTGACAAAGCCTTTACACATTTTTAAACAACATTTCTATTTTGGTCCTGATGACAATCCTCAGAGGTGGGGTTGCACAATATTATTACTTTCATTTTATTGTTCAGAAAATTGGTAAGAGTGTTTAAATGACTTTCCCAAGATCATCTGTTAATCACAGGGACACTGGAGTTTGACTTTATGTTCAGCACTGCCTCATTCATTCATTTATTCATTTATTAATAAATATTTGCTAAAGTCCTCCAACATGGGAAACTGATAGGCACTGTGGGAAACTAAAAAAATTAGTAAGTCCTATGTTTCCTTGTTTTTATTCTTTGCCTCCTGGCTAGTCTTTGTAAATGCTGCTCTCAGATTTGCCCTTAGACTCTTGTCTTTAGGCTTAATTTCTACATGGACTGAGTACCCTATACTCACAAATGCCCGTAATTCTCCCAATTATACCCTCATACCATACGATGTTCTGGTTTCCAGCATTAGCCCAATTCTCTGGTATCTCCTGTCAACCTTTCCCATTTTCAGGTTTCTATTCTCAGCTGACAGTTAAAAAGGATTCCTGGATGTCCTGATATGTGTGTTTGAAGTAAAGCAGGAGAAAAACCAGAAACTTTTGGAGAGCAAATAAATATTTCATTGTGGTTGAGGTGGTAACTGAGTTGGATTTCACAGAGAAAAGTAGAAAGGGAGGGATATTTGGATTAAAGGGAATGAGCAAAGAACCCAAATTAGAAGCCATAGTCTCACACACTGGGCTGAGCAATTGTTCTTAATCTGGCTCCAATTCAGTTCTGAATGATAAGCAGGTTTCATCTTCTTTCAGGAGACTCATGCTCCAGAGCATGAGTCTTTGTCTGCATAACCCTCCTAGGAATAAAAATGTCCTAGTCCTTTTTCAACTTGAACTTTATATTTCTTTTATAAGTACCTCATAGTTGATGGATTATTTGATGAATGATGTTGAGAAAACCAGACAGCCATTTAGAAGAAAATGAAACTGGATCCCTCCCACATTCCTTAAGCCAAAATAAGTTCCTAAAAGTATAAAGATTTAAACATAAAAGATAAATCAACAAGTGTGCTAGAAAAAAGAACATTTTTTAACATAGTCTTATAGTAAAGAAAGACTTTCCATGCATAACCCCAAACCCAGAGGCACCAAAGGAAAAAAGTGTAATGGATTTGACTATGTAAAAGATTTGAAACTTTTGCATAAGAAAAAAAGACAGCATAAAGTTAAAATATAAATTCCAAATAATTGAAAATAACCTAAATATCCACTATTTGTGGAATGGTTAAATAAACTGTGGTATGGTATAATTAGAATACTATCCAACAATTTTTTAAATGAGATAGATCTATATATGTTGCCAAAGAAAAAGCAGCTGTATAATTTCGTGTGTCATAAAAGCAGGTTGCAAAATTTTTTCATGAAAAAGAGAGTACACGCATAATGCAAAAATCAAATATTTTGATATTCAAATATATGCTATAAAAGCATACAGAGCTAAAGAAATTAGGCAAGAGAAAGAAAATAAAAAGCATTCAAATAAAAAAGAAAGAAGTAAAACTATCTCTATTCACAGAAGACATGATATTACATCTGGAAAACCTTAGGGAATCCGCAAAAACACCATTAGAGCTAAGAAGCAAATTCAGCAAAGTTTCAGGATGCACAATCAACTCATGAAATGATTTGCATTTCTAAACATTAGCAGCAAACATTCCAGAATAAAAGAACTCCACTTAAAATAGCATCAAAAAGAATAAAATACTTAGGAATAAATTTAACCAAGGAGGTACAAGATTTGTACACCGAAAACTGAAGAACATTGCTGAAAAAAATTAAAAACCTAAATAAATGGAAAGACATCCACATTCATTGATTGCAAGACTTAACATTGTTAAGATGACAATACTATCCAAAGTGATAAACAGTTTCAATGAAATCACTGGGAAAATCCTAACAGTATTTTTTCAGAAATGGAAAAACTCGTGCTAAAAATCATACAGAATTTCAGGTGACCCAGAATAGCCAAAATAATCTTGAAAAGGAAGAACAAATTTGGAAGACTCATCCTTTTCCTGATTTCAAAACTTGTTACAAATCTGTAGTAATCAAAACAGTGTGATACTAACATAAGGTTAGACATTTACACAAGTAGAATAGAACTGATACCCCAGAAATAAACCCACACATCTATAATCAATTGATTTTCAACAAAGGTGCCAAGATCATTCAATGAAAGAAAGAATGATCTCTTCACATGTTGTGCTGGGAAAACTGGATATCCACACCATATTCAAAAACTACTCAAAATGGATTAAAAACTAAATTTAAGAGCTAAAACTGTAAAACTATTAGAAGAAAATATAGAGTCAAA
Source organism: Phocoena phocoena (assembly GCF_963924675.1). Taxonomy (NCBI): domain Eukaryota; kingdom Metazoa; phylum Chordata; class Mammalia; order Artiodactyla; family Phocoenidae; genus Phocoena; species Phocoena phocoena. The sequence continues at coordinate 35,738,500 of NC_089223.1, read as the reverse complement.
TCTGCATGACCTTGAATTTGGCAATTTTTAAAAAATATGATCTGAAAATCACAGGCAACAAAAGAATAAAAAGATAAATTGGACTTCATTAAAATGAAAAACTTTTGTGCATCCAAAGATGCTATCAAGAAAGTGAGAAAACAACCCACAGAATGAGAAATATTTGACACTCATATATCTGATACAGGTTTAATATCCAAAATATATAAAGAACTATAACTCAACAACATCCCAATTAAAAATTGGGCAAAGGACTTCAACAGACACTTCTCCAGAGAAGACATACAAATAACCAATAGGCACATGAAAAAGTATTCAACATCATTAGTCATCAGAGAAATGCAAATCAAAACCCCAATGAAATAGCACATCATACCTACTATACTCAGAAAAATGGAAAACAGCAAATGTTGGCAACAATGTGGGGAAACTGAAATCCCCAAACATTGCTGGTAGAAATGTAAAATGATGTAGCTGAAAACAGTTTGACAGTTCCTCAAAAAAGCTAAACAGAATTACCATAAGACCCAGCAATTCCACTCCTAGGTGTATACCCAAGAGGATTGAAAGCAGGCACTCAGACAGGTACTTGTCTGACAGTGTCCACTGCAGCATTATTAACAATAGTCAAAAGGTGGAACACTCCTTTTTCTTTTCTTTCTGTTTTGTTGTTGTTGTTTTGCAGTTCTCCATGTTTATTTTAGAGTTACAGATAGGAAATATAAGCATCATTAAATAGTATGAGTAGAAATAATAGCAGTCTTGTTAAAGGCAATAATGGTAATGTGTGTGTGAATATATATATATATATATATATATATATATACTGTATATGTACACATAGGATAGATTTTACATATTTACATATGAAAGGAGTCAGGGGACTTAAATCCCTGTAATTTTCAGCTAGAGTTATGATTTCCTGCCACTGAAATTAAGAAGATTGACAGATGAGGCTCTGGAAACATCACAAATGTAAACAGATGGAATGAAGAGCTTCAGAGCTGAGCTGTTCCTCACAGGTGCATGGCGAGACACACAAGGCAGTCACACCGTGCACATAATCACCCACCAAATCCTCTGTTTACAACTCTTTTTTAGCAATTCCTGTGCCAGTCAGGCCCCAGCACCTGGCCTGAACTCTTTGGGCATCTTGGGGACATGAGCCTCTCTCTGCAGGGGTTAGGGTGTGGAGGCCAGGCCTCTCCTTTCCAGCACCTCCCCTCACTCACAGCTCAAGCATCCATCAACAGATGACTGGATAAATAAGTTCGGTCTATACATGCAATGGAATATTATCCAGCCATCGAAAGGAATGAAGTTCGATACATGCTACAATATGGATGAACCTTGGAAATATTATGCTAAGTGAAATAAGCCAGATACAAAAGACAAGTACTATATGTTTCCACTTATATAAAATATGTAGAATAGACAAGTTCATAGAGACAGAATCTAGATCAGAAATTACCAGGGGTCTGGAGAAAGGAGGAAGTAGGGAATTATTGTTAGTGGGTAAAGATTTCTGTTTGGGGAAATGAAAAATTTTGGAAATAAATAGTGGTGATGGTTGCATAATATTGTGAATGTAATTAATACCACTGAATTGTAAACTTAAAAATCGGGAACATGGCAAATGATATGTTATAAATATTTTACCACAATAAAAATATAGTTAATAAAAAGTCTGGAATAGGAATACACACACAAAACTGCTTACTGTGTAATTATGAATCATTGCATGATTCTAACTTTAACTCACATGATAAAGAGCTAATTTCCTTATTATACAAAGAGTGCTTCAAATCACTGTTAAACAAAAATGTAAAAAAAGGGGAGGGGGCAAATGATAATAAGTGGTTCACAGAAACAGAAATACAAGTAGCATAGGAAAAGTATGTTCAATTTCACCCATAATTTTTTTAAAGGCAAATTAAAACAACAGAAGATGCTATTTTACTTATCAGATTGACAAAGGTGGAAAGTCTGGGTGACAGTGTGGGAAACATTCCCACACCATTCTGAGAAAAATTTGGCCAAATCTGTCTAACCCATCAAATCAAATCCAAGTTTTAAATATTTATCATTTGACTCTAGGAGTTTTTCCTGATGTTATACTAGAAAAGATAAGAAAGATATTTGTTTGTGGACATTTGTTGGAATATTGTTTCTAAACTCTCTTCTTTATTAAAAACAGTAATAATCTGAATATCCATCAGTAGGGGACTAGTTAAATAAAATATTGCACCAAAGAAACTTACCATTAAAAAGCATAGGGGTAGATCTCAATGCCATAGCAAGTAAAAAATTTCCAATTTGCAATTAAATGTATATTATATATGTTTCCCTTGTAGTTACCTCTACTGAGTAGGAGTTAAGGGTACTGAAGAATGCTTTCTTTCCAGGTTAAAATTTTCCACACTTTAAAGTGTCTACTATATGTAACTTTTAACACTTAACTTTTAAATGTTTCATTAAACAGGTAATTCATGACTACACCATGAGCAGTTTGGCATGTGTTTTCTTGCAGACTATTTTCTGTATACTTATATAGCATACATTTGCATTTGGTTTTTCTATTATGTATACATTTTTTAATGAATAAAATGATATCATAACTATTTTTTTCTACACTGTAGAACCGAGTGTTTTTGGATAATGTATATAGATCCACTTCATTTTTTAAAAATTGCTGAATAGTATTCTAATTATGAATATCACAGTTTATTTAACCTCAATATATATACTCACATATTATATAAACTCAAATAATATATATTCTCAAATAATATCATCAAATAATGGATATTTAGCTTGTTTGATATTTCAAATAATGCAATAAATGAACATTTTCCTACTTCTTTAAGTACACTTGTGCTTCTTGATGCATTTTCTGGAACAGGTATGTTATTTTTACAATTAAAAATAGTTTGACAGGGCTTCCCTGGTGGCGCAGTGGTTGAGAATCTGCCTGCCAATTCAGGGGACACGGGTTTGAGCCCTGGTCTGGGAGGATCCCACATACCTCGGAGCAACTAGACCCGTGAGCCACAACTACTGAGCCTGGAGTCTGGAGCTTGTGCTCCGCAACAAGAGAGGCCACGACAGTGAGTGGCCCGCGCACCATGATGAAGAGTGGCCCCCGCTCGCTGCAACTAGAGAAAGCCCTTGCACAGAAACGAAGACCCAACACAGCCAAAAATTAAATAAATAAATAAAGAAGCTTTCATTAAAAAAAAAAAAAAGTTTGACAAAGAATCATGCTTTGGAAGGCTACTAGACATAAATTTGGAAAGTTCAGACATAAGTATCCAACCATATAAATAGAATATATATTTAAAGGCTGAAGGTGTCTCTCTATGTGTCATTGGAAAGCAGCCAAGAGAAATAAAATGGGGGGAAAATGACTTAAAAACCTACCTCATAGTCAACATGCCTAAAACATGGTTTGAATTAAATATATTGAATCAAAGATGGGAAACTATAACCAAAGAAATTAAGAAAAATACTATAAGGAAAACAAACATCAACAGGAATGTGAGGAGGAGTCCTGAACAAGGGGAGTCAGAGAGTAAAGGTTTCCTCAGCCAGGATCAGGCCGGACTCGAGAGAAAGATGCACTGATGCCCTTGGCTCCTTGACGCTCCTGTCTGGACCGGTGGCTCCTCTTCCTACCCTGACAGCAGATTTTCTCCAGCTGCTTAAAAGTAACAAAACTGAATTTCTTTCTTTCAAGGTATCCTTTTCTCATACCTTTTAACATACATTTTAAGTTGACTTTCATCCTTTAGTGACTGAGAAATTAGCAAAGTTTAAACCAGATATTTAGAGTTTAGAAGGTTAAAAAAAGACCAAAGCCCTCTCCCGCCGCGGAGCACAGGCTCCGGACGCGCAGGCTCAGCGGCCATGGCTCACGGGCCCAGCCGCTCCGCGGCATGTGGGATCTTCACGGACCGGGGCACGAACCCATGTCCCCTGCATCGGCAGGCGGACTCTCAACGACTGCGTCACCAGGGAAGCCCTCTCGTCTCTTTAGATCCCAGTTCACACCGTGTTTCTGTCTGACTTCCAATAATGATTTCCTGTAATCGCCGAGTTTCATGGTTATGCCCCCCACCCCCCCAAAATCAGACACTTTAAAGTGTGATCCACACACACAGCCCAGAACTGAACAAGCAACAAATGGAGGTTGAATTGAACTCAAAGAGAAATGAGGGAAAAGGGATAAAAGTAAGATGCTACTGGAAGGTGGGAAGTGGGATAAATACGATCAAGAAGGATGGGTTAGGAGAGATGTGGGAAGGAGGAGGAGAGAGAGGGATGGTGGAGGAACAGATAAGAACGCTTGTGGCAGTTGAGCAGAGGTACAGAAAAGCAGTGGGGCGAGGCCTGAGGGGCACTGACCTGGGGACTCACCGCGCCCCTCCTCAATTAGTTCAAGACCTGGAGAACAAGATCTACGTGAAACACCAAGGGCTGGTAGGGGCACAGGGAGATAAACCGTGTAGGTGCCTGGCATAGGGCAGCAGAGGCACCAAACACACAGACACTCCGTGCTGACAGTGAGTGGCAGACGGATGCCAGGCAGCGAGCAAACGTCTGCGTGGTGACAGGGTCCCGGCCCGGCCACCAGCAGCAGCGGGCTCTGCGCTTGGGCGTTTCTGTAGACCCCGCCGTAGCCTTGCAGCCTTACTCTCCAAATGGTCCTGCATCTGCGGCAGATTCACTGTCCAGAGGCGTTAAATACGAAGGGCAATCTCGGGATCTCATAACAGCCTGGAGGGGTGTGGGAGGGGCAGCCGCTTCTCAGTCCCCTGCACTCTGCAGCACCCCAAGCCTGAGAGAATAAGCAAAGTGTTTTTGCCTCAAGCTTTCAGGACTGAATAAAGAAGTCTCTTTCAGGATGTCTACAGGACATACTTTCTTTGATCCCAAATTACATTTCATTCATCATCTCTGCCTTCCATCCCCAAATGCTGGGAAGCTGTCTTATTGTTTTAAGGGGCCATTTTGCTGAGCACACTTTCCACGTCAGCCTGTCCTGTCAGAGGCACTGTGGTGTCCAGGAGAGAGCCTGGCACTTAGAAAATTCCAGCTCTACAATTTCCCCTCTGAGCCTCCCTTTCCTCATATATAAAATGGACAAAATGATACTTGTCTTATAAGTTTCCATAAGGATTAACTCACATGTTGATGGGACTGGGCACAAATGAGGAACTCATGATGTGTTAGCTTCCTTCCTGTCTCTCCCTCTGCCCTCCCTCGCCCCTCCTCTTCTCTATACTGTAAACTGCAGGAAGGGGGCCTGGGGCACCTAGTTCTCTCTGTGGGTATCCAGCACAGCAACACCCGTAATTAAGTACTTCACAAATGCTTTTTGATTAAGCTCAGCAGCATCATAGCAGGCGAAAAGCACTTTGCTCAATCACCCTGATTAGATGTTTTTCCTTGGCAGAATTTCAGATGGCACCAATGCTAAATTCAGAGTGTTGTTTTGGCAAATCACATAATGTACTTCAATTCACTTCTCCCCAAGATGGAATGATACTTCTCACACCTGTCTCACAGCTTTGCCTCTATGGCACTGGGCAGTCAGGCATCTAGAATTTGAGTGTCCTGCCCTTAGATCACATAGTTATCTAAGATGGAAGCAAAGAGGTTAAGCTGGAGGCTGGTCAGAGAGACTGATGAAGTGCTTTGTCGCTTGTTCATGGTCATCACCCCTTCAAAGGTCAGGAAGAGAGGGTGAGATAAGGCTTTCAGTAGGAACCCAGATGTTAGCTGGGGTCTCCTGGCCCTTCTCCCTTCACTGATTTCTGCAAGAAACCAATTTACACCAGGTGTTTGTGGATTGTAGAATTTTCTGAGGATTAGGATTTGAGGAAGCGTGGGGCTTTCTGCCATCCTACTGGCTCAGCCCCTTTCCCCACTGTTTGCTCCGTGCATATTCTTTTCCGGTACACGGGCCTCTCACTGTTGTGGCCTCTCCCGTTGCAGAGCACAGGCTCCGGACACGCAGGCTCAGCAGCCATGGCTCACGGGCATAGCCGCTCCGCGGCATGTGGGATCTTCCCGGACCAGGGCACGAACCTGTGTCCCCTGCATCGGCAGGCGGACTCTCAACCACTGCGCCACCAGGGAAGCCCTCCTTGCATATTGTTGCTTACATCTTTTGTTGTCCCATCAGGCTCTTGATGCCCTGCCCTCCTCCACTAGAAGCTTCCAAACAGAGCTTCAGGGCTCTCCCGAGGAGAAATTCTGTGGTGTGGAGTCTTCTCTACCTCATCACCCCTCCTCCTACTCTTTAACTCCCACCTCTCCCCTACACTGCTCTGGTGGCTGCCCCCTAGGAGCAAGCAATGAAGTTTGGGCAGGATGGAACACGCTCATCTCACTGCCTTAAGGACTGCAAGCTATCCAGAAGCTTTTCTGAACTGACTTGCTTTGCAAAAGCTGGGCAATTTCGTTGTAAGTTCCCTGCCCACCCCTGCACTTAAAGACGCCGTTCTCATCCAGCCCGCTGAGCGGTGCTGCTCCTCCACTAGTAAATGGACAGTGGACCCTTAGAAGTGTAATCTTTCTCACCAAATGGATAAATAATATTTCTGGCTAAGTGTTTAAAGATAGATATTTGTTTCCTTTTCATGATGTGTATGAAAAGGCTCTTTAGTGGACACTAAATAATTAAAGCGAGCTGTTATCTGTATAGCACTTAGTGTGCATCAGGCATTGTGCTAAGAGGTTGACATACCAGAATATCTAAGAGTCTTAAAACGTGAGACCTTAATAATGTGCCTCAACTCTGATGAGAATCATCATCATTTTCATCATCACTAAGGCCGGAGTCTTTAGTTCTGTATTAAGCTGTTGCCATGTACCTGGATACTCTTTTCTTTGTGCAGGTGGCAGGAACATGAAGCCAGATAACAGAACCAAAATTCTTTACCTGTGAGTTTGGGAAGAGGCATTCTGGGTGTCTTTATTTTTTTTCTCGAGAAGGAGAGCAGGGAAAGGAGATTAATATTTATTAAATGACCACTATACAGTAGGTATTATGTGCTTATTTTATAAAATTACCTCATTAAACTTCATAACCTTATGAGGTAAGTGATAGTATGTTCAATTTAAAGAAAAGAAAACCAAGGCTCGGTAAGCCAGATGATTTGGCCAAAGTCACACAGTTACACCAATGTGTAAACTCAAATATATGTGGCAGCAAAGTGATGGTTTTTCACCCTAAACATGGAAGGCAGATGTTTCTTTCTACAACAACAAATGGAAGGCAGATGTTTCTTTCTTTGTCGGGTCTTTGTTGCTGCATGCAGGCCTACTCTAGTTGCGGCGAGCAGGGGCTACTCTACATTGCGGTGCACAGGCTTTTCATTGCAGTGGCTTCTCTTGTTTCAGAGCTTGGGCTCTTGGCGCGTGGGCTTCAGTAATTGTGGCACGTGGGCTCAGTAGTTGTGGCACCCGGGCTTAGTTGCTCTGCGGCATGGGGGATCTTCCCGGACCAGGGCTCGAACCTGTGTCCCCTGCATTGGCAGGAGGATTTTTAACCCCTGTGCCAGCAGGGAAGTCCCAAGGCAGATGTCTTTGATGGGAGAGAGTATTTTTAGGTTTCTGAAATTATTTTAAAATTTCAAGATTAGGAAACTTGGATAAGGTTGCTGTGTTTTCTAGAAATCAATGTTGAGCATTCATTCTCTTTTTAAGACATTTTCTTCAATATTGATTAACTTTATAGAAATCTTAGATGACTGATGATTTTAAACTAAATGCAAAGCAACATAAAACTATTTCATTGCATACTCTTCAGCAGGTATTATATTCAAATGAACTCTGTGTGTATTAGGGAGGTTCCTTTTTTGCTCTAGGCAGAGATTACATGACTTTTACGTGCTAACATAGCAGCATAATAAAGATACATTTGGTTCTCCGTTTCAGGTTGTCTTCAGCCTTTTAAAAGAAGGTTAAGGAGGGAATGAAAGTTGTTTCCTAGCAAGAGAATGTGACTGATTATAGAATATTTTTTCTCCCTCACAATTTTCATGCTACATCTGGACACCTGAAGGAGTTGTGTCTATCTGAAGCCTGTTACAGACATCCTTAGCAATTTTGGTGACTATATCAAGTACGTACTCCCATGAACTAAATAACGGTGATTAAATCAATCAGAAGCAAAGTTGACTGGAATATAGGTATTGTAAATGTTCTCTTTTGTTTCAGGAGCTTCATGGTTATGCCCTAACCCACTCAGCTCAACTTCAGACAGCCCATAACTGAACATGCAACAAATGGTAGTTGAATTGAACTCAGTCAAAGAGAAAAAAAGGGAAAGGTATAAAAATAAGGTACTAGTGGAAGGTGGGGAGTGGGTTAAATATGATCAAGAAGGATGGGTTAGAAGGAGAGGTGTAGGAAGCAGGAGGAGCAATGAGAGGAATGGTGTCAGGCTTACCAGTGACTCTATTCTAGATTTTCAGCCCCCTTCAAGCTTCCAGATGGCTGCATCCAACACTACATGGGAAAGAACCACACAGTTAAGTCCAGCCCAAATTGCAGAATTGTGAGCAAATAAATAGTTGTTATTTTAATCCACCAGGATTGGGGTGTTTATTTATAATAGCAACAGATAATTGAAATAGAGGTCTATATGGAGAGTTATGCTTCTGGTACCGTAGAAGAAGCTATCAGCTAAAACTGCCTGCAGATAACAATTATAAACTCTGGAAAAAATATAAGAAGCAACTACTCAAGGGCTATGAAGTCTGGTCAAAGCAGTAAGTTTTGGAGAAGAGTGGAATCTTGGAAGAAGAGACTATTACAGGGTGAGTTTCCCGTTTATTTGCAGCTTTTTCCTGAGTGCAGACCAAAGTCAGAGGAGGGCACAGAGCAACAAAAACTCCAATGGAAAGTTAGCTATCTTTCTGATTTGAACAATAAATTTGGGGCAAATAAGGGTAGCCAGAACATGAGAGAGGAATCCCAGAAAGGAAAGAGCTAGAGAAGGGAACCAAAAATTTTGTGTGTAAACTTTGTGCCAAATGCTGGCTGACTCCTGAATTATTCATGGTGTCAGACTGCAAGCAGTGAAGCTAAAGGTAAAAGAACAGAACTGAGATTTGAGTTGCCACCCACCACAGGTGAGATAAGGTTTCCATTGAGTCTAGCCAAATTGACTATGTGCTAAAACAAAACTATCAACATTCTTCAGAAAGATAGAATCCAGAGTCTCTACAACATAACATCCACAATGTCTAGGATATAATCCAAAATTACTTGACTTAAAAAGAACTAGGAAAATCTGAGATATTCTCAAGAGAAAGAAAATCAACAGAGGTCAACTATGAGATGACCCAGATGGTAGAATTTAAAGGACTTTAAAGCAGCTGTTATTATGTTCAATCAGATAAATGGAAATATGCTCAGAATAGAGATCTGGAATAGGATTTGTAGATGGAAGAGGGAAATTCGGGAGAAAGAGGGACAAATGACATATACAGACAAGTTCTTCCCCTTTCTCTGTCAGACTCATAGAAGGCATTTGATTGTCCTTTCACCCTTGGCAAGGGTAAGTATCTTGGCAAGGCGGTGTGTATTTTCTTGAAAAAGCCTCTATTGATAGAAAAGTTACTGTTTCAAGGTACAGAAATATGAGTCAAAGTTGAGTCAGTATTATAGGTGGGAAGGAGGAAATTGCAAAGAAGTAGCACAATATGGAATCTGAAGAACTAGACGATAGCCATCAATTTATATTATCTTAGGCATATCATTTAACCCTTTTGAGCCTCAAATTTCCTCACTTGCAAAATGGGGATATTAATAACACTTGCTCCAAAAGGTTGTTGTAGAGATCAGCTAGATAAATATAACACATGTGTAAGTATATTTTGTAAAGTACTATAACTTAGACATGTTAAACACAACACTCTTAATGCAAGACATAATAAGATAAAGGTTTTTATTTTGAAGAACACTTGGGAATAAGAAACAATAACATAAAAATAAAATAGTGGTTTTGGCATTGTTTTCTGTTGAACCATTTTGGGGAAAGTTCCCTTTTTTCCAGCTATAAATCCAAATAGAGAAATTTAATTTAGCTACTGAGAAATACAGGTAAGTTTAAGCGTACTTCACAAAGAAAACTTGTGCTTCTTTGCATCTAAAGAAGACTGACTTTAAAACATTTTTAATATGTTGTATTTTTCTTACACATTCTGATATGGTGCTGTGATTTTTGTGACTCTGTTTCCTGATAAAGTTTCAGCCTGGAAAGATATTTACCTCTCTGTCTCTCTCTCTCTGTCTGTCTCTCTCTCTCTGTCTCTCTGTCTCTCTCTCTTAGGCCATTTTAAAAAACCAGTGTCATTTATTGAGCAAAATAGTTTATTTTAAGCACAGTTTTACCAGCTATCTGTTTAATCTAAGAACATATTTACTCCAAGAAATTTCCTTTGCAAAGTGGTGAAATGTCACGATACTCATTGACATTTCTAAAAGGATGCCTGCTTCTTGATCATTGAGATTATCATGAGGACTGACTAAAAAGTATTGTAAATACCTACTTATGGGGTACAGCTCAAGTAGCACTTAGGTGCCTTTTTTATTCACCCCAAATTGGAGCAATATGAATGTCTGAAATTTTGCCACCAGAAAATGGCATAATGCTTTGTCCCTTATTGAAATTAAACTATCTCTAAAAGGAGAATGTGTAAAATTTCCATCAAAATTTGTAGTTTGATATGAATTAAGTCTTTGCCTGAGAACACAGGGGAAGGAGGGAAAATATGAAGGTACTGATCCTCTAAGTTACAGTCTCGTATATTAAATGCCAACTTCATATTGCCACTTGAATGTCTAAAGGGCATCTCAAACTTGAAATATCTCCCCCCAACAACAAAAAAACCTCTTGATTTTCTTCCCTTCTCCTTCATGAACTTCTCCAAATTATTGAATAGAAATACTACCATTCAGCCAGCTTCTAATGCCAAGAAACTTAGAGATAGCCCACAATCAAGCCATCAACAAATCCTATTTGCTTTAGTTGTAGAATATATTTTAAAAATCTATCTCCTGTTACCTCCTATACCACCTTATAATCTAACCATCATTACTTCTCACTTGGACTATTTCACTGGCTTTCAAATAGTTTCTGTTTCAATCCTTACCCTCATCCCAATTTATTTTCTACATATCAGCCAGAGTAATCTATGAAAAGCAAAAATTAAATCATGACAGTTCTCTGCTCAAAGTGCTCAGATGGCTTGCCATCTCACCCTGAATAAAGTCAGAAGTCCTTACCATGGCTTTTAGGTAAGGAGAGCAAAGCATCAAAACTCACTTTATTTTAGTCTGGGAGATTCTAGATCTATACACAGAGAATTCATACAGAATCATGAAGGTCCCAGGGGATTTGGACAAGGCATTCAGGGTACCATGCTTCAGAACTGACATAATGAGACAAAACCCAGAACCTCCAGGTTTTAACATTGGAAGGAGAATTTCCAGAGAGAGGGGAGTAACTAACCAAACCCACCTGCCTTCTTGAATTTTACATTAAATTTGGGATCTTTCTGTAATTCATGATTTTATGCTGCCACTACCAGGCTGGTACCTTAGTTTCCTCATTTTGTAAGTGGAGCTACTAACAGTACCTATCTCATAGGATTGTGGTAAAACTTTGAGTTACATGGGTAAAATGCTTAGAACAAACCCTGGTACACAGTAAGTCCTTAGTAAAGTTTAGCTGTTATTATTAGAACAATTCTATCTTAGTACCTAACCATAACCGTTGTATTCATGTAACATAATTGGTCTCTCTTGAGTAGTAGCTAACTCCCTTACGTATCATGGCTCACAGGCAGTTATTCACATGGGTAAAGACAATGTTCAGGGCAAATTTCTCCCAAAACATTTTGATGAGAAAGTAACATGTAATCTAAACTCTCTACACACATACTGAATTACAAAGACATCACTTAACCCTCTTCCTGTAAATTCACTTTAATTTTGGATGGGAATATTGGTACCATTTTAATTTTTTTTTAAAGGTTAGTAAATACTATTTATTTTTTTAAAAAATAAATTTATTTATTTATTTATATATTTTTGGCTGCATTGGGTCTTTGTTGCTGCACGTGGGCTTTCTCTAGTTGCAGCGAGCGGGGGCTACTCTCTGTTGCGGTGCACGGGCTTCTCATTGCGGTGGCTTCTCTTGTTGTGCGGGCTTCAGTAGTTGTGGCTCACAGGCTCTAGAGCGCAGCCTCAGTAGTTGTGGCGCACGGGCTTAGTTGCTCTGTGGCATGTGGGATCTTCCCAGACCAGGGCTCGAACCCGTGTCCCCTGCATTGGCAGGGAGATTCTTAGCCACTGCGCCACCAGGGAAGTTCCAGTAAATACTATTTCTAAAGAATTTATTTTTTATTTTTTTCTTAAGAGTCTTTCTTTGGAATGGGGTCTGACTTAGTGAAAAGTTTAGTGCATGGCTGCCTGTGTAACTGACTTACCATCATAACTCATATAGAAACCCCATCCTGTCATTCTGTCACATGGCAAGAATTCAAAAAGTGTTTGTGCCTCTCGGAGAACAAAGGGAAATGTAAGCTGTGTGATCAGCAGTTAACAAGCAAAGGAGAACAAGCATCTGGTCAGAGAGATAAAAAGTCCATTTTGTTTCAGGGACCCTTAATAATTTAGTTTTGTTCTAAGATTTGTCTTTGACATCAATTTCCATGGAAAGCCAGGATTCTAGGAAGGATAACAGGCTGGATCCACTCTGGGGTAGTTATAGGAGGGGTAAAGTGTAGCTTAAGTACTTTCCTACCCATCAACAACTTCTGCCCTTTTTTACACTCCTCTTTCCTCTTTCTTCTCTCTACTTCACAACCTGATCCCCCACTACCCCTCTCATAGGCCCCAAACATTAGTGCTACCTTCTGGTGCTCAGGACCTAGCAGGACATAGTTCGTTCTTTGACCATTGCCCACCTTCTCACCACTATGCCTTCCCCTATCAACTGTCCACATTGAAAAGAACTTACACTTTTCCATCATATTTTCTCTCCTCAAGGTCCCAATAAACGATAGCTGCTTACCTGAGAGGTTAACTAAAGGAGTGAACAGCCGATACTGGTTTTTTTAAATGTAACTCTGCAAAATATATTGCTTATAAATAGGGGTTTCCAGAAGTGGCAATGCCTTAACTAAAGAACCAATTTCTCCACTAATAGAATTAGAGGCATCTTGGCATGGTAGTTGGGGAGGGATTTTTTTTTCTGAATTATATCATCAACAAATTTAATTTTATTATATCACGTTCTAATTTAAACATGTATTACCCACTGTGGCTAAGTTTGTTGTTGTTTTTATTAATTTTTATTGATATTTAACTCACATATCATAAAATTGCCATTTAAAGTGGATAATTCAATGATTTTTAAAAATATATTTACTGCTATCTAATTCCAAAATGTTTTCATCACCCCAAATGGGGAAATATTTTTGAACAAGAAAATCTTTCAACAGTATGTCTCAAAACATGCCTACTTTACAAGATTGTGCCTAGAAAAATAATTAATTGGAATGCCTTTTAGAAGATTTAGAATTCTTTTGAGTAAGAGGAATATCCAAGGCAATCATACAATAACATCTCCCTACAATTAAATTGATTACATTTGCTAATTGAATTGATCACAGTTAAATTGATTACATTTACAAGAACACTGTGATAATAAATGGTTTGCAATTGTTTTGCTAAAAAAAGAGAGAACAGATGGAGTAAGGGCAGTTTAGGAGAAAATATATCCTTTCCTCACCAGTTAAAAGTAATTAGCATGCTCTTTATTCTCAGGTAGGGTGGTAAAAAAACAAAAAAGGGAGGTGGGTGGTTGTATCCTTTAGAATTGTCTTGTCTGCAAATAGGAGAAACCAACCCTAGCCAGCACTAAGAAGAGATGGAGATGGAGATGGAGATGGGGAGAGTGAGAGAGAGAAAGAGAGAGGGAGAGAGTTGTGGGGTGAGAGAGGGAAAACTTGAGAGAATTTATTGTAAAGAGGCAGGGACCCATGGCAGTAGACTGGAAGTAGGATGCCTACAGCATCCTAATGAACCAAGGAAATACTTGCCCCATTTTTCTCTACTCGCTGACCAACTTTCTCTGTTTCCCAAGCCACATGGCAGAAAACCTGGCTGCCAAAACATCCCCAATTTTTATTAGCCTACAGGTCCAGCCACCTGGTGAAAGAATTTTCTGATTCCTGAAGATTAGGATTGGCCCAGTTTTGGACAGTTGTCCACAGTAAAACCAATCTGTCAGTGATAATTTATATAGACTTCAGGGGTAAGAAGTCTAATTTTTATTAGCCTACAGGTCCAGCCACCTGGTGAAAGAATTTTCTGATTCCCGAAGATTAGGATTGGCCCAGTTTTGGACAGTTGTCCACAGTAAAACCAATCTGTCAGTGATAATTTATATAGACTTCAGGGGTAAGAAGAGCAGGAAAGAGGTCACAAAAGAAGAGAAATTTGGGCAATCAAATAGGTTTTCACTATAGTGATCTTTGTGGTCTCATCCATCTAAATAAGATTGTTTCTGTTTGAAATTTCTACAGTTCCCTACCCTTACTGCCACTAGCCACAAGAAAAGAAATATACCCACTGCCTTGTTTGAAAATTAATTACAGGGATTTCTCTGGTGGTGCAGTGGTTAAGAATCCACCTGCCAACGCAGGGGACACAGGTTCCATCACTGGTCCTGGAAGATCCCATATGCCATGGAGCAACTAAGCCTGTGTGCCACAACTACTGAGCCTCCGCTCTAGAGCCCGCAAGCCACAAACAACTAGTGAGCCCGCGAGCCACAACTACTGAAGCTCACAGGGCTAGAGCCCGTGCTCCACAACAAGAGAAGTCACTGCAGTAAGAAGCCGGCGCACCGCAAGGAAGAGTAACCCCTGCTCTCCACAACTAGAGAAAGCCCGTGCGCAGCAACAAAGACCCAACGCAGCCAAAAATAAATAAATAAATTTATATTAAAAAAATGAATTACAGTCAACACTTCCAATATCCAATGTCTATTTTCCAACTTGAAAAAGGAGGGGCACTTAATCATACATGGTAGAAAAGTGTAGAGTCTATTCAACCTAACCTTTCAGTGAACTCCAGTGAAGACTGACTAGAAAATAGCATTCAGAAGATAAGAAAGACTCTGTTACTGACATACTCTCAGATATCCACTAGAGTTTTCCATTCCAGCATATAAATAATGAAGAGCTGTTGGGAGTTGAAGCCAAATGTTTCTGTTACCCAGCTATAGCTTGAAAGGAAACAAAGTTCTCTTAAGGTATTGCAGAAAGCATTATTTCTGGGATTCTGGTAATAATACTTGAAAGGAGGCTTCCATCGCTGTCAAATGTTTTGCCTTAAAGAGGGTTCAAAAAGCATTATATTAAAAACAAATGGCCAATAAAAAATTTATGTGTGCAACCTCACTAATAATAAAATAAATAAAAAATAAAGCAAAAACCATTGGTTTGGTCAGCAATTTGGCAATGAATTTAAGAAAATGATCATTGTTCATTATTATTAGGGATGTGTTAAAATAGACACTATCAGGCTCTGATGATGGGGTGAAAATTGGCACAAACTTTCTAGAGGTAAATTTGGCTGTCTGTATCAAGTGAGTTTTTAAAGATTTTTTAAAAAAGGAATTTATCCCCAACACACACACGTATGTTCATTATGACATTGTTTCAATAACAAAGATCAAAGAGAAAGAAAAAATTAAAATATCTAGTATGAGAGGATTAAATGGCTAAGTAAATTAAGGTTTAGCAACACAATAGAACACTATGCAAGTGCTTTAAATGATGCACAGATACTAATATCACTCTTTGATAAAAGTAGCTATTTGATAAATGAAGTACAGTATGTCCATAACTTAGAGTCTGGACAAAAGCTATGATATAAATGTTAAGCAAAAAAAGTAGGATTCAATTTGTTACCCCCATATGCACATGAATATAGAAAACAAAACTAAGGAATTACAGTTTTAATAGTGACTATCTCCCACATATGGAATTACATAATGTTTTTAGAGTTCATATTTTCTGGATTTTCTAGTTTTTTATATAGATCATATGTATTAGTTTTGTAATAAATATATTAAAATTGAAATGCTAGTCAGCTGCTCTCTAGGGGTCCTCTCTGATAGCACTATCGATGGTACCTTCTAGAAAGTATCAAAGGCTGTCTGTCTTCCCAGCCCTCTCTGCCTGACTGTTGAGTTCATTCCTGCTTTCCTTACCCCATTCCCTCAGAACCATGGCGCCTTAGTGGCTCAGATGCAATCCAGCCCCGTACCCCCACCCCCATGCTTCTGTCCCCATGAACTTCATATTAATAATAGTGGCTATTTCTTAAGTAGTTACCAAATGTCAGGCACTTGCTTTTACAGGCATTATGTCATATAATACTTACAATAACACTATGAGATAGCTACTATAGGGGGGAATTAGAGCTCCAGAAAGTTAAGCAATTTCCCTAAGGTCACACAGCTAGAGGGTGACAGGACCGGCTTTCAAAATCAGGTCTGTTTTGACTACAAAGGCAACGTGCCACTGGAAATGACCTGGTCTGCCCCAAACATTCTTCACTTTCATTACGCAGACCTCTCATAAGACCCCTTCTCCCTCACCTTGCTGCCCTCAACAGCAGCCTTACATTTACCTGTACTGCAATCTGACTGGAGTTGCCAATCTTGTAGATGATTAGTAATGACCAACCCCTCTTTAAAGCCATACTTCTACCCTGAGTTTTTCTCTCCCCCAGCTGCCCTCCACGTGGCCTCTGTATCTGAGCAGCTAGCTGACAGATTGTCACTCCTGCTTTCTTCCTGTCAGCCTTTTGGGGACCACCTTGCTCGTGCCATGTTTACTACCCTTCCCTTACTTTCCTTTGTCTGTTTCTTTTTAAAACATTTTTTTGCACATAACATGATGCTATGCATTTAATAAATGTTCCTTAAATGTTTCTTCAGTTAAATTCAATCTTCCTTTTCTAACAACGATCATTACATTATTTTACTGTCTTGCAAGGTTATTCCTTTCCTATGGCTTTTCTAACCATCTTTCTTCCTAGCAATTTGGCATTCATCCTCATTAAAATTACCCTCTCTCATCACTGGTGATTTCCTGATTATAAAATAATTGAAATCTTTTTTGGCGTGTTCTCATCCTTTTTGATCTTCTAGTTCACTTAACAGCACTTCTTTTTTTTGCATTAAAATTTTTTTTATTGAAGTACAGTTGATTTACAATGTTTCAGGCATACAGAAAAGTGATTAAGTTATACATATATATGTATTATTTTTCAGGTTCTTTTCCATGATAGGTTATTACAAGATATTGAATATAGTTCCCTGTGCTATACAGTAGGTACTTATTGTTTATTTTATATATAGTAGTGTGTATATGTTAATCCCAAATTCCTAATTTATCCCTCCCCCACTCTCTTTCCCCTTCAGTAAACATAAGTTTTTTTTCTATGTCTGTGGGTCTACTTCTGTTTTGTAAATTTGTATTTTTTTTTTAGATTCCACATATAAGTGATATCATATAATGTTTGTCTTTCTCTGGCTTATTTCACTTAGTATGATAATATCTAGGTCCATCCATGTTGGTGCAAATGGCATTATTTCATTCTTTTTTATGGTTGAGTAATATTCCATTGTGTATATATACCACATCTTCTTTATTCTTTCATCTGTCAATGGACATTTAGGTTGCTTCCATGCCTTGGCTATTGTAAAAAGTGCTGCAATGAACATTGGGGTGCATATCTTTTCGAATTAGATTAATGGCACTATCTCTGCTTTACCTTAGCCTGAGATATGGGCTACTGTTGTTCTCTTCTTTCCTTCTCCTGTTCTCTCCCCATCTCTCTCTCCTTCACTAACCTTTCTCCTGTTCTTTAATTGTGGGCTATCTCTTAAACTTGATCTTTGTCTTTGGCTTTTCTCCCTTTTATACAGTAGTCACCTTTAGAATGAAGTAATTCCAACAACCTGCCCTTCCTTCAGTAGCCTCTTCATCGCCATAATGAGTGCTTTTAAGCCTAGGATTTGCTTCCATTCAATAAGAAGTTAGCAAAGGCAAGAAGGAGGTCTACTACAAATCCAGAGTTTACCAGGCATGTTCCATGAGGCTGTATTCACAGACTTGCAGATCTTGTTGGGTAGATAAGTGACTCCTATTACTTCATTCTACTTTGGCTAATGCTCTGCTTGCTGAAACCTTCACTATCTGCTCCATCCCTTCTGCCTGGCTGGAGTTCCCTCTCTGGCTACTACTGGGTGGACCTCTCCAGTGTTTCTTATGCCTGCGCAATTCTCTATTCTCCTAGTTGTTACAATCACCTAACTAAATAAACAGCTTTCAGATATACAGGACTAGCACTCATTTCTCACTTTTCTCCAGATTTATGCTACCAACTTCTTTTATTTTTTTATTTTTATTTTTTGGCTGCGTTGGGTCTTCGTTGCTGCAGATGGGCTTTCTCTAGTTATGGCGAGCGGGGGCTACACTTCGTTGTGGTGCACGGGCGTCTCTTTGCGGTGGCTTCCTGTTGCGGAGCACAGGCTTTAGGCGCATGGGCTTCGGTAGCTGTGGCACACGGGCTCTGGAGGGCAGGCTCAGTATTTGTGTCGCACGGGCTTAGTTGCTCCGCGGCATGTGGGATCTTCCTGGACAAGGGATCGAAGCCGTGCCCCTTACATTGACAGGCAGATTCTTAACCACTGTGCCACCAGGGAAGTCCCACTACCAACTTTACATAAGAGCATTTCACTTGATTGTTGAGACCTGAAACTTCACGTACCTGTAATTGGCTGGATCATCTTTACCCACCTTGTCAACGTTCCCATTGGTTCCTAGCAACACTACCAGTCTGGCATACTTAGTATCAAACCTTGGGCTATATGTTTTGACTCATTCTTCACTTTTCATTCACGATCTCAATGGCTCTTCTTTCCAGGGTCTTGAGAAACTTCCTGTGCTTGATATTTCTGATTCTCATCATTTTTTACTGTATTGCCCCACTCTCCTTTATTCGAATACACCATTTTTCCATTTTCTCTTAAGCTGAATTCTTCAGATAATTTCACTTAAACAGTTTTCATCATGGTGTTTCCCTTTTCAAAGTTATGTAGTGGCATTTGGAATGCCTAATCATAACGTATAAAAACGCTCCAGCAAAATCAGCACTGCTCAGTCACTCATCCTTACATGCTCCCCCAAACTTATTTTCTACTATTTTTTGTCCCAATTCTTCTGCTCCATCCAAAACTATCTGCTTTCTTTCTTTTGTACTAATACACAAATACTGTTCAGGCAAAGGTCAACTACATTAATTATCTCTGTCTGAGAGATCATTGTGGGGAACACTGCAGTCATCAGTCATAGACTTGCCTCCCAGCTGTGCTATTCACTCATGTGACCTTGGTGAAGAAACTCCCTTGAGCTGTTTCCCACTTATAAGATCAAAAGGACCAGCCCTACACTTGTGAGAACTCCCTGAGAGAATGCATGAGAAAGTGTTTTATAAACCACCAGACAATGTGCAAGAACAAGGGGCCCAATGATGTGGACAGCTAAATTTCCAGGAAGCTGCTGCTATCTCTCCTTTGATATGATTTGATTTTGACTGGAGAAGCATGTATTAAATAATTTTAAAATTTAAAAGTCTTAAAAATTAAAAAAAACCAAACTCCTTAATAAAAACATCTGACTTGCATATGTCACTCTGCTTGGTCCCTGCCTTTTACTTGAGAATCTGTTTTCTGCTCAGTATCTTGGTTCATCATGACAAGTAAATCTTCGCTCCTTAAAAGTTGGCAAGCAAAAGTCTTGTTTCTGAGGATATTTAAATCTTTCTTGGCTCATGATCGTTTCCTCTTGGGTGTTAAAATGAAATGATGCTTTCCAGCCTTTCTGAAATAGAGCTGTAAGAAAGACTCGTGACGCTCTCATTTTGACAAAATGATCTTCATAAATCACAGATGTAATGGACTGTGGTCAAGTTAACAGCTATTCAAGATCTCTCAGATCTCCTGCTTTGGTTTTAGATTCCAATTATTTAGATTATTTTTCTATCTCTCTTCCTTTTCTTTCTTAGTGTTAATTAACCGAGGATATTTCCCTGATATTATTTCTCTGTTATTTCCCCAGTGCTTGCATTTTTTTCCTAGCAGTTCTGACAGACCATCTGTCAAAATTTTGCTAGTTTCACAGCAGTTGCATGCTTTTGATTTTTTCCCTCTCTCTCTTTATAGAAGTGCACAAATAATACACAAATAAATTCTTATTGTAAATGGTTCAAACAATACAGAAGTTTGTGGAGTAACATTTTGGTTTCCTATTCACCCTACTCTCATTTCTAATTCCCTCCATAGAGGTAACCACCACTGTTACATTTTGATGGGTATCTCTATTAGTCAGGGGTCTCCAGAGAAACAGAACCACTAGGATATATATATATGGCTATTGCTATAGCTATAGCTATAGATACACATAGAAGAGATTTATTATAGGAATTGGCTCACATGGTTACGGAGGCCAAGATGTCCCACAATCTGCCATCTGCAAGCTGGAGAACCAGGAAAGCTGGTGGTGTCATTAGGTCCAAGTCTGAAGGCCTGAGAATGGGGGGTCAAGGGATGATGGTGTAAGTCCCAGTCTGAGTCCAACAGCCCAAGAACAGGGAGCACTGATGTGTGAGGACAGGAGAAGATGGATGTTTCAGCTCAAAGAGAGGTACTGAATTCACCCTTCCTCCAACTTTTTGTTCTATTCAGACCCTCAATGAGTTGGATGATGTCCACTTGCATCTTCTTTACTCTGTCTACTGATTCAAATGTTAATCTCTTCCAGAGACACCCTCACAGACACACCTGGAGTTAATGTTTTACCAGACATCTGGTCATCCCTTAGCCCAGTCAAGCTGACACATAAAATTAACCATCACAATTTCCTTCACTTCTCTTTCTATACATGTATATCATGGACATACACATCTTTTACACAATGGATCTATGATGCACTTCTTTTTTTAATTTTTTTAAAAAATTGAGGTATAGATAACATACAATATTATATAAGCTTCAGGTATACAACATAGTGATTCACAATTTAAAAGGTTATACTCCCTTTATAATTACTATAAAATATTGTCTATATTCCCTGTATTGTACAATATATCCTTGTAGCTTATTTTATAGATAGTAGTTTGCACTTCTTAATCCCCTACCCCTATCTTGCCCTTCCTTCCTTCTCTCTCCCCACTGGTAACCCCTGGTTTGTTCTCTATATTTGTGAGTCTGTTTCGTTATATTCACTAGTTTGTTGTATTTTTTAGATTCAACATATAAGTGATATCATACAGTATTTTTCTTTCTCTGTCTGACTTATTTCACTTAGCATAATGCTCTCCAAGTCCATCCATGTTGCTGCAAATGGCAAAATTTCATTCTTTTTTATGGCTAAGTAGTATTCCATTGTATATCCATATCACATCTTCTTTAACCCTTCATCTGTTGATGGACACTTAGGTTGCTTCCATACCTTGGCAATTGTAAATAATGTTCTTATGAACATTGGGGTATATGTATCTTTTCAAATTAGTGTTTTTGTTTATTCAGATATATACCCAGGAGTGGAATTGCTGAATCATACAGCAGTTCTATTTTCAGTTTTTTTGAAAAACTTCCATACTGTTTTCCACATTGGTTTCACCAATTTACATTCCCACCAACAGTGTACAAGGGTTACCTTTTCTCCACATCCTCACCAGCATTTATTATTTGTTGACTTTTTGATGATAGCCATTCTGACAGGTGTGAGGTGATATATCACAGTGGTTGTAATTTGCATTTCTCTGATGATTAATTATGTTGAGCATCTTTTCATGTTCCCATTGGCCATCTGTATGTCTTCTTTGGAAAAATGTCTATTCAGGTCTTTTGCCTATTTTTTAATTGGGTCGTTTGTTTTTTGAATATTGAGTTGTATGAGCTCTTTATATGTTTCATATATTAACCACTTATCAGTCATATCATTTGCAAATGTTTTCTCCCATTCAGTAGGTTGTCATTTTGTTTTGTCGATGGTTTCCTTTGTTGTGCTAAAGCTTCTAGGTTTAATCACGTCCCATTTGTTTATTTTTGCTTTTGTTTTCTTTGCTTTAGGAGACAGATCCAAAAAATATTGCTGTGATTTATGTCAAAGAGTGTTCTGCCTATGTACTTTCCTAGGAGTTTTATGGTGTCATGTTTTATGTTTAGGTCTTTAATCCATTTTGAGGGTTTTTTTGTATATATTTTTGTATATAGTGTGGGAAAATGTTCTAAATTCACTGTTTTACATATAGCTGTCCAGTTTTCCCAGCACCACTTATTGAAGAGATCGTCTTTTCTCCATTGTATATTCTTGCCTCCTTTGTCATAGATTAATTGACCATAAGTATGTGGATTTATTTCTGGGCTCTCTATCCTGTTCCACTGATGTCTGTTTTTTGATGATGCACTTCTTTTTAAATTTAATAATCTTAAAGAAGATTTCATGTCAGTACACATGTGTCTACCTCATTCTTGTAATAGTTGCACAGTGTTCATTCATGAATATGACATCATTCCTTTATCACTCACCTGTTGTTGAATATTTTTCAACAGAAAATAGTTCCAGTAAAATACTCTTGAACCTACGTACATTTATGTATATATCTGTAGAATAAATCCCTAGATGAAGGAGTACTAAGTTATATGGATCCATTAGAATATACACTTGGTGAGGGCAGAGATTTAAATATATGGGATGTGGAATATAGCAACAACTCAAAAATATTTATTAAATTGAATTGAAATAGTATCTGCATTTTAATATAATAAGACCCATTATAATAAGAAATTAAGGGAGAAAAACATGTTTAACATCATAAATGATGAAAAAAACATTTGATAAAATGTAATGCACACTCCCAATTTCATAGCAAGAAGTAAAACAAAAACCTTAAACACTGGGAATAAAAGGTAACTTCTTAGTTTGATAAAGAGCATATATAAGAAAGTCATAGCCAACACCACATTTAGTGATGAAATAGTAGAAGTATTCGTGTTAAAGTTAAGAACCAAAGTGGACTCTGATAATCACTAGTACTATTCAACATTTTACTGGATATTCTAGCAAATTCAATAAGACAGGAAAAATGAGGTAAGTAAGATTATTGGAAATTTGTCACTATTGGCCAGTAATATAATTACCTCCCTAGACAATGCAAGAGAATCAACTTTAAAATAATCAGAACTAATTAGATTGTTTAGTAAGGCCATCAGATACAAGAACAAATACAAAAATCAACATTGTTCTATACACCAGTGATAAGCAACTAAAAATGTAAGGCTGAAAAGGATCCATGACATCTCTAATGACTTTTTCTTCTGCTTGATCCTTGGCACTACTTCCCATGGTCACAATCAAGATATCAATCTCAAAAAAAATACTCACTTCACCACTTCCTTCCTTTGAGCTCAGTTGCTGGAGTAAGCCCCCCTCTTCCACATCATGGAGCTATCCAGTTCCTGGACTATACCATAATTTCAGGTTCCTCTCATCTTACCTCCCTCCTTGCTGGTCTGTATTCCATGGTCTTACCTCCTTTCCCTCTTCCCCACACTTGGTATTCACCTGGGTTGAGGCAAGGCACAACCAGGGAACCACTCTGGTTGAAAGCTTTCTTCTGCCACCTAAGCAGTTGGACATTTGGGGACCACACAACCCAGCTCAATACCTTCACTTTAAATTCATGGTGATAGACTTCACATAGATCTTTGGTTTTGGAATCCCACTGTTTCCTACTGACTGGTTTTCCCACTCCTTGAGATGATTATTCTCTATCTCATACTCTCTCCTCAAACTTTTGCACCCACTCCTGCACACCCACTCTCAAGGTGATGCACTCACTTCATACTTCATTGTGAAAATACTTTGCCTGAGAAGACAGAAACCATCAGACTTCAACTTCCTCATCCTCCTGACACCAAAACCACAAATCTGGCTATTTGGACTCTCAATTTTTTCTTTCTTCCATCTGGTTACAACAGGGTAAACCTCTCTCCTCATGTCATTTAAAAAAAAAAAAAGGATTGACATGTATGGTACAATAAAACTGAAGAAGTTAATATTTCTTAGTTGTGTGAGATTTCTCTATATATGTTTCTAATTGAAAAAGGAAACCATCTTTTTTTTCTTTTCTTTCTTTCTATTTAAATAAATTTTTAGTAGAATTGGATTATTTGTGTTATTTATTTCTGTGGTGACTGGGTAGTTATCATAGACTGCAGTATTGGGGTGTAGGCATGGAATATTCTAATCCATCAAGAATCTGGATTATTTGCACTAAAACTTTCTGTAGCTATAATATGCTGAGTTAAAAAATTCTTGGACTGCAAGTTTCTGCAGAAGAGCCAAGGTGTCTGGGTATTACATGCAATGTTATTAGGGGAATATCTAGAAGTTCTTTAAATATGGAAACAATATAATTCAGTTGAGCTTTTGTCTTTTAAGAAAAGGTTCTTGTGGAATGTAGCAGAGTCAGCAGAAGTTGTTCAAAATAAACTTCCTAAGAAGACACTTCTCTTAACTATTCCATTTAATATGGGTTTCCAATGATTCTAGCTATAATTTCATTTTATTTTCAGGTTATCAGATTTTTTTTGCCTTGTTTTGATCATGGGAGTTGTACAGCACTGAGATAATAGTATCCAAGGACTTCTAAAACTGGAGCTCAGCCCTAAGACAGCCTTAAAATAAATATACAAACAAATGAACAATGGCACAATCATGAGGAAAAAAAGTAAAGGAAAAATCAGCTCAAAAGGAGAAGGCTAGAGATGCATTGCTAATAAACAAACTTAGAGAACCAATGATTTGTCCATCAGGTATTGTTACCTTCAATTAAGTGTCCATTCTACTCATCAGGCTAGGCTGGATTTGTGGTCGTGTTCCTGAGGTTGGGAGGTAGTTCTTCACTTTAACATAGAGTTCTGATCCTGCTGCTGATGGTAGAGAAAGCTCTCTGAACTTGCATACGTTGGAGCCAATTCCAGTATACCTGGGTGGATGATTTCCCCATCCCAAAATTAGAAGAATTCTAAGAGTTTGACATTTTAGGGGACAACACAATAATTAAGACACATGGTTTCATATGCAAGTATATAGAATAGCATGTTAAAGTTAACATAAAATAGAAGAACTCTATTATCTAAAGTAGAAAAATAAGATCCTTTAACAGAACAAGACAAAAGGGACTTAATTTAAGCAGAGATAAATTAAAACCATTAACATGAACTCATCATCTGTTCTCCTTAGTAGATTATTGCTGTTAGCACAGTAATTAGAGAAGTGTGTTCCCTGATGTCATTCAACCTCCTTCCAGCAGTCATGTAAACAGTATGTAAAAAACATTCCAGTGTCCTAATTTGTTTCTTCTTTCTTCTCCACTATCGTTCTATTTTTCTTTCATGAATACTTTTTTTTACATCTTTATTGGAGTATAATTGCATTATAATGGTGTGTTAGTTTCTGCTGTATAACAAAATAAATCAGTTATACATATACATATGTTCCCATATCTCTTCCCTCTTGCTGCTCCCTATCTCCCACCCTCCCTATCCCACCCCTCTAGGTGGTCACAAAGCACCGGGCTGATCTCCCTGTGCTATGCAGCTGCTTCCCACTAGCTATTTTACGTTTGCTAGTGTATATATGTCCATGCCACTATCTCAATTTGTCACAGCTTCCCATTCCCCTTCCCCATATCCTCAAGTCCATTCTCTAGTAGGTCTGTGTCTTTATTCCTGTCTTACCTCTAGGTTCTTCATGACATTTTTTCCCTTAAATTCCATATATATGTATTAGCATACGGTATTTGTCTTTCTCTTTCTGACTTACTTCACTCTGTATGACAGGCTCTAGGTCCATCCACCTCATTACAAATACCTCAAGTTCGTTTCTTTTTATGGCTGAGTAATATTCCATTGTATATATGTGCCACATCTTCTTTACCCATTCATCTGATGATGGACACTTAGGTTGTTTCCATCTCCTGGCTATTGTAAATAGAGCTGCAAGGAACATTTTGGTACATGACTCTTTTTGAATTATGGTTTTCTCAGGGTATATGCCCAGTAGAGGGATTGCTGGGTCATATGGTAGTTCTATTTGTAGTTTTTTAAGGAACCTCCATACTGTTCTCCATAGTCGCTGTACCAATTCACATTCCCACCAGCAGTGCAAGAGTGTCCCCTTTTCTCCACACCCTCTCCAGCATTTATTGTTTCTAGATTTTTTGATGATGGCCATTCTGACTGGTGTGAGATGATATCTCATTGTAGTTTTGATTTGCAATTCTCTAATGATTAATGATGTTGAGCATTCTTTCATGTGTTTGTTGGCAGTCTGTATATCTTCTTTGTAGGAAGGGCTATTTAGGTCTTCTGCCCATTTTTGGATTGGGTTGTTTGTTCTTTTGTCATTGAGCTGCATGAGCTGCTTGTAAATTTTGGAGATTAATCCTTTGTCTGTTGCTTCATTGGCAAATATGTTCTCCCATTCTGAGGGTTGTCTTTTGGTCTTGTTTATGGTTTCCTTTGCTGTGCAAAAGCTTTAAAGTTTCATTAGGTCCCATTTGTTTACTTTTGTTTTTATTTCCGTTTCTCTAGGAGGTGGATCAAAAAGTATCTTGCTGTGATTTATGTCATAGAGTGTTCTGCCTATGTTTTCCTCTAACAGTTTGATAGTTTCTGGCCTTACATTTAGGCCTTTAATCCATTTTGAGCTTAATTTTGTGTATGGTGTTAGGGAGTGATCTAATCTCATACTTTTACATATACCTGTCCAGTTTTCCCAGCACCACTTATTGAAGAGGCTGTCCTTTCTCCACTATACATTCCTGCCTCCTTTATCAAAGATAAGGTGACCATATATGTGTGGGTTTATCTCTGGGCTTTCTATCCTATTCCATTGATCTATATTTTTGTTTTTGTGCCAGTACCATACTATCTTGATTACTGTAGCTTTGTAGTATAGTCTGAAGTCAGGGAGCCTGATTCCTCCACCTCCGTTTTTCATTCTCAAGATTGCTTTGGCTATTTGGGGTCTTTTGTGTTTCCATACAAATTGCGAAATTTTTTGTTCTAGTTCTGTTAAAAATGCCAGTGGTAGTTTGATAGGGATTGCATTGAATCTGTAGATTGCTTTGAGTGGTAGAGTCATTTTCACAATGTGGATTCTTCCAATCCAAGAACATGGTATATCTCTCCATCTATTTGTTTCATCTTTAATTTCTTTCATCAGTGTCTTATAATTTTCTGCATACAGGTCTTTTGTGTCCTTAGGTAGGTTTATTCCTAGATATTTTGTTCTTTTTGTTGCAATGGTAAATGGGAGTGTTTTCTTGATTTCACTTTCAGATTTTTCATCATTAGTATATAGTAATGCCAGACATTTCTGTGCATTAATTTTGTATCCTGCTACTTTACTAAATTCATTGATTAGCTCTAGTAGTTTTCTGGTAGCATCTTTAGGATTCTCTATGTATAGTATCATGTCATCTGCAAACAGCGACAGCTTTACTTCTTCTTTTCCAATTTGGATTCCTTTTATTTCCTTTTCTTCTCTGATTGCTGTGGCTAAAACTTCCAAAACTATGTTGAATAAGAGTGGTGAGAGTGGGCAACCTGGTCTTTTTCCTGATCTTAGTGGAAATGCTTTCAGTTTTTCACCACTGAGGGCGATGTTGGCTGTGGATTTGTCATACATGGCCTTTATTATGTTGAGGAAAGTTCCCTCTATGCCTACTTTCTGCAGGGTTTTTATCATAAATGGGTGTTGAATTTTGTCAAAAGCTTTCTCTGCATCTATTGAGATGACCATACGGTTTTTCTCCTTCAATTTGTTAATATGGTGTATCACACTGATTGATTTGCATATATTGAAGAATCCTTGCATTCCTGGAATAAATCCCACTTGATCATGGTGTATGATCCTTTTAATGTGCTGTTGGATTCTGTTTACTAGTATTTTGTTGAGGATTTTTGCATCTATGTTCATCAGTGATATTGGCCTGTAGTTTTCTTTCTTTGTTAAATCCTTGTCTGGTTTTGGTATCAGGGTGATGGTGGCTTCATAGAAAGAGTTTGAGAGTGTTCCTCCCTCTGGTATATTTTGGAAGAGTTTGAGAAGGATAGGTGTTAGCTCTTCTCTAAATGTTTGATAGAGTTCGCCTGTGAGGCCATCTGGTCCTGGGCTTTTGTTTGTTGGAAGATTTTTAATCACAGTTTCAATTTCAGTGCTTGTGATTGGACTGTTCATATTTTCTATTTCTTCCTGATTCAGTCTTGGCAGGTTGTGCATTTCTAAGAATTTGTCCATTTCTTCCAGGTTGTCCATTTTATTGGCATAGAGTTGCTTGCAGTAATCTCTCGTGATCTTTTGTATTTCTGCTGTGTCAGTTGTTACTTCTTTTCCATTTATGATTATATTGATTTGAGTCTTCCACCTTTTTTTCTTGATGAGCCTGGCTAATGGTTTATCTATTTTGTTTATCTTCTCAAAGAACCAGCTTTTAGTTTTATTGATCTTTGCTATTGTTTCCTTCATTTCTTTTTCATTTATTTCTGATCTGATCTTTATGGTTTCTTTCCTTCTGCTAACATTGGGGTTTTTTTGTTTTTCTTTCTCTAATTGCTTTAGGTGCAAGGTTAGATTGTTTATTCGAGATGTTTCCTGTTTCTTAAGGTAGGATTGTATTGCTATATTCTTCCCTCTTACAACTGCTTTTGTTGCATCCCATAGGTTTTGGGTCGTTGTGTCTCCATTGTCATTTGTTTCTAGGTATTTTTTTATTTCCTCTTTGATTTCTTCAGTGATCACTTCTTTATTACGTAGTGTATTGTTTAGACTCCATGTGTTTGTATTTTTTACAGATCTTTTCCTGTAATTGATATGTAGTCTCATAGCGTTGTGGTCGGAAAAGATACTTGATACAATTTCAATTTTCTTAAATTTGCCAAGGCTTGATTTTTGATCCAAGATATGATCAATCCTGGAGAATGTTCCACGAGCACTTGAGAAAAATGTGTATTCTGTTGGTTTTGGATGGAATGTCCTATAAATATCAATTAAGTCCATCTTGTTTAATGTATCATTTAATGCTTGTGTTTCCTTATTTATTTTCATTTTGCATGATCTGTCCATTGGTGAAAGTGGGATGTTAAAGTCCCCTACTATGAATGTGTTACTGTCGATTTCCCCTTTTATGGCTGTTAGTATTTGCCTTATGTATTGAGGTGCTCCTATATTGGGTGCATAAATATTTACAATTTTTATATCTTCTTCTTGGATCGATACCTTGATCATTATGTAGCGTCCTTCTTTATCTCTTCTAATAGTCTTTATTTTAAAGTCTATTTTGTCTGATATGAGAATTGCTACTCCAGCTTTCTTTTGGTTTCCATTTGCATGGAATATATTTTTCCATCCCCTCACTTTCAGTCTGTATGTGTCTCTAGGTCTGAAGTGGGTCTCTTGTAGAAAGCAAATATATAGGTCTTGTTTTTGTATCCATTCAGCCAATCTGTGTCTTTTGGTAGGAGCATTTAGTCCATTTACATTTAAGGTAATTATCGATATGTATGTTCCTATTCCCATTTTCTTAATTGTTTTGGGTTTGTTATTATAGGTCTTTTCCTTCTCTTGTGTTTCTTGCATAGAGAAGATCCTTTAGCATTTGTTGTAAAGCTGGTTTGGTGGTGTTGAACTCTCTCAGCTTTTGCTTGTCTGTAAAGGTTTTCATTTCCCTGTCGAATCTGAATGATATCCTTGCTGGGTAGAGCAATCTTGGTTGTAGGTTTTTCCCTTTCATCACTTTAAATATGTCCTGCCACTCCCTCTGGCTTGCAGAGTTTCTGCCGAAAGATCAGCTGTTAACCGTATAGGGATTCCCTTGTGTGTTATTTGTTGTTTTCTCCTTGCTGCTTTTAATATGTTTTCTTTGTATTTAATTTTTGAAAGTTTGATTAATATGTGTCTTGGTGTGTTTCTCCTTGGATTTATCCTGTATGGGACTCTCTGTTCTTCCAGAAGTTGATTAACTATTTCCTTTCCCATATTGGGGAAGTTTTCAACTATAATCTCTTCGAATATTTTCTCTGTCCCTTTCTTTTGCACTTCTTCTTCTGGAACCCCTATAATTCGATTTTTGGTGTGTTTGATGTTGTCCCAGAGGTCTCTGAGACTGTCCTCAGTTCTTTTCATTCTTTTTTCTTTATTCTGCTCTGCAGTAGTTATTTGTACTCTTTTATCTTCCAGGTCACTTATCCGTTCTTCTGCCTCAGTTATTCTGCTATTGATCCCTTCTAGAGTATTTTTAATTTCATTTATTCATTTATTCATTTATTGTGTTGTTCATCGTTGCTTGTTTCATCTTTAGCTCTTGTAGGTCCTTGTTAAATGTTCCTGCATTTTGTCTATTCTATTTCCAAGATTTTGGATCATCTTTACTCTCATTATTCTGAATTCTTTTTCAGGTAGGCTGCCTATTTCTTCTTCATTTGTTAGGTCTGGTGGGTTTTTATCTCACTCCTTCAACTGCTGTGTGTTTTTCTGTCTTCTCATTTTGCTTATCTTACTGTGTTTGGGGTCTCCTTTTTCAAGCTGCAGGTTCCTAGTTCCCGTTGTTTTTGATGTCTGTCTCCAGTGGCTTAGGTTGGTTCAGTGGGTTATGTAGGCTTCCTGGTGGAGGGGACTAGTGCCTGTGTTCTGGTGGATGAGGCTGGATCTTGTCTCTCTAGTGGGCAGGTTCACATCTGGTGGTGTGTTTGGTGGTGTCTGTGGACTTATTATGATTTTAGGCAGCCTCTCTGCTAATGGGTGGGGTTGTGTTCCTGTCTTGCTAGTTGTTTGGCATAGGGTGTCCAGCACTGTAGTTTGCTGGTCGTTGAGTGAAGCTGGGTGCTGGTGTTGAGATGGTGATCTCTGGGAGATTTTCGCCATTTGATACTATGTGGAGCTGGGAGATGTCTTGTGGACCAGTGTCCTGAAGTTGGCTCTCTCACCTCAGAGGCACAGCACTGACTGCTGGATGCAGCACCAAGAGCCTTTTATTCACACGGCTCAGAATCAAAGGGAGAAACAGTAGAAAGAAAGAAAGAAAGATAGAGGATAAAATAAAGGTAAAATAAAATATTAAAGTAAAAAAATAATTAATATGAAAAAACAATTTTTTAAGTGAAAAAAAAAAAACACAGATAGAACCCTAGGACAAATGGTGAAAGCAAAGCTATACAGACAAAATCTCACACAGAAGCATAAACATACACACTCGCCAAGAGAGGAAAAAGGGAAAAAATAATAAATCTTGCTCTCAAAGTCCACCTCCTCAATTTGGGATGATTTGTTGTCTCTTCAGTTATTCCACAGATGCAGGGTACATCAACTTGATTGTGGAGCTTTAATCCGCTGCTCCTGAGGCTGCCGGGAGAGACTTCCGTTTCACTTCTTTGTTCGCACAGCTCCCGGGGTTCAGCTTTGGATTTGGCCCTGCCTCTGTGTATACGTCGCCGGAAGGCGTCTGTTTTTCGCTCAGACAGGACGGGGTTAAAGGAGCCGCTGATTCGGGGTCTCCGGCTCACTCAGGCCGCGGCGAGGGAGGGGCATGGAGTGCGGGGCGAGCCTGCGACAGCATAGGCTGGCATGACGTTGCACCAGCCTGAGGCGCACCGTGCGTTCTCCCGGGGAAGTTTTCCCTGGATCCCGGGACCCTGGCAGTGGCGGGCTGCACAGGTTTCCCGGAAGGGAGGTGCAGACAGTGACCTGTGCTCGCACTCAGGCTTCTTGGTGACGGCAGCAGAAGCCTTACCGTTTCATTCCCGTCTCTGGGGTCTGCACTGTTAGCCGCGGCTCATGCCCATCTCTGGAGCTCCTTTAAGCAGCTCTCTTAATCCCCTCTCCTCACGCACCAGGAAACAAAGAGGGAAGAAAAAGTCTTTTGCCTCTTTGGCAAGTCCAGACTTTTCCCTGGACTCCCTCCCGGCTAGCCGTGGTGCACTAACCCCCTTCAGGCTGTGTTCATGCCACCAACCCCAATCCTCTCCCTGCGCTCCGACAGAAGCCTGAGCCTCAGCTCCCAGCCCCGTCCGCCCCGGCGGGTGAGTAGAGAAGCCTGTCGGGCTGGTGAGTGCCCAGTTGGCACCGATCCTCTGGGCGGGAATCTCTCCACTTTGCCCTCCGCACCCCTGTTGCTGTGCTCTCCTCTGCGGCTCTGAAGCTTTCCCCCTCCGCCACCCGTAGTCTCCGCCTGCGAAGGGGCTTCCTAGTGTGTGGAAACCTTTCCTCCTTCACAGCTCCCTCCCACTGGTGCAGGTGCCGTCCGTATTCTTTTGTCTCTGTTTATTCTTTTTTCTTTTTCCCTACCCAGGTACGTGGGGAGTTTCTTGCCTTTTGGGAGGTCTGAAGTCTTCTGCCAGCATTCAGTAGGTGCTCTGTAGGAGCTGTTCCACGTGTAGATGTATTTCCGATGTATCTGTGGGGAGGAAAGTGATCTCCGCGTCTTACTCTTCCGCCATCTTCCCCCCAGTTCCTGCTATCGTTCTCTTTTAAAAGGAACCATGAGTTTTCAAAATATCTGATCCTGTGTCTTGCAGCAGGAGAAGCCAATTTGAGCCTACAAATTTCTTTTTCCAGAAAGCAAAGACACTTTCAGAGGTACCTGCAGTTCATTGGGTAAGGGGACCAGCCAGAAGAGAGGGAAGCAATAAGCACCATCAGTTATCATGCATCCTAATTACCTTGTTGTTCCCTTCGATTTTGAATTCTTACAATTATTTAATTTTTTGATCTTCAGCCCAGGCATTCTGGAATTGCTTCCAACATATGCAGGTCCAGAAGAGCCTTCCTCAGGAAAAAACCCACAAATCTAACATAGGCAGACAGTATGATGAGTGGAATCAATAGACACGTAATTAAAGATAATAGCATCAGATAAGCAAATTATTGGTTCCCTAAGTTATTTCTCTTCAACAATCCTTCTGTAACCTTCTGCTTCTGAACTGATTTTTCTTTATATACATGCTACTGTTTGTTTATTCATCTATTTTAAGGCAGTTTTAGGGCTAAGTTCCAATTCCATAAGCTAAGTTTAGTAGAAGAACCTTGACTCTGTTGATAGTCAAAAAGACCAAGGTAACACACAGAATGCTACAGGATCATTGCAATGTAGTCATATTTCCAATATCGTCTACAAAAAAGGCTGAGGACTGAACAATCCAAATTATGTGATTTTTTTTAACCTCCAGGTTAAACCTACAAATGTGAGCTTCTTTTCTTAAGGGGATAAAACTGTGTAAAGATAAGTGTAAAAAGAGAGAATATACTATAGAAAGAGGGACAATGCTAAATGTATGGAACTGAACAGAAAACTAGCTAAGACACTATGTATATTTATCGATAAGCCAAAGATTGACTCTAACTCTGGTAAAACCAAACTCAAGGTAGCTCTTGATCAGAAAACTAAGACACCATTAAACTGAGAAAAATATGTTAGAGAATGGAAAAGTAAATCTAAATAAAAGATAAGGAGAAAAAGTTCAATATAATGTAAATCCAAAAGAGATCCTTTTGCACAAAGAGAGAAAATTTAATAATTATGTCAAATAAATAAATTTAGGAATTAGTGGTAGAACAAGCTAAGTGATAGGAATAAAACTGTACTGTAAAACTCAAATAAAACATTTGAGTACAAATATAGTATTTTAGAAATAAGTGTATTTAACTACTGAGGAAAAACAGTGAGAAAAGAGAAATACAAGGCTTACTGCAGAGAAGGCACTGTGAGCTTCCTAAGCCTGCCTAGGACCACATTCCTGGAGCCTCTGTGAGCTGGTCCCTGCAGCCCTGTGGGTCAACCACAGGGGACCTGGTGTGGAGAGGCGGGAGGGAAGCCAGCAGTTCTTCATAACTGCTGGAGCTAAAAGCCGAAGAAAGAAAGAAAAGAGAAAATCTAGTCTTGAACATGTGAACGTGATAAAAATCAGAAACATACAAATGTTTGTTCTGAAGTCTGGCTGCAGAGTGTCGACACCGCCACTCCATTTAGCGTCACACCGAGGCAGTGGTCCGTTACAATGATTCTCCAAATGTTAAGACTCGGTTCAATTTAATTCTGTCTTTTCCATGTAATTCTAACCATTCTTTTCATTTTTATAACTAGTATAACACACATATTATCACATGAATATTAAATACCTAAGCGAAGTAATTTTTATAAACAATTGGTTGATAAAATGCATATTTAAAATCAATCTGTGTATGACTCCCACCCTCCTCCTTGACAATAAAGTCCCACTTGTCCATGCTGTATTTGGAGTTGAGTTCAACCTCTCTCCCCCACTGTAAAATCCCATTGTAGTGGTACCCATTCCTATCACAATAGTACTGAATAAAATCTGCCTTAACATAAAAAAATAAATAAAATAAAATAAATTTGTGTAAATTAGTCACCATATTGTATTTTAGAAAGTACTTTTTTCTCCGAGTTATTTTGGAGGGTTTGGTTTACCTGAACAATGCTCTGAGCCTCCACTCTGCCTGTGTAGGTGGTCTGAGGCAGACTACTGAAAGCACAGGTGAAGGTAAACTTCATAGCAATTAGTACGCCCTGTCCTCATTTGAACGAGTACAAACCAAATATCACTGCTCCAATTCACTGATCTCTGGCTGGATTTCTTGGATAAAAAATAATAACAGAAGGCAATTAAACACATGAACAAACTGAGTAAAATTGTAGTGTGTTAACCCTGAAAGAGAATACACCTAAATGCCATTCTCGTGATTGTGCTATTTCATAACACGTCTGCTCTCAAAAGGTATTGCAGATATGTGTCTTGCAGAAAAACTGGTTTAATTTCATAAACATACATAAGCTATCTATGTATATATAAATTTCAAGAATACAGTCACAAAATTGAGGCATCTTTTCATTCTTCTCCTTCTAATTAGGGTACTTTTTCCTTTTGTCTTATTCTTGGTTGATGATTACTGAGTAAACTCAACAGAGATTTTGCTATTTAACTGAGATAACATTGATTTATAACATTATGTGAGTGTCACATGTACAAAATTATATTTCTACTTCTGTATACCCTACAGCATGCTCACACCAGAAATTTAGTTTCCATGCATCACTATACAGTTAATCCCCTTCACCCATTTCGCCCTCCTGCCAACACCTTTCCCTCTGGTAATTACTGCTCTGTTCTCTGTATCTACATGTTTATTTTTGTTTTGTTTGATTTGTTCATTTATTTTGTTTGTTTATTAGCTTTTTAGATTCCACATATAAGTGAGATCATACAGTATTGGTCTTTCTCTGACTTATTTCATTTTGCATCTATCCTCAAGGTCCATACATGTTGTCACAAATGGAAGGATTTCATCTTTTTATGACTAAGTAATATCCTATTGTATATGTATACCACATCTTCTTTATCAAGATTTTACCATTTTTAATTATTACATAAACAATTTACCTAGCTTTAAAAGCCAGGAAAATCAGGGTTGTAGACCAGTCATATGATCATGTATATTTTAACAACTAAGTTGTATGAAAGTTAAGAGGCTTGGGACCTTGAAGGCTCAGAAGGACAGAGATCCAGTGCAAGTACAGTTGAAAGCCTGGGCAGAGCCTAGACAGGACTGAGTTTCCCAACATGTCCAGCCTCTGCTTTACATCCATCTAGATTCTGAAATTTATTTTTCAGAAATAAAATGGACTAAAGGAATATATGTCCCCTCTCCCACCTCTTATGCAGAAGACTGGCAAAAATATTATATGACATACACTTCACTTTTAGATGTTGTAGACAAGTAAGTCTATAATTTTAGTTGTTGTTTTTTCTTATCCAACCAAGATTTTAGTTTTTCAAACAAACCAAAATACGCTTACCTCTGCCCACTACTGGTCTACTTCATATGGGTTTCCATTTATACAACTGTTTTACTGAACTGGTATATTTTGTCAACACATCAGCAAAGATCTTAAAGCACATATTTTACTTTAATCCTTTGTAGGGTAACTATGTGCTTTAATTGATTATCAAGGTTGGAATAAATCTAACCTCAAAAAAAAATAGAGGATTCTCTGTATGTTTATATTTCTCTTTCCAGATATTTTCTGTTTGGAAGTAGATGTTGTCTGGAGACAACATATAGAGAAATTAAGAAGTAAGGATAGTAAGGGGATAATGAGGTATTTTATATTTGGAAAAATGACTTTTTTCTTTTAAGATAGAGTTTTGAAACAGTGTATTGTTTCAGGGAAGAACTAAGATCACCTGGAATCTGAAGAGCTGCTATGAATAGATTATCCAGAACTATTATATTCGCCAAGCTGATGCGATTTCTCTTTTTCCCCTGGGCTATTTTCATCCCAATTCTTTACTTTTTCTTTTTGGTAAAAGTAAATTTTCTTCTTCAGGCATAGAACACTCATTTTGTTATTTTGAACTATCAGAGACTTGGTTTATAGGAATAATAATGCGAAAGTTTTCATTAAGATTTTTTGTTGGGGTGTGGAGAATGTTGCCCAAATATGTGATAAAGGCAAATATTTTCATTGAACAAATTACACATATTTTTATGATGCAAACATTTAACTTGACATTTCTACTCCCCAAGACTCTGAGCAAGTAAAAGCATATTGAGAATGCGTGAATTTAAGCATTTATAGTTAGTGATAATTAGCATATTTATAGTAACTGTCACTCCACTTACAAAGATCTAGGTTTTATCAACCATTTGCATCACCGTGCACACCCATCAGCTCTAGCCCTCCTATCCAAGGCAGACCCAGAACCAATGGAAAATCAAATTTGACCATTCCAAGGTTCTTAAAAAGTAGTGGGTTCTGTATTTCTAAAAAATCTGAACTACATGTTTTGGTTTTCTTAATGCCCTTATGATCACTCCGTCCACATCTTTTTACTGCAACACATTTAGAGCTGTTTGTTAGAGGTGGTTATAGTTTTTCTAAGGGTTTAAAATAAGATTAAACACCTCTGACTCCATTTAACGCTGCTTCTTCCACCTTTTTTCAGCCCAGGATCACCACCACACCGCCTTTCGGACTCACTTAATATTTATGATATGCCAAGAGCTATATAAAAGACAAAATATCTTCCCTTGGGATAGCAACTTAAAGAACCACATTACTTTCATCTTACTGTGGGTGTTTGGGGAGCATTTTTCTCTAACAAGGATTTATGTATTATGGTATCTGTCCGAGCATGGAAAATTTTATGAGTATACTCGACAAGCTAATTGTGAAAAGGCTGGTGAGCAAGGGCTGTTGCTCCCAGTCTGCAGTGCTGGACTTGACTCTGGTAAGACACTGGCAGAAACGAGACAACGGGAAGGTGAAAGGGCCATGGAAAGAGGACGGAAAAGGGCAAAAAACTGACGTCCACGAGTGAGAAAGGAAAAAGCGACCCTTCACAGCTGACAGCGGGCCTGATCCTACCAGTTGGCCTTGGGGTTGACAGCGCTCGCTGCTGTCCCTGCTGCTCTGTTGAGCCCATGCAGGCTGCCGGAGCACCAACACTGGGTGAGGTGGATCGGCGTCCGTGATGCAGGGAAAAAGGCGCAAGACCACTCAGTAATCGCTTCTGAGCTCAACAACAAACAAGGTCACTGTGCAATCATAAAACTGGTCAAATGCCCTCTGTCCCAGCAGAGTTAATTACTGGTTCTTTACCAGTTGCAACTTTAGCCCCTCCTCCTTTCTCCTGCCTCCTGCTTTCTCCTGCCTCCTGCTTTCTCCTGCCTCCTAGACAAAAATGATTATGATACCCCATCATAGGACTGCTCTTACTTCCAGACAACACCCAATCCGTGGCAAATGCCTGCTTTTTGAGCCTTCCCCAAAAAGTGTCCCATAAAAATCCCTTCTAACTCTTTCTTGATGAGAGACCCCATAGCTCCCTGCAGTCTCCATGGTTGCAATGAGCCCAGCCAATAAACCCCAATTCGTTTGACTGCAGGTGTATTACTGGTGGTTTTTGGTGGCAGTGCATGAACAAGAAGAAGGCTCAGATTTTAAATTTCTAAATATTTCATTTTCAAAATATGTCAGAATCACTTGAGCCTGTTTCTTAAAAATGAAGATTCCTGGACTCAATCCTACATCACCTGAGCCTCAGCTGAAGCCCAGGATCTGCATTTCACAAGCTCCCCAGGTGATTCTTATGTGCATGAAAGAGTGTGAACAACTCCATCTATTTTCACGCGTGTTGAAGAAGAGTCCATCCAAGTAAAGCCAGCAAGGGACTGTGCACCTCACCCATACGGGTACCTCTCCTCGGGAGGTTACTTCCAAAGCCTCGCAAGCTTAAAAATATAATTTTGTAAATATAGTTGATCCTCATTATTTGCAGATTCCACATCCATGAATTCCCCTACTTGCTAAAATTCATTTGTAACTCCCAAATCCATACTTGTTGCCCTTTGAGGTCATTTACAGACTTGTGCAGAACCTTGAAAAATCTGAATGGCACACGTTCCCAGCCAAGGTGGAAGCAGGTGCTCCCCGTCTTGTTCCAGCTCCTATGGTGAGAGGACCACAGGGTGCAGGCAGTAGGGCAGGGTTGTGCACAAGGCTGCCGTGCTGGGGCCAGCTGGAGGGGGCTTGAATCCGTACTCTGGCATCTGTTAGTGACGCAGCCTTGGGCAAGTCACCTAAGGCATCTGAACCTTTGGTTCTCTCTCTCTGTTTCTGTCTCTCTGTGTTTGTGTGTGTGTCTCTCAATTTATTTTTTTTATTGTGATGAAATAGATATAACACATTTTAACCATTTTAAAGTATACAATTCTCTGGTATTAAGTACATTCACAGTGTTCTACGATCATGATTGCCATCCATTTCCAGACCTTTTTCAACACCCTAAACAGAAGCTCTGTATCCATTAAATAATAACATCCATCTCCTTCTGCCCCCAGCCCCTGGTAACTTCTATTCTACTTTCTGTCTCTATAAATTTGCCAATTCTAGCAAATTTATACAAGTAAAATTATAAAAACAGTTGTCCTTTTGTGTCTGGTTTATTTCTCTTAGCATAATATTTTCAGATTTCATCCACATTGTATGCATGAGAATACATATGTATGTATGTATCAGAATCTCATTCCTCCTTACAGACAAATAATATTCCATTGTACATATGTACCACATTTTGTTTATCCATTCACATGGACATTTGAGCTGTTTCCACCTTTTGTGTATTGTGAATAACACTACCATGAACACTCACATACAAATATATGTTTGAGTACCTGTTTTCCTACACACCTAGGAGTGGAATTACTGGGTCATACCATACTTCTATGTTTAACTTCTTGAGGAACTGCCAAACTGTTTGCCACAGCAGCTGCAACATTTTGCAATCTCACCAGCAGTGTGCAAGGTTTCCATTTTCTCCACATCCTCACCAACACTTATTTCCCCCCTCCCCTTTTTAAAAAAATTATCGCCATCCTAATGGGTGCAAAGTAGTTTTCTGTTTTGTAAAATAAAGAAAATAGGATCTACTAGGGTGAGTTGTCTTCAGATTTGAAGATTGTAATTGGTGATATATATATAATTATATATATATAAATAATTTGCTTCCATACCCTCTCAAAGCATATTACCCTTTTAGCCCTGTGATATAACCACCAACCCAGAAGCTCTCTGAACTCCTTGTTCAATAATTTTTATGGAGCTCAATCTCGAATGCCTCCTCCTTCCCTCCCCTAGGTCTGTGGGTGGGCCCAAGAGCTCCAACCCTATAATCACTTGGTCCTTCTGGTGACCAGCCTCATCTTAAGGCTACCTAGGATCCCCATTCTAAGTCACTTCATTAACATGAACTCATGTGTGCTCTGAAAGGACTCCTCGTGAATACCTAAAAACACTCCCATCACTCAGGAAATCCCAAGGGTTTTAGGGGCTCTGTGCCAGGAATCAGGGACAAAAGACCTAATATTTCTTATACCACAACCTCAAAACTGATCCATTTAGTGCTAGTGAACATTTGGGAGATTTCCAGTTTTTTACCATTACAAGCAACGTTGTAATAAATATCCTTGAACACATCTTCTGATGCATGTGTGCAAGAATTTCTTTAGGACATTCTAGAGATGAAACTGAAGGGTCATCCAGATTATGCACATTTTCAACTTTACTAAGAATTTGGCAAATTATTCTCCAATGTGCTGGTTGTACTTATTTGCACCCATACCAATGTTTGGGATTTTCTCCCATCCCCAATTCCTTCTTTTGTGCCTCAGTGTATACAAAAGGATGTAGGAAAGAAGGAAAACTAACATTTATTGAGTTGCCTACTCTGTGTGCTAAGTAAGTGTTATTGGGGTTCAGGACACATTACCCCAAAATATGGCACTTTGATATATTAAATATCTTAAGCTCAAGGAGCTTGAGAAAATGGTAGGAGCAGGAAGGTCACTCTGAACCACCCCTCACCTTCTGTCCTGAAAGCAGAAGATAAATCTCCCCTGTGAAATGTACCGTCCCTGTACCAGGAAGGTGGAAGGCATCCTTATCACCAGAGAGGGAATCTAGGGCCAAGAAGTCTGTGTAAACAAACCTGTTACTTCTTCACCATTATGCTGCTTCTAGGCCAAACCCCTTTTTCTCGTCAATTCTTCACAAATTTATTGTTTCTTTGTCTAAATGGTATAAAAGCTTCCTGCTTTGGTCACTTCTTTGAGTCTCATATCTTTGTGGGGCCCCTGTAAATACACATGAAATTAAATTTGCTTTTTTTTTCTGTTAATCTGCCTTTTTACAACAGAGGGGTCTAGAAGGGTAGAGGGAAAGTTATTTTTCCTCCCCTACAGTATTCACTGTCTGTTTTTATATGTGCTATTTCATTTCATTTGACCCTTCCTTGTTCTGTTTATTCCCCTTTATCATTTTCTACACCTATTCTCTACCCTCCTCCCATATCCCTACAACTTTTCTACTGTGTTTAAGGTATATCCTTCTATTTGTATGAGATTATGTGTTTTTCATGTATCTATTTTTTTATTCACATAATAGTAAGTGTGATATATCTCATTCTGTTTCCTGCTGTTTGTAGTCAGCACTGGTTGTTGGGAT
This sequence comes from Phocoena phocoena, assembly GCF_963924675.1. NCBI lineage: Eukaryota > Metazoa > Chordata > Mammalia > Artiodactyla > Phocoenidae > Phocoena > Phocoena phocoena. The sequence continues at coordinate 35,697,244 of NC_089223.1, read as the reverse complement.
AATCCCCACTGCTACTTGTTCTCTGGTTCTTTCCTTCTAAATGTTATACTTCAAGCTATGTATCCACCTTAGTTTGCTGATCTCTTCCTCCAGTGACAGATACTCAGATGGCTTCCAACCACCTCCGCCACCATCGCTACTGCAATGAGAACAGTTATACACGCCCCCTCAGAGAGTGTGTGAGAATGTCTGTGGGGGGGTATATATCCAGGAGGGAGACTGTTGGGCCACCGATTATTAGTGTACTTAAGTTAACTAAGTACCCCAGGCACAATTCTGAAGATTGATTTACATCCTATCCACAGTGCATGTGTGAGTGCCTTTTTATCCTACAACTTCTTCAGATCACCATTCCCAGATCACTAGGAAGAAAGGAAACTCAGAATTTCTGTGCCTTGCTTTTTAAATTTTCTAAACCATGTTTTTTAATGATCAAAAGTTTTAAATAATGATGAGCAGAAGCAAGAAGAACTACAATCCTGCAGCCTATGGAACAAAAACTACATTCACTGAAAGATAGACAAGATGAAAAGGCAGAGGGCTATGTACCAGATGAAGGAACAAGATAAAACCCCAGAAAAAAAACTAACTGAAGTGGAGATAGGCAACCTTCCAGAAAAAGAATTCAGAATAATGATAGTGAAGATGATCCAGGACCTCAGATAAAGAATGGAGGCAAATATTCAGAGGATGCAAGAAATGTTTAACAAAGACCTAGAAGAATTAAAGAACAAATAAAACGGAGATGAACAATACAATAAATGAAATGAAAACTACACTAGAAGGAATCAATAACAGAATAACTGAGGCAGAAGAACGGATAAGTGACCTGGAAGGCAGAATGGTGGAATTCACTGCTGCAGAACAGAATAAAGAAAAAAGAATGAAGAGAAATGAAGACAGCTTAAGAGACCTCTGGGAAAATATTAAATACAACAACATTTGCATTACAGGGGTCCTAGAAGGAGAAGAGAGAGAGAAAGGACCCGAGAAAATATTTGAAGAGATTATAGTCGAAAAGTTCCCTAACATGGGAAAGGAAAAAGCCACCCAAGTCCAGGAAATGCAGAGAGTCCCATACAGGATAAATCCAAGGAGAAACATGCTGAGACACATAGTAATCAAATTGGCAAAAATTAAAGACAAGCAAAAATTATTGAAAGCAGGAAGGGAAAAATGACAAATAACATAAAAGGGAACTCCCATAAGGTTAACAGCTGATTTCTCAGCAGAAACTCTACAAGCCAGAAGAGAGTGGCATGACATACTTAAAGTGATGAAAGGGAAGAACCTACAACCAAGATTACTCTACCTGGCAAGGATCTCATTCAGATTTGATGGAGAAATCAAAAGCTTTACAGACAAGCAAGCCTAGGAGGATTCAGCACCACCAAACCAGCTCTACAACAGATGCTAAAGGAACTTCTCTAAGTGGGAAACACAAGAGAAGAAAAGGACCTACAAAAACAAACCCAAAACGATTCAGAAAATGGTCATAGGAACATATATATTGATAATTACCTTAAACGTGAATGGATTAAATGCTCCAACCAAAAGACACAGGCTTGCTGAATGGATACAAAAACAAGACCATATATATGCTGTCTACAAGAGACCCACTTCAGACCTAGGGACACATACAGACTGAAAGTGAGGGGATAGAAAAAGATATTCCATGCAAATGGAAATCAAAAGAAAGCTGGAGTAGCAATAATCATATCAGATAAAATAGACTTTAAAATAAAGAATGTTACAAGAGACAAGGAAGGACACTACATAATGATCAAGGGATCAATCCAAGGAGAAGATATAACAATTATAAATATATATACACCCAATATAGGAACATCGCAATACATAAGGCAACTGCTATCAGCTCTAAAAGAGGAAATTGACAGTAACACAATAATAGTGGGGGACTTTAACACCTCACTTACACCAATGGGCAGATCATCCAAACAGAAAATTAATAAGGAAACAGAAGCTTTAAATGACACAACAGACCAGATAGATTTAATTGATATTTATAGGACATTCCATCCAAAACCAGCAGATTACACTTTCTTCTCAAGTGTGCATGGAACATTCTCCAGGATATATCAGATCTTGGGTCACAAATCAAGCCTCAGTAAATTTAAGAAAATTGAAATCATATCAAACATCTTTTCTGACCACAACGCTATGAGATTAGAAATGAATTACAGGGGAAAAAATACAAAAAACACAAACATGTGGAGGCTAAACACTACAATACTAAATAACCAAGAGATCATTGAAGAAATCAAAGGGGAAATCAAAATATACCTAGAGACAAATGACAATGAAAACACGACAATCCAAAACCTATGGGATGCAGCAAAAGCAGTTCTAAAGAGGAAGTTTATAGCTATAGAAACCTACCTCAAGAAACAGGAAAAATCTCAAATAAGTAATCTAACCTTACACCTAAAGGAACTAGAGGAAGAACAAACAAAACCCAAAGTTAGCAGAAGGAAAGAAATCACAAAGGTCAGAACAGAAATAAATGAAATAGAAATAAAGGAAACAATAGCGAAGATCAATAAAACTAAAACCTGGTTCTTTGAGAAGATAAACAAAATTGATAAACCATTAGCCAGACTCATCAAGAAAAAGAGGGAGAGGACTCAAATCAATAAAATTAGAAATGAAAAAGGAGAAGTAAGAACAGACAATGCAGAAATACAAAACATCCTAAGAGACTACTACAAAGCAACTCTGTGCCAATAAAATGGACAGCCTGGAAGAAATGGACAAATTCTTAGAAAGGTATAACCTTCCAACACTGAACCAGGAAGAAATAGAAAATATGAACAGACCAATCGCAAGTCATGAAATTGAAACTGTGATTAAAAATCTTCCAACAAAAAAAAGTCCAGGACCACATGGCTTCACAGGTGAATTCTATCAAACATTTAGAGAAGAGCTAACACCCATCCTCCTCAAACTCTTCCAAAAAATTGCATTGGAAGGAACACTCCCAAACTCATTTTATGAGGCCACCATCACCCTGATACCACAACCAGACAAAGATACTACAGAAAAAGAAAATTATAGACCAATATCACTGATGAATATAGGTGCAAAAATCCTCAACAAAATACTAGCAAAAAGAATCCAACAACACTTTAAAGGGATCATACACCATGATCCAGTGGGATTTATCTCAGGAATGCAAGGATTCTTCAATATATGCAAATAAATGAATGTGATACATCATATTAACAAATTGAAGAATAAATACCATATGATCATCCCAAGAGATGCAGAAAAAGCTTTTGACAAAATTCAACACCCATTTATGATAAAAACTCTCCAGAAATTGGGCATAGAGCGAACCTACCTCAACATAGTAAATGCCACATACAACAAACCCACAGCAAACATCATTCTCAATGGTGAAAAACTGAAAGCATTTCCTCTAAGATCAAGAACGAGACAAGGATGTTAACTCTCACCACTATTACTCGACATAGTTTTGCAAGTCCTAGCCTCAGCAATCAGAGAAGGAAAAGAAATAAAAGGAATACAAATTTCGAAAGAAGAAGTAAAACTGTCACTGTTTGCAGATGACATGATACTATACATAGAGAATCCTAAAGATGCCACCAGAAAATTACTAAAGCTAATCAATGAATTTGGTAAAGTTTCAGGATACAAAATTAATGCAGAGAAATCTCTTGCATTCCCATACACTAATGATGAAAAATCTGAAAGAGAAATTAAGGAAACACTCCCATTTACCATTGCAACAAAAAGAATAAAACACCTAGGAATAAACCTACCTAGGGAGACAAAAGAGTTGTATGCAGAAAATTATAGGATACTGATGAAAGAAGTTAAAGATGATACCAACAGATGGAGAGATATACCATGTTCTTGGATTGGAAGAATCAATATTGTGAAAATGACTATACTACCCAAAGCAATCTACAGATTCAATGCAATCCCTATCAAATTACCAATGGCATTTTTTAAGGAAGTAGAACAAAAAATCTTAAAATTTTTATGGAGACACAAAAGACCCCGAATAGCCAAAGCAGTCTTGAGGGAAAAAAACGGAGCTGGAGGGATCAGACTCCCTGACTTCTGACTATACTACAAAGCTAAGTAATCAAGACAATATGGTACTGGCACAAAAACAGAAACATAGGTCAATGGAACAAGATAGAAAGCCCACAGTTAAACCCACGCAGCTATGGTCAACTAATCTATGTCAAAGGAGGTAAGGATATACAATGGAGAAAAGACAGTCTCTTCAATAAGTGGTGCTGGGAAAACTGGACAGCTACATGTAAAAGAATGAAATTAGAACACTCCCTACACCATACACAAAAATAAACTTAAAATGGATTAGAGACCTAAATGTAAGACCGGACACTATAAAACTCTTAGAGGAAAACTTAGGAAGAACACCCTTTGACATAAATTACAGCAAGATCTCTTTTGATCCCCCTCCTAGAGTAATGGAAATTTTTAAAAAATGGGACCTAATGAAACTTAAAAGCTTTTGCACAGCAAAGGAAACCATAAACAAGATGAAAAGACAACCCTCAGAATGGGAGAAAATATTTGCAAACGAGTCAATGGACGAAGGTTTAATCTCCAAAATATATAAACAGCTCAAGCAGCTCAATATTAAAAGAACAAACAACCCAATCCAAAAATGGGCAGAAGACCTAAATAGACATTTCTCCAAAGAAGACATACAGATGGCCAAGAAGCACATGAAAAGCTGCTCAACATCACTAATCATTAGAGAAATGCAAATCTAAACTACAATGAGATATCATCTCACACTGGTCAGAATGGCCATCATCAAAAAATCTAGAAACAATAAATGCTGGAGAGGGTGTGAAGAAAAGGGAGCACTCTTGCACTGTTAGTGGGAATGTAAACTGATAAAGCCACTATGGAGAGCAGTATGCGGGTTCCTCAAAAAACTAAAAATAGAATTACCATATGATTCAGCCATCCCACTACTGGGCATATACCCAGAGAAAACCACAATTCAAAAATACACATGCACCCCAATGTTCATCGCAGCACTATTTACAATAGCCAGGTCACGGAAGCAACCTAAATGCCCATCAACAGACGAATGGATAAAGAAGATGTGGCACATATATACAATGGAATATTACTCAGCCATAAAAAGGAACGAAATTGAGTCATTTGTTGAGACATGGATGGATCTAGAGACTGTCAAACAGAGTGAAGTAAGTCAGAAAGAGAAAAACAAATATCGTATATTAACGCATATATGTGGAACCTAGAAAATTGGTACAGATGAAGCAGTTTTCAGAGCAGAAATTGAGACACAGATGTAGAGAACAAACGTATGGACACCAAGGGGAGAAAGCCACAGGGGAGTGGGGATGGTGGTGTGATGAATTGGGTGATAGGGATTGACATGTATACACTGAAGTGTATAAAACTGATGACTAATAAGAACCTGCTGTATAAAAAAAATAGAAAAAACCTATTTATTAAAAAATAAAAAAAATAAAAAAATTATGATGAAGTCCAGTTTATCAATTTCTTCTTTTATGGTTTGTGCTTTGACCTTGCCTAACTCAAGATCACAAAGATTCTCTCCTGCTTTCTTCCAGAAGTTTTAGCTTTTACATTAATTCAAGTTAATATTTGTTTATGTGTATAAAGTTCATTTTTTTGCCATACGGAAGTCCAATTGTTCCAGTAATGTTTGTTGAAAAGACAATTCTTTCTTAATTAATTGGCCTCGACATCTTTATTGACAATCACTTGATCATATTTGTGTGGGTCTATTTCTAGACTTCTAGAGTTTCTATTCTGTTCCACTAATCTATATCTATGTCTCACCTTATTTCAATACCCTATTCTCTTGATTACTATAGCATTATAATAAGTCTTAAAATCACTTAGTGCAAATCCTTAACTTTGTTCTTCAAACCCTTAAGCTTTCATGAGTAAACACTGACTATTAAGTAATTTGTGAAACAGGCACTCTTCCCTTTCTATGAGCCTCCAGACATCTCTGTGCTTCTCCCCATCACTGAGCTTCACTGAGTTCAGTGGGGTTAGGAAGGAGTGAGGAGAGGGATGATGGAGCTGACGCTGTTTGGCTGACCCAACCTGAACTACAGCCCTGATCTTCCCAGACAGCCTCTTCCAGGTAGGTTGTCCATGGGACCCACTTCTGCCTAATGAGAAATGATATTTTGGCTGTCACATCTGTCACACAAATATTGCTTTTATGAGAAAATCTTGGCAAGAAAGTGGTAATAGGTCAGTACAGACATCTTCATCCTTGAAGACATATTTTATAACAATTTTCCCCTCTGGGAGACTTGTTATCATAATAAATGTTCCAGCTACCCCTTATTAGATTGATTACCAGGAACTCCATCTCTCTTTTTTGTTTAAATAAATAATAGATTCCAGGTATATTGGACTAGGACATGTCGAGCCCTACATAATTATTATCAAACCACTATTACTAGTAGTGGTAGAAGTGTTAGTAGTATAGTACTTACTATTTATAAAAAACAAGCACTTTCCATGTGTTTTTTGTTTCTCCAAACAAATCTGTAAGGCAGGTCCCCCCCCCTAATAACTATTAGGTAATATAACCCTTTAAAATGGTATTTCAAACACTAAATCCAAGTTTCTCGAAGGCAATGTAGCTGAATCTACATTGATTGCAGGTGAGGGCAAACACAGAGGTATAATTTTTCCTGTGTGAGAATTGAAATCAGTGCAACTGCACCCTATAGAACTATAATTTCTAAATTAGTCAGTGTTCATTAACATACCCTCCTAAATTTAGAGTTAAGTATTAAACACAGACTTGAATACATTTACCCACAAGTTCCCTAGACCAGACTCTGACTGAATATGTAAAACAACAGGACCCGTTAGACAACAACAGCGGAAGGATAACTTGGGTCTTGACTGGTGACTCTCATGAGTTGATGTGATCTCCCAGGGATGGTGGGGAGGACCAGGTGCCTCAGGATGGTTCCGAGGTCTGACGACAGAGAACTTAGCCTTCCCAAGAAGGGACACAGCCTGGAGAAAATGTTCATGGATTAGAGCACCATTCTCTGACAAACATATCTGGTTCTCCCACCTCTCCTCTTCCTTTTACCCGCTGCAGATCCTTCCCACATCTCCACCTGCCACCCCACTCCTAACAGATTTGTCCTTACCTTTGTCATAATAGCAGTAAGACACAGAAGATCAGCTGGATTTGTGCAAATGTGTTTTAAGTTTACATCTTCTAAAATATAAAGCCCTTTCTTATCAAAATTTCATAGATCAGGAAAATTAAACTTTTGTTCAGTAGTGCAGATCTATGGTTGGGAGTTGGGAAGCTCATACATGTCTCAGTCTGAGTTAATCAAGACTTTTAGAGTGTTCTTTGTTCCTCTTGCCCCAGAGCTTCAGTTTTTAACAGGGGTCTTCAAAATTCCTAGGCTAGCCTTTGGAAAGAGTGGAAAAATGGCGTAAATAATTGCTTCCTATCTGTGGTTTCACTTCAATACCTTTCAGTCATATAATTCTTTTCTTAAATAACTTTATTGAGACGGAATTCACATATAATGAAATTCAGTCTTTTAAAGTGTACAATCAGTGATATTTAGTATATTCAGAGTTGTGCAACCATCACCACTATTTAATGTCAGAACATTTTCATCACCCTAAAAAGAAACCTTGTACCCATTAGTAGTCCCCCCATTCCCACCAGTCCCTGTCAACCACTAATCTACCTTCTGTCTCTAAGGATTTGCCAATTCTGGAATTTCATATGAATGGAATCATACAATATGTGGCCTTTTGTGACTGGCTTCTTTCACTTATCATAATATTTTTTGATTTTCATCCATGTTGTAGCATGTATCAGTACTTTATTCCTTTTTCTTGCTGAATAATATTCCATTGTATGAATATACCACATTTTGTTTATCCAGTCATCAACTGGTAGACACTTGGGTTGTTTCTTGTTTGGGGCTGTTATGAATAATGCTATGAACATTTGTGTACATGTTTTTGTGTGGCCATATGCTTACATTCTCTTGGGTATGTACCTGTGACTTCAAAATTTTAATGTAATTAAAATGTTGTTTAAGCAAATTCATATAGACAGTTTCACTCTCTAGGACTGAATTCACATGTGAGAGTAGTTCCATTTTATAACACATACATTATTTTAAATGAATTGACTTTGAATTTACTGCTTAGAGTAGGACCAAAAAAAAAAAAAATGATGGGACTGTTAAGATACATTGCTTACAATCAAATTGTAAATGCAAAGATAATCTTGCATATCTTGAACAGAATCCAGAAAATATATTAAAAGACTGATACTTCATGACGAAGTGGGATATATTCCAGAAATGCAAATGTGGCTTATAGCTTTTTATAAAACTATTAATATAATTCACCATATGTATATTAATAAATCAAAGGATTTATGGAAATAAACATCCATTTCCAATGAAAATACTTAGTAAGTAGAATTAGATGAATATTTTCTTAACTTATTAAAATCAGGAATAAAATAGATGTGCTGTTTATATATCAAGGAATCGAATAAGAGCTGGAATGGAAGCAGGAAAGCTATCATTATTGTAGGTGATTTAAAATTATATATATAAAATTAGTAGTTGGCTTATATTTTTAAAATATCTAGTCAGAAAATATATTGACAGACAACACCAATTTCGATAGCAACAAGAATGTAAAATACATTAAAAAAAACTTTAACAAGAAGTGCTATATGAAGAAAATGATCAGACTTTATTGAGGTATGTTTGACTCCAAATACAATGCTTTAATCACTATTCTAGATATATTCATACATTTCTTTTTTTCTTTGGCTGCACAGGGGCTAACATGCGGCGCACGGGATCTTCATTGCCTCATGCGGAATCTTCGTTGCGGCATGCGGGATCTTTAGTTGTGACAGGTGGGATCTAGTTCTCTGACCAGGGATGGAACCCGGGCCCCCTGCATTGGGATCATGGAGTCCCAACCACTGGACCACACAGGGAAGTCCCCATACATATTAACTTACATGGTAAAGTTAGCATTTCAAATAAGTAGACCATTCAGTAAGGGTTGGGACAGCAGGTCAATCTTCTGGAAAAAAACAAAACAGACCAAGATTTCAACTCCTCACATGCTAATACCTTCCAGATGGATCACAGATGTAAGTGTGACAGATGGAATGTCGGAAGCACTAGAAGAAAACATGAATAACTATTTCCCCCTTTGGAATATGGCAAAACTATGTCCTGAAAAATCAGGAACCAAAAAAAGGCTAAAATTGATAACTTTGACTTTTTAAAGTTGTGTTGCAAACAACCAAACAAAAAACGAACTCACTACTTATGCTATAGAAAAGGGAGAAAGATAGATGACAAATTGGGAAAATGTTTTGCAACATGATGCAAAACAGAGGGCTAAAAATAAAAATATATAAATTACACATATGTAGGAGGAAAAAAGACAAAAGAAAGTTGAGAAAAGAACAGGAAATTTACAAAAAGAAGAAATCCAAATGACCAATAAAGCATATGAGATGTTTAACCTTACTAGGTAGGATCAAAACTAGCCAATAAAATATCAATGAAATATAACTTTTTGGCCCAGTTGACAAATATTAAAAGGTTAATGATATTCAGAGTTGGAGATGGTTTCAGGAAATGGATACTTTTATGTCCTATTGGTGGGAATGTCAGTTGATACAATGTTGCTAGAGGATAGTTTGTCAATATGCATAAAAATGACCAGAACCCCTCACATATAGGAATCTATTCAAAAGAAATAAATAAATAAGTGAGAACAGGTGTCACCAAAGGATACTCATTGTGGCTTTGTTTATAGTAGTAGAAATTCAGAAACAGCCTAGATAATTAAGTAAACTATGGTACATGGATTCAAAGGAATATACTGCAGCCTGTCCAACGAGAAAGTAGCTCTATATTGTTGGGTATGGAAGAATGTCTGGGACAAATGGCTGACTGAAAAGAAGTGTGTTTCAGAATAGCCAGTACAGTGTGATTTCCTTCAGGTAAGATAGTATTTGTCTGCAAATGTGTAGATATGCATAGAGAAACATTGGAGGGTGTCACCACACTGTCAGATGCTTCCTCTGGGAATTTTGGTATATTTTAATTTTCTTCTTTGTACCTTTCTCTCACGTTAGAATTTTGTTCATAATGAGCATGTATCATATTTTAAAAACAATAAGCTAGTTTTCATATATTGACCGTAAAGGCAGCTCCTTTCAGCGTGGCAATGCATGTGTTAGCAATGTGGCACAGATATGGGAGCAGTGATCATGTCAAGGACATTTCTCCTTTAAAACACTCTCAGTCTAAAGAAAAGTATAAAAAAGCTCAGAGTGTAGAAGAGATATTGGGAGGGATTTAATACAGGGTGATTTGTACGGAGTCAGATAACTCTGTACCCAACAGTTTTGCCTCAAAGAGTTCACCTAGCATCTGTGTATCCCACTAAAACAGTCTGCCAGCAAAATTTATACTCAGATATACCACATTTATACTCAAAAGTGACATTCACTGTTCAAATTAAATCTCTTGAATTGGTACATATTCCTGTGGTGAAATATCTGAAAACAAGGTCAGGGAAACCATCGCTGACTCTCACGGAGGAAGCTTACATTTGCAGTCAGAACCATCACTGACTCTCATGAAGGAAGCTTACATTTGCAGTCAGAGGACAAATGTATCAAAGGACAAAAAAATAGTATCAGGCAATAGTATTGGGCAAGGCCAAATACATAGCACATTATTGCCAGAAACAAGGGTTGGTAATGGAACTATCAAATATATTTCCAGAGGATATTATGCTCCAGGGGAAATGGAATAGATTTAGAAGTAGATTTGGTCTTCCCTTCCCTGACCTGAAGCATTTCTGAGCACCAGCAACTATTAGGCAAGATCTCCATACTATTGGAATCAATAAACGTGTGTTTTATGTTTCACAAATACTTATTTAGGATTTATTTTTTTCATGTAATTATGCCAACAGGCAACCTCTAAAGAAAATGCTATCTTTAATAAACTTCCTTGACACTGTAGATTGAGTCATATTTCATATTCTACTACAACCTTGAGAAGTTCTAGGTTCTGCTGTCTTGAATTCTATTTCCAGTTGCAGCACTATTTTGCTGTTGCGTTTGGACAAACTCTTTTATTTCTAAGATTTGGTCAGCACAATTTGAAAAAAAAGAGAGCAAGAGCATCTCCTTATTTCACAGGGGGTCAGTAAAGGTTAATGAAATACTATTGATAACCATTTTTAGGAAAAAGGGAGAAAATGCTATGCATATGTTTATTGCATATTGATAACTAAAAGGAAAAATATAGTCCCACAAATAAAAAGCATGTGTAAACTTTAATACCTTCAATGTTTCAAATTCATAGATAAATTCAGTCTCTATGCTTTGCCGAGAAGGTTAAAAAACAAAAAACCCTCAGCTTTAGAAACACCAAAGTTCCCAAGGTCATATAAATGCTAAGAAGGCAAACTTTCCACATTGTTCCACTGTTGCTCAGCCTTATCCCTTAGTCACTGACTTCTGGCTCTCATTGTTTCAGGAATGTGCATAATCCAGTTTGGTATAAAAACTGAAATGCAGAACTACATATTTTGGAAAGTGGGATTGAAAATAGAAAACTCGTTTAGACTAATCAAAAAGTTCTTTAAATTCTGTTTTGCACGATGGGAAACACAAGGATTATCGTGGGCTGCTAGTTTTTATTAGTTAGAACATTGAAAGTCATTACTGCAGGGTTCTAGAAACATCTGTAGAATCTCTAAGAAATCTGAACATTTTCCCCAGGGACCAATTAAGTTCCTATTTTATAAGCAAAGCTCTCAGTTTAATGCAGTTTCGGACACCTACAACAACTTTCCCTTTAGAATTTCTTTTTCAATTTTGGCAGATTTACTAACCAAGCTCCAGGGAGCAGTACAGTTGCACCAGTGATTCTCAAGGGAGGCCATGTGGGAGGGTAGACAGACAGTCAATCCCCACCTTCCTCACTCAGGGCTGGCTGAGAATCTCTAGGTGTATGTAAGTGAGAAAAAAAATTCAATTATAAGTTTACATTTTGGGGGAAATACTCTTTAAGTTAAAGAGAGAGGGTAAAACTCTGGGAAAAAATAGGTGTACAGGTTAAAAAGCTTGAGAAGCATTAATAAATACTGAACATTATTGTAAAAGAAGGAGGGTTAAAAAGAGCTGGTCATTTAGTTGGGATCTGAAGGAAATTTTCTTAGTAAAAGGGGTGACAGAGGGACGGGGAGATCTCCAGCACCCAGTGTTCCAATTTCCTCCCTTCCCACGCCTGTCTGCTCACAGCAAGCTGTGAATTTGGAAGACAGAGCTGCAACTTGATTAGCTTCATTAAAGGCCAAGTTCGGTTGAAATCATGGGCACTGCATTTCAGAACTGAAACAGAGAAACATAACCCTTGCCAAGTGGCAATTACAAAAGGTTAAGGATTTTGATTGGGCCTAAAGGTGACTGGGAAAGTAAAGATAACAAAGTAAGGAGAGGGAGGGAGGGGGACAGAGAGACAGAGAGAGAGACAAAGAGAATCAGAAAGAGACTGGGTGGGGGTGGGGAGAACCCTGTGGGAGAGAGCCCAAGCAAGCTCTAGAAGAGAGGGAGAGAGAAAACTAAGAAAATGTTTTCTTGAATTTTAAGTTTATGAAGAAACACAGAATCTCTAACGATAGGTCATCATACAATTAAGTGTTTAGTAATCAATAAAAAATGCTGTTCACTACAATGCACAGGGATTTAGCATTTTAAGGTAACAAGTCTACTGCTGCCAAAAGCTAGAATTACAAGTAGTGTTCAAAAGCATGTATTATTTGGAGGCAAGCAAGTAGCGTAGCAGGCACACACACATTTTCATACTCTAACCATTTGCTGCACAGTAATTACTCTAAACTGCTAGAGAAATACAGAGTGTCCCTGGAGAACAAATAGGGACACTCCACCTATATCCCATGGAAGAAGACATTTTAAGCGTCACTTCTGGAAGGACAATGCTTGTGTCTTTGGGGTTTCTCATGACCTTTCTTTGCAGGCCATGTGGTACAACTGGGTCACTGTGCAGTGATGCCTGTCAGGGTTGACTTATCTGGGTTAAAATATGGTCCGTTAAAAGTCATCCGTAGGTGGGTAAAGGTGCTTACCACAATTATTCAGAATTATTGTCTGGAAGACTCAAGTGAATCAAAGTCTGATTTATAAAGTTCTTTTTGAGATCTACAAGTTTGTGTTTTAAAGGTCCCCTGGAATATGGGCTAATTCCCACAAAACTTCCAAGGAGAGTGTCTTTGGGACCTTTATAACAGACAGATAAAAATCATTTTTAATTTGTTTTCATTTACATGCAAATAAATGCTGCCACAGAATTTCAAGGGTGCTGGAATGTTCTTCTTGAGGAAGGCTAATAGTCCCCTCTGGATTTTCTTTTATTAATAATTTACTTAACAAACACTTTCTTCCGAAAAAATACAAAGGTGGTGATCTTACCATTGTAGAACTATCCCATCTTCTTAAACACTAAGTTTCTTTAATGAGAAATTTCTGGTATCCTCCTTATTACCTTTATCACACAAGAATGGTAATTGTGTCATGTGTATCAACCTGTGGAAAACAGTCCAGATGGCCGTTCCCTATGGTTTGATTAGCTATTTCTAGAATATTCATTTCAACATTAAACAAGATTTGGGAAAATTCTGTGGGTTTATTTAGCTAATAAATATTTATCTGAATCTTTTTCCACATGAGCAATGTGTTGGGAGATGGTGTAGACAAAGGTAAACATCCAAAACATTCTTTGAAAGTGATAATGAGAACAAAGTAGAACCTAGTAACGTTGGAGGGGGAAGCAGAACCACCCAGCAAAGCCAGGCTGGAGCAGCTCCCCCAGAAGCTTGTGGAGTTGAGAATTAATGTCATGAGGCCCTGAACTGTGGCTAGTTTCTATGCAGCATCCTCACAGCAGTGTTGAAAAATACACTTACATAAGCTGTGATCATTTCATTATTAACTTAAAGAGGATAAATGGGAGCAAATGGAGGAAGACAAAAAGTGGCATAAAAGGGAAGGCGAGTGGGAAAAATCTTGGTCAAGATCCAGAGTTCAGCTGGAATCTGAACAACACACGGGAACAAGAGCTGAGCTGGGGGAAATCTTCTACAGCCTCCAGTCCTTGCTTTTAGAGAGGAAGATACTGGATCTCGGGGAAACGGAGTCACAAGCTCACACCATGACAGAAGCAGGTCTTTTATCTTTCCCCATCCATTATTGCTGGGTGGAAACCCTACCCATCCTTCAAGGCTCAATTCAAAAGCCACCCCTTCCTCGTTTCTCTTAACTAAAATTGTCTCTTTCGCCTCTGAATTTCTACAGATTCCTGAATTCTCTGATTTAAAAGAGCAACAGTTTTGTGTTGCTCTGTGTTGCTTGTCCTGGTGTGCTGTCCTTTCTTTTCTTGTCCTGGGCTGCTTCTCAGCTGAGGCCTGCTGGTGCTGGAGGAGAGAGGCTTACATCTACTTCAGGACACTACTCATGTGTGTGCAGGCAGGAAGGCTGTTTTACATAGAGGGTTGTCTTGCTGGAGGGAAAAAAAGAAAAATAAGGAAATGTGCCTGGCCCCATCCCGTCATCCCTTCTTTTCAGTAAATGACCTTCATAAATTCTGTTTTATGTCTTCCTATTCCTATGAACCCAGGCGCTAGCTTATTTAAGGTTTCCCCTCAGAGCATTCTATTAGCTCTATGCTATGATCCAAAAAAAAAAAAACAAAAACAGAAATCCCAGCACCTGTGGGAGACCAGAAGCCAGATGACTTCAGCTTTTCTCTGTTTCCACTTTGCATGACAGGTAGTAACAGACATGGCATGACATTGCTGGGGTCACAGGGCCACAGTGGTCATGTGTAGTGACTGACAGGGAATTTAAAAGTAAGAAAGAAGCATCTATAACTTTTGCTATTATTATTATGCTAAAAGAGAGCTCATTATGTATCATGTTTGAAGGGAAGACGGTTTATACCTAAAGGAGGAATTAACAGCTCGATAAAAAGAGATGTCATCTCTTGTCAGTGAGCTTTTGTGAATTTAGAAATCCTGATGAGTGAGTCACTCAAAAGTCCCAATGGGTAACATTGTTAATCTGTCTCTTCTTCTCCAGAGAAATCAGATACAAGAGACTTGAAATAAAAACTAAAGTCCACCACCCATCACATATCTGAAGAAACTAGTGGCAGAACAGTGATAGACCAAAACAAAATAAAACAAATAAGCAGGTCCAATTCCAAGAAATAGGGACAGTGTACTTTAGTTGCTGCAAAGTCCTGGAAAGCAAAGCAGATAGTCAAATTGTCACCTCCTTGGGGAAGAAGCTGTGTTTTGTTCACCGGTGAATTCCCTGTTCACTCAGCAGCGCAGAGGAGGAGCTCAGTAGATGTCTGGTGCATTAAAAACTTTTAGGCACACTTGGTCTAGGAAAGGTCAGCACATGCCTGTGTTCTCTCCAGGAGCGAGCCAATCTTTTCTGTTCTGTGCACTTCACCAAATTGGTAACAGGAAAGCAGATGCCCTCCATCTTTTGTACTATCTGTTCCAAGCCTGGGTCTCACAGTAATTTATTTCCCTTTCTTTCTACTGAGTGAAAATTGATGACTTTTCTAGTAAACGATGTATGTCTCCATTGCCACTAAAAATGACAAATCAAAAGGCCAGCAGGGCCCCTATTTTTCATGCCTAGACACTATTATTGGTTGGAATGTGGTCCTTGAGTTTAAGGGTTTCATTCCCAAACCCTGGGGCACCGGGTGTCAGGGGAGCACCCCCTGAACTAAGTACTCATCCCTCCTGTTGCTGCTGTGGACTTCTCTGCCTTTCACACCAGCAGAGCCAGACAGCTCTGTCTAGAGAGCCTATTACTTTTTAAAAAATAAAGTATTCATGTTCAGAAAATCAATATATTTTACTGTTAAAAGTGATGGTAGAGAACTGTATGGAGTAAAAAGGAAGAGTTCCAACCCTTTGCCATTCTGTCATCAATCCATTCACCTGAGGTCACAACAGAAATGTCTTGAAAGATTCAGACAGATTATGTCAGGGCCCGTGTTTGAAGGAAGAAAAACCTTGCATTCAAAATCATTCTGTCGGGCTTCCCTGGTGGTGCAGTGGTTGAGAGTCTGCCTGTCGATGCAAGGGACACGGGTTCGTGCCCTGGTCCAGGAAGATCCCACGTGCCGCGGAGCGGCTGGGCCCGTGAGCCATGGCTGCTGAGCCTGCGCGTCCGGAGCCTGTGCTCTGCAGCGGGAAAGGCCACAGCACTGAGAGGCCCGCGTACCGCAAAACAAAAAACAAAAAACAAAATCATTCTGTCTACAAGGCTTCCAATCATTCATCTTACAGCTCTGTTAAACCCTGATCAGGTACTCTAGAGGATCTTTAAGTGATGATGCCCGGCACGCCCGTGTGGGGTACATCCCACCCATGTACACCTTGTACTCCTCTCCCCACTCGTGGATCCCTGGGAGCGGGTGTGTGGTGTGGGCGTGCTTCGTGTGCTTGACATCTATAAATACACTCAGAGCTGCTCAGAGCCTCTCACTGGTATTTCAGCACATTCACTCTTCCCGGTTTTTACATACATCCGCACCCTCACAAAAAGGAGAAAAGCAGAACTTTATTTCTGCTATGATGACCATGACTCCAGATAAATTGCTACGAAACCAGATATCGCTTTTAAGTGTACCTCATTTGTCTGCAGCCACATAGAGCACACTCTGCTCTCACTCTGTTGCCTCCACCTCTCTCAGTGCCGGCTTCCATTTATGCCTCCACCTGGCTCTACAGTTTAGTTCAGGGTTTATTTTTCTCCCAGCCTGTAGCTCTGACTCCATTTCTTGGCTAAAGCTTTATTCTCTCCTTTTCCCAGGAATCCCACCCAACAAGTCCTCTACCTGCTGCTGCCCAGACCTGCAGTCACAGTCTACACTGACCTGCATAGCGTTCCGGGCCTGTCACCCTCTGTCCCTTCTCACCCTCTGGACTCACTGCCTGGTTCCTCCTCAGTCTGTGGAGAGGGACTGGGTCCAGACCTTGGCTTTGCCTCCTGCTGGGTATGGGCTACTCAACACGTGTTGGCTTCAGTTTCCTCATCTGAAAAATGGGGATATTTCTAGGGCCTACCTCTCGGGGTTTTTATGAAGACTGTGGTAGATTGCTGAAATACTGGCAAACCCAGTGAGTCATGCCTCCCTGAACACATGCCCTTGGGAGATCCCCTCCCACATTGATTTTTTGTTTGACCATGTGGTCTCTTTGGCCAGTGGCAGAAGCAGAGGCTTGATCAGTGCCTGCCCATTGAGTTTTTACACTCTCTGGCTTGCTGCTGTTTTGAACCCAGCCACCACCCAAAGAAGCCTGGGTAGACCTCCTGGATGATGAGAGACACCTGTTCAGCTGACCCCCACCCTACCCCACCTCCCCTTGGTCAACTACTAGACATGTGAATGAGGCCACTTGGGACTAATCAGCCTGGCTAACTTGCCAAGTGATTGCAAAAACATGAATGATTCCAGCTGACACTAAATGGAGCAGAGATGAATTTTACCAACTAAATCCAAATTGCCAACCCACAGAATCTTCAGCAATTAAGTGGTGACTGAGTCATTAATTTTTGGAGTGGTTTGTTATGTGGCAATAGATAGCTGATACAAGACAAATGAGTTTTTCTATGGTACATGAAAGGTATTTAGAAAAGTATCTGGCACAAGGTATGTGCTTGTGTCGGTAGTTGTTTATTATTCTTTATCAGTGGTTCCAGCCATAATGGTGATCTTGGAGACTTGTGAATACGCTAAGCCTTCTTATATTCCTGTACCTTTGCACATGACTAAAACTTTCATGTCTGCATTCATTGACCACCTACCTCCTCCTTGTCCCTTGAGCAGGGGGTTATTAAAAATATTTAAGAACTGGGATGGCATGGGCAGCAAGCAATCAAATGTGAACGACCTGAATGTCAAGTCTGTCTTTGAGTCTCAGTTCAAGCATCCTGCTGCCTGGATTATTAGAGCACCTCATATGATTTCCTTGCTTCTGCTCTCACATTCCCCATCCCATAGTTTGTTCTCAACATAATTAGCTTTTAAAATGTAAATGATCAGTTAAAAACATAAGTCAGATTATGCACCCTCTCTCAAAACTGTGCAGTGGTTCTCGGGTTCACTCCAAGTAAAATCTAAGGTCCTTAAAATGGTCTGAGCCCTCTGTTCCCGCCCCTTACCTCTCCCACCTCCTCTCATCTGCTCGCCCCGCTTACACTCTGCAACAGCCACGCTGGCCCCCTTCTTCAAAGCTTCCTACCTTAGGGACATTTTTCTAGCAGTTCTTTCTGCCTGGAAAGACTGTCCCAAAGGAAGACTTGCGTCCCTGCCTCACCTCTGCCAAGTCTGCTCAGATCTCACTTTCTCAATGAAGCCTAAGCTGACTCTCTTATTTAATACTGCAACCTGCTCTCTCCTGCCACGTTACACTCCCACTCACCCCTGTGCCCTATCATCTTTTGTATCAGTCAGGGATCCACTAGAGAAACAGAACTAGAAGGAGATCTATATCTATGAAGTCGGCTTCTGCAGCTGTGGGGTCTGGCTAGGCAAGTCCAAAACTCACAGGGCAGGCTGTCAGGAAGGGGCAGGCTAGCACTTGTCCACAAGAGCCAAAGCTGCAATCCACAGGGGGAATTTCTTGTTCTTAGGAAAGCCTTAGTTCTACTCTTCAGGTCTTTCAGCTGATTGAATCAGGTCTTCCCAGATTATCTAGGATAACCTTCACAAGAACACTTTAATTAGTGTTTGATTGGATAACTAAGGACTATACCCTAGCCAATAGGCACATAAAATTGACCATCATACCTTCTAACATCCTGTATAATTTTCTAATTTTTACATCAATTGTCTGTCTCCTCTACTAAAAATAAGTCCCATGAAGGTTGGAGGCCTTTGTTTTGCTTGCCGACGTATTCCACAGTAAACATTCAACAGGTACTCATTGGACGAAATAACATCACACCCTCAAGAAGTCTTCTCTGACTACGCACTGTTCCCCCAAGAGACACCCACATCTGCTAAATTAGGTGTTGCTCTTCTTCTCATTTACCTAAAGTTAGTTAAATCCACCCACTTCAATCAGTCCAATTTAACCTTACAGGATAGAGCACCAGAAATAACTAAATATCTTATATTTTATTTGTTTAACTTTTCTCTTTGCTCACATTAGTCTCTTATTTTGCATCTATTCCTTTAGCTTTCTTCTGATTCCTTCTCCTACTCTACTTTGACGGGTTGGGACAAATACAAAGAAGGATTGTTACAGTTAAATGTACATATATAAAGAGCCCTTGAGCACAAGGCCAAAGGCAGTGGCAAGTTGTTAGACATCTTCACCTGCAGAAATAGTCTTTCAATTTAGCAGCATGCATCCATAGTTTTACCAGCATTTCCTAAGCACCAAATATGTCAGACATTGTATAAAACATTGAGACCACAGACAGAAAAGTCAAGGTCTCTGCCTTCAAGTTGTTTATAGTTTAGTGCAGAATGATGAAGTGATGTCCTGGGGATTGAATCTAGCCCTTATTCATTATTATCAACAGTTCAACTCACACATTGTTGGTCTATGTGGTATTTGATATTTTAATTAGTTATTAACATTGGAAAATTAGAAGATTTCACATAAAAATCAGACTTTTGGGCTTCCCTTGAAATATGAGAGGATCTAGCATCATTGGTGCTAGCTGCTCAGATCCAAGGAGGAGCTGTTCATGGAGCACGACTGCTCCATCTTTAGTTCCCCATCTTCCCTACCAGTGCTTTCTCAACATCATGAGCAGATGCCAGTTGCTGTCTGTCATCCTACACCTGGCCTGATCTGGTCATTTAGGTTACCTTCCTGGCTGCCTGTGGGCATCTGGGTTATTTTAGATCTCTAGACTAGTGAGTTGCATTTGATAATACACTACTAAAACACTATTTAACTCTGCAAAATAATTCTGCTTCTATGATATAATTTGATATTCATAGTAAATGTCAGACTTAGGCCAAGTATTAGTTCCATTTTTCACAAGAGGTAATGAAACTTTGGAGAGGTTAATTTACTAGTCTCTACTGTAGAGGTGATTCTAGAAATCAAATTTCCTGGTGAGTCATCCTAAGTCTGAGGGGTATTGAAAAGGGATCTCACCCCTTCCTCAACTTTCTTCCCTACAAGACTTCAGACTGAAGTAGTCAAAGATTGGGGAGGGAAAGAAAAATTAACGCAAAGTTAAGTTTGGAATTTTGACTATTAACTTAAGACTGAGTTGTGGCTTGTTAGGACTATAATTGGCTGAAGGACTTTTTATTATCTAAGAGTTATGGGCCTGACACTTCACCTTAGGGCAGGAAAAGGTAACACCAATGAATACATATTTAAAAGGACAAAAATTGCATTTTCTATACATTTAAATTGTGTCATATTTGTTTAACTTACCCATTATACACAGAGATGCACGCACACACACACACACACACACACACACACACTTTTCTCCTTGTACATGACTAGATCATACCATACAGAATATTTTGTTACTCCCTTTTTCCTTCCAACGGTATCATCTTTTTGTGACGTTAAGTAGTCTTATCATGTAACAATTTTAATATAATATGGTGGTATTATAATAACATTTCTCCAGTTGCCTTTTGATCAATTTAAATTTCCAATTTATTATTGTATGAATATACTGATTTAATATTCTGGCAGCTGACTTATTATATGCATCTATGATTACTTCTTTAGGATAAATTCCTAGAAATGGAATTCCTAGAAGATGTGTCCTGTCACAGGACACATCTAGCTTTATAAATTTTTGATGCATATGTAATGTCTCCTCTATCAATGCCCTTCCTTCTAAAATCTCCCAACAAGCCTGTCCACTTCAGCCAGATAAATCTCACCAAATTCACACTTGCATATTTTACTCCCTTGTTAAAGAGCCTCAGTGTCTTCTAGCTTATTAGATCAGTTTCAAACCACCACTCACTCAGGCTTTGGGGTTCTCCTGGCAAAACACCTTGCCTACCTGTCCAACCTCACTTATTACTTTTCAACTCCAGTTAAAGCAGATCTATAATTTCTCTCAGGTGAACTATTTGTTTTTTCCTTCCCTGTATGAGGAAACTGCTCCCTTTCTTCTCCACTAATGTAGATCCTATAAATCTCCCAAAGCCCAGATCAAATTATACCTCTTCCAGAAAGGGTTTCTGGGATAATCCCACCCCAAAATTATCTTTTTACTCATGAATCTTATTCCCCTATCATTTTAGGTATGTATATCTCATTTCCTCAGGGTGGGCAAGCTCTTCCCAGGCAGGTTAATTTTTGAATCTGTCTCCAAAGCAAACACAGAGCTAGGTGCTGAATCTTAAAAAGGACTGTAAAAGTGTGGATTGAGTTGCTGGAGAAAGTTTTGAAATCTTCCCCAAATGCCTTTAGAATTGGTCATACTCCATATGAAATTGGGTGAATAAACTGGATGAGTTTTCAGAGTGGCTTCAGTCATCCTTTTCTAATAACATGACTATAAAAGTTTTTGATGCAATATAAATAATTTTTAGCTAGTCATCTGAAAGACACTTTTGCTTACTTGCAAAAATTATTTGGCATGAAATTCAGTATATGAGAAAAAAAATCTCTCAAAAATGATTTAATCACCACAATTACAAAGTAGTTAGTGGTGGTCATATGACACAGATTTTGAAAACCACATCAGTGAGATTCCATTGTGTAAAGATGTTTTTATTCACAGATTATAATATAAAATAGAAACAATTAATTTAAAAATTACCCTAGACACTGAACATTAAAAAAACTTTAGTTCATTTAAAAATACGTAAATTATTTTCATTCCACTCCTCCAAAAGTATGGTACTTCACTGTTCCAAAAATACTACACATTCAAATAAACTGTAATTATGAACATATATAGCTTCTCACAGTTAGAACTTTAAAAGTGGATTATGCTAAATAAAATGCATGTTACTGAAATATTTATACATGCTTTAAAGTAAATCATTATAAATAGGCATGTAATTACTACAGTTTTAGGAAGGTTTAATCAGGAACTAAAACATTAAAGAATAAAATTTCAGCAGCTTTTGACCAACATAAAATGCACAGATATTCTTCAAGACCTTCCTCATACCCTGAGTTTCAAAGAGAAAGCCTTCTTCTTAGACGAAGTAATTGGAATAAAAAATTATGGAGAGAAAAAGTACAGATTGAAACAAAAGATATGAAAAAAACAGAAATAGAGAATCTAGAAATACTAAGGATTTCTGGAAATGTAAGTTCAATTTTAAAAAACTAATTTATACTGGGGAAGCAGTGACTTTGAATCTTGCTCCCTCAGGATTAGAGTAAAAATAAGATTTACAAAAGAGTATGTCTGTTTTGGTGAGAGGAGAGGGAAAAATTGTCTGTGGTACTAAGATGCGATGGAGTATCTATTTGGCAGGGTACTGTTTAATGTAATGCAACAGCCAAACTTCTGATGTTCAGAATCTTCCCTGAAATTAGCATCAGTTAAAATTCTGGATGCATTGGCAGCTGGCAGCTCAGCTCCCCCTGCCTGGGTCCCGCAGCTACAGCAAATTGGCAGTAAGGCTTCCTTAGCAGTTACTAACAGGCTAACGGTACAACACAGCATGATTCCTCTTAGGTAAAGCAAACAAATACAAACCCTTGTATTTATATATGTACCTCACATGTTTGTAATTGTGTAGAACAATATTTGAAAAGACACACATAAAACCATTAACATGTGTAATCTCTGTTTACACAGAGGGGATTGGAGGAGAGGCTGATGGATACTTTCATTCTATGGTTTGAATTTTTACTATAAGAAAGTAAGCATGTATTTTTGCACAACTTTAGAACTTAAAATTAAGAAAGCAACACTGGCATGCCAACCTATGTAGAGAGAAATGTGAAGAACGTACAGGAGAGGTTTTTTTTTAATTAATTAATTTATTTGGCTGCGTTGGGTCTGCATTGCTGCCCATGGGCTTCCTCTAGTTGCAGTGAGCAGGGGCTACTCTTCCGTGCTGTGTGCAGGCTTCTCATTGTGGTGGCTTCTCTTGTTGTGGAGCATGGGCTCTAGGTGCGTGGGCTTCAGTAGCTGTGGCACGCAGGCTCAGTAGTTGTGGCTCTTGGGCTCTAGAGCGCAGGCTCAGTAGTTGTGGTGCACAGGCTTAGTTGCTCCACGGCATATGGGATCTTCCTGGACCAGGGCTTGAACCCATGTCCCCTGCCTTGACAGGTGGATTCCTAACCACTGTGCCACCAGGGAAGTCCCCATACAGGAGAGTTTACATCTTTTTTTTTTGAGGTTACATCTTGTAACAAAGAAGCTCCCCACAGAAAGTTGCCCTATCAGTTTCTTTAAGGGTCAATAATTTTATGAGTGATTCTATCTTTGTACCAAGTATCCTTGTCCTGGCTTATCTACAATTTCTTGCTGGACATTCTGCTTGGATATCTTGCCATTACTTACAACTTGGCAGGTCTAAAACCACACACATCCTCATGTACCTCATGTGACTTTCTTCTTTTTATCAATTCTGTCTCCATAGTCTCAGGTTGAAAACCTTAGGATATTTGACTACCTTACCTTCTTTGCCCTCATTTCAAATTAGTTATCATTCTTATTCCGTCTTTGCCATTTGGCCATTCTTTTTTTTTTTTTTTTTTCGGTACGTGGGCCTCCCACTGCTGTGGCCTCCCCCGTTGTGGAGCACAGGCTCCAGACACGCAGGCTCAGCGGCCATGGCTCACAGGCCCAGCCGCTCCGTGGCATGCGGGATCTTCCCAGACTGGGGCACAAACCCGTGTCCCCTGCATCGGCAGGCAGACTTCCAACCACTGCGCCACCAGGGAAGCCCCTGGCCATTCTTTTTCATTTATAGCACGCTATTCTACTTCAAGTTTTATCTACTCTTGCATGAAATCTTGCAGTAGTTTCCCAACTAATCTCTCCTACCTGTCATTAATTTTGCACACCCATGCCAGATTAAAAGTCTTAACAGTAGAGTTTGTTTATTCTGCCTGCACACACACACACACACACACACACACACTCACACACAGACATACTCCTCCAGTACTTGACTATTACTCCACATAAAGCCTAACATCCATTCAAGGATCCCCAGGATCTGACATTAACATTAACATCTTGGCTTTTTCTTAATACCCCACCCTTGGAATCGTTTGCCTAAAATCTCCTTTACTGTCCACTGAACATGCTCTCGTTTCCTACTATGTGCCTTTCTCTTTCTTACGTGCTTAAGTCAGCATTCATCTTATTTGTGAAGACTTTCTTGTCTGGTATTTTTGTTTAATTAATTTGGTTTAAACATTGAACTTACTTCTTGTATCTCAAGTTAGTTACAAATTTCTTAAAGGTAGAATCCTTGCCTTAAGCTTTTTCTTATTTATATCACCCCCTACTACCCACCTATCACAGTGTATTCATCAAAGAAATCATTCAGCAAATGTTGGCCGACTGACTGACTGAAATCAAAGAAAGTTTCTCTGTGTCTTCCTTATTTCCGGGGAGCATTGATTTTATGCTTCCAAAAGTAAAAAGAAATGAAAACTAACATATAGATGTAGTTTATATCTGTTAAAATGCACATTGCGTGAACTTGAGTTAAAACCTATGCTTCTAGAGGTTAACTTTTTGGTTGGTGTACACAGTAAATCATGCCAGTTTGTTCATCCAACAGTATTGCTGTGGGCATACTATTTGCAGTACTTTCTAGGCCCTGAGGGTATGGCAGTAACTAATCAGACAAAATCCATGCTTTCATAGAGTTTACATTCCAAGGGAGAAGACAGACAATAAATGAAAAAATAAGTAGAACACATAGTTTGTCAAGTTGTGATAAGAGCTTTGGGGAAACATAAATCAGGAAAGGAGTTTAGGGAGTGCTGGGGGTGCAGAGGTAGCTGCAACTTGAAATAGGGCTGCCAGTATTTCCCCTATCTGGCACAGAAAAAGGTTGATATAATACCTAAGTATAATACAGTACAATTAAGATTGGCTTGAATCAGTTTGCCTCAGAAAATATGACTAGGAATATTTTTCTCATGATTTACTTTTAGTTGGCTTTTAACAAGGACTTCAAAATGGCAGCTTAGGTTCATTTTTAGTTCAATGAAGAATAGTTCTCATACATATGCAGCCTAGATTCAATCCTTTTCTTGGATTGGATTATTACCAAGATCTTAACAAGAAAAATGAAGAAATATGGATGCCTCAAGAATTGACTAACCACTTATATCCTGCATTAAACGTGCTTCTGTGCATCCAGAAGCTGATTTTTAGTACCAGATCAGGAATGAGAAAGGATTTCTTGGCAAAGTATCTTTACTTGCAAAAATAATTCCAAGACTTGGGCTGAACTCAAATTTTAGGATTTATGTGGAAACTCAAGACTTATCTTTTCACATTAGCATGTGATCAATTTGAACAAATAATACAAACTCCTAGAGGTTTGGTCTCAAAAGGTCTAGACTTTAAGAAGAATATTTTTCATCTTTCTCAGCCTGGTCCTTTATTAAAGCATTCCTTTGACAGTGTTATACAGAAATACCTCTATTAATGAAAAAGACACATTTCAACATCACACTTAGTTGTCAAAAATGTTGTGATTGAAATAATATAGAAGGCATTGGAATGCACTTTAGGAGGAAGGAGAATAGGGGATACGGTATGAAGGTATTATTTGGCTAAAATAATAGCATGAAATAATACCAGTATTGCCCATTGTATTATAGTGTAATCCACTAATCATTCTAACTGATAATTAATCAAACTTAGATAATTTCTAAGTTTGATTAGGGATGAAGAGAGGACAGTGGAGTCCTGCGGATGGTGAGGGTCAGAGGTGATAGATATATCAACACCATAAGGAAAAAAGTGAACACTGGGGGAAAGGAGAATGGCAAAAAACCCCTTATTTCACAATTTAGCTTAGGGTCCATGCTACTAACAGTCATCAGTGATGAACAAACAGAAACTGTGGGTAGAAGTGTGTGTGTGTGTGTGCGCGTAACCTGGGATGAATGACACCAAGCTCATAATGCTTTGCACAATTTATCAAGAACTTTTACTTGCTTTTTCTTCTCCTGGCATTGCTGACTGTGTAGATAGATGTTTAGTCCCAGATAATTCTATAATGAGGTATTACATCACCAGACTACATAAATAGATACCATATAACTATATACAAGTAAAAATAGATTAAGTAAATTTCCTTTTGTTAAAAAAGCACAGAGAAATTGCTTACCTGATATACTGAAGTCTATTTGGGGATACTTCCAACAGATTTCCAATTGAAATTTGCACTAAACAATTTGCTTTCATCTTTCCAGGAACCTCCGATACAGGATAATGGGCAGCTGTGTTGTGCTGGATGTAAGGTTTGTATCTTAAAGTTTACAGAAACAAAGAAGCAAATTTTGTAGAGTAAACTGGACTCATAGAAATGAAGGATTCCTTCAATTAAAGATTTTCTACTGGTCTGAAGCAGAAGACTCACATCACTGCATTTAACACCACAAAGCCTGTAATAAATACCTTCGTGTATTGACAAATCCTTTTGCTAAATAGCAGTCTCACAAGAATAATCTGAAATGCTTCATAATATATTACATACACTAAGCTGCTTCCAAATCAAAAGAATAAAAGCAAAAACCCTGATTTAAAGTTAGAAAAGCAACTCAAGTAATGCATTTTAGACTAACTCTTTAGGATAGAAACTAAAGCTTTTTAGAAGGTCTCCACCTTCTTTAATATGATTTTGTTTTTTTCTTTTTTGCCACGCAGCTTGAGGGATCTTAGTTCCCTGACCAGGGATTGAAGCTGGTACTAATCACTGGACACCCAGGGAATTCCCTAACATCCCATTTTTGAATGAGTGATGCTTTTCATCCTTGCTACCTTTACACTGGATGGAATCACAAAACAGACTCTTTACCATTTTATATATTCTTTGGTGAAATTGTCTTTTCTTTACAGGAGCAATTCTCAGTTCCCAGATTCTTGCCATGTGATATGTTTGTGCTTGCCATGTCATGTCATTAGTTCTACTGCACCATCTGATTTTGACTCAATCTAAGTAATTTTTTCTACCAGCTACTGTCACAGACTTGTTCCTCTGCATGGTTGCATCTTCTTTACCAGTGATGTATTCTAGCTACTTACCTTAGCTTTAGGTTATGGTTACTAATACAGCCAAGGAATTGTTCTATTTCAACAGTATAACAAATGAATGGACTTCTGTAATATCTCATCCCTCTTTGGGGGAGTGAAGAGCTCATCTAAAGAAGAATTGGTAGGTGGTCGGAGCTAATAACCTGAACAGGGAGTGGTCAAACACCTCAGCATGGCTAGTTAGCTCTTAGGCCAATGGGAATGGAGACAGGAAGTCCTTGGTGGCCTTGGGTAGCTACTCCTAATCTTTTACTTCAGAATATGGTGAAACTGACATACAAAGGAAGGCATATTAAAAGTTTTTTCCTCACAGATGGATTTGTGTTCATCCTATCAAGGTTTTTTGTTTATTTTTCTTGTGTTTGATGAGACAGAGTTAACTGTTGGGGCTATATCTGGCCAAGGACCAGTTTTGTGAAGTTACTTGGCCCACACAAAGATGAAAATAGAAAGTCTCGCCTCATAAATTGCTACTGCTCTTAAGCAGGTCTGCCTATGTCTGAAAGCTAAAGGTCCCATCACCGTCTTTTCAGAAAACAACAAAGGTTCAGTGTAAATTAACATTTTCAAATTGCTTCAAGATTCACAGATGAGATGTTGAGCTGTGGACCTAGTTCTTCCACTTCTCTGCATGGAGTGGGGTCAGGGCAGAGAATTGAATTAGGAACGCGAACGTCTTCAAATCTACCTGGTGGCCACCACACTAGGATACCAGATCTTGTGGGGCTGATATTTAACTCCTAGCAAGGTTGAGGGTAAAAAAGTACCCTTTCCCAGGCCTACAAATTTAGGGATGTGTGTGAAAAAGAAAAAGTTTGAGTAGACATTTAGCATGCTAGCTGAACTGGATTCCTTAAGAAGCAGAGAATTGTACCAGACAAAACTAATCCAGGGGAGGATGTGAAAGGGGCTATGGTTTGGAGTTGTGTGCCTATTGGTCAGATTGACATAGCCTCACTTTTCAGTATTCACTTGCATCTATAACACTATTTGGGGTGGGAAGACACAAAAGCATTAGAAGAATTTTATGTTTTTGTTTTGTTTTGTCCTGAAAGATCTCCTGAAATGGCTGATCGAACAGTCCTGCTCACTCTGCTTGCATGCAGAAGAAGGAGGTCAGGCCAAAGGATTGATCAAACTTAAGTTAGTGTGTATCTCTCGGGTTTAGCACTTAACCTCAATTCCTAGCTGAGTCAAGTATAACTGATGGTCATGGAAATATGCAGAAATAACGAAAGCAATGAACATTTATTAAGTGTTTCCCTTATACACTTAGTGCTATATGCTTTACTTTTTTTAATTTTAATTTAATTTAAATTTTTTTTTTGCGGTATGCGGGCCTCTCACTGTCGTGGCCTTCCCCGCCGCGGAGCACAGGCTCCGGATGCGCAGCCCCAGCGGCCATGGCTCACGGGCCTAGCTGCTCTGCGGTATGTGGGATCCTCCCGGACCGGCACACGAACCCGTAACCCCTACATCGGCAGGCGGACCCTCAACCACTGTGCCACCAGGGAAGCCCTAATTTTTAATTTTTAAATTTTATTTATTTTTGGCTGCATTGGGTCTTTGTTGCTGCCCGTGAGCTTTTTCTAGTTGAGGCGAGCGAGGGGGGGGGGGACTACTCTTCGTTGTGGTACACGGGCTTCTCATAGTGGTGGCTTCTCTTGTTGTGGAGCATGAGCTCTAGGGCGCGAGGGCTTCAGTAGTTGTGGCGTGTGGGCTCAGTAGTTGTGGCTCGCAGGCTGTGGAGTGCAGGCTCAGTAGTTGTGGCGCACGGGTTTAGCTGCTCCGTGGCATGTGAGATCTTCCTAGGGATCGAACCCATGTCCCCTGCATCGGCAGGCAGATTCTTAACCACTGCATCACCAGGGAAGTCCGCTATGTTTTAAATAGATTATTTTATTTAATTCTTACAATGACCTTATAAAGTAAGAAGTTTTATTATGGGTCTGAACAAAATCACCACTAACATTTGAGAAATAACTCAATCATGTATGCCCTCCTCATGGTGGGTCAATAATGCCAGGAGGTTATGGAAGGGTGAGTTCATGCTAAGCCTTACTAGATACAGCCCTTTCCTGGAACACGTCAGTAGGCTACCAAGACATTTCTCCTACCTCACTACTGCTCCCTTTTCTGTCTCCTTTGCTGAATCCTCCTTATCTTACTGTTTTAGTGTTGGAGTGCCCCAGGGCTCACTTCTTGGTCTCTTCTTTACTCTAATTACATTATCTAGTTGATCTCAACCAGTCCTTAAATACCACCTGTATGCTGCCAACCCACACATTTATGTCCACCCCAGATACCTAATTGTCTACACCTATCTTCACATGGATGTTTAACAGACACCTCAGACGTAAGCACGTCTAAATCAGAACTGGCAAATATGCTTCTTGCCCCACCAAATCTGTTTCTTCTCTATTTCCTCAATCTCAGTAAATGTCAACTCCACTCTCCCAAGAGCACAGACCAAAACCCTTGGGATCATCTTTCACTCTAGTCTTTCTCTTATATCTAATCTATCAGCAACTCTCGTCTGCTATATCTTCTCTCCATCACTCTGATCATCCCAGCCAGGTAACTCCTTGCTTGCTTTCTTGCTTCCCTAGATCTATGGCTCATATAGCAACATAAAAATCAGTTTTTATTATGAACCTTTTAAAACATACACATAAATATACATAAATGACTACCCCCATGCACTCATCACTCAGCATCAAAAATTAACATTTTGCCCATCTTCTTTCTTCTATTCCCTACCCTCCCTTTTTTTGAGGAGGATTTTAAAACAAATCCCAGCAAAGTCATCCTTTTAATGATCAAATCACGTTGCTCACAACTTTTCATTGTTCCTCTTCTCAGTAAAAGCCAAAACCTTTTTGATGGCCTACCACACCTGTGTGATCTGTTACAATTCCCCGACACCAACCCCTCCAACTGTCCCGTCCTGACTCTGCTTCAGTTACCGCAGAGGTTCTTAACCCTTAGAGGGCACCAGCATCCTCTGGACGTCTTGTCACAGCACAGGCTGCTGGGCCTCACCCCCAGAACTTCTGATTGAGATCTGAAGTGGGCCTCGAGAATTTGCATTTCTAACAAGTTCCCAGATGCTACCGCAGCCCAGCGGCATACTTGGGGAACCATCAGCCACACTGTACTCTTCCCTCTCTTCGATGGCCAGGAGTCTCTGCACTGCTCTTCCCTCTGCCCTGAGAACTCTGATTTACTCAAGGTTCGCTTTCTTCCATCTCTTTTAAATGACATGTTTTGAGAGGCCTTCCTTGACTACCATTTAGCATCCTGTTTCCTCGCCTTGATTATTTGGTATTTTCACGGCAGGCAGGCATCGTCGTTTTTCTGTTTCCCTTGTCACGTCCTGATGGACAGGTGCGCGGGCACGGAGACCTGGTTTTGCTCTGCATTCCATCCCAGCGCCGAGACCTCGCCCAGCAGGTGCAACGAGCGGATCACAGCCTGAGCGGGGAGGCTCCAGTTCCTGCTTGGGACCCTGGACAGGCGAGTCATTCCTTCTTGCCTCAGTTTCACCACCCGTAGAGGAAGGATCGGCTACGCCCACCCCTCCCGCCTCCGTGGCCGCAGGCTGGGAAAGGACAGTGCGAGCGCGCCTGTGGAGCGGGACAGTCAGGGAACGCGGAGCGGAGGGACGCCGTGCTTTCCGGCGAGACCGCACCCTTACGTCTCCAGCTCCAGCCTCTGGGCCGGCGGACCCACCCCGTACTTCGCGGTTGCAGGAAGGGGCGGTGCGGGGCGGGGTCTCGAGGGCCCGTCACACCCGGAAGTGCCCGCCTGCAGCCCCGCCCCCAGCAGCGCCGGCAGGCTGAGCGAGCCAGCCGAGCGGGGCTGGCGGAGCTGGGCTACCTCGGGGGCGGGTGCGGGTGCGGCGCGGGTGTAGCGCGGGTGCGGGGCGGCGGGCGGGCGCCCGGGCGGATGGGACGCGGCGCGGCGGGCGGGCTGGGCAGGCGTCCGCAGCTGGAATGGTGCTGGCGGCGGCGGGTGCCCGCGAGCTGAAGCCTGAGAGGAGCCGCCATGGAGATGCCGCCGCGGCCTCCCGCGTGAGTGAGCTGACGGGCGGCGGGCGGGGCCGCTGCGGCCGGGCAGGGCCGGCGGCGGGCCGGGCGGCGGGCGGAACCCAGCCTGGCTGGCGGGCGGGGCGTCACCGCGCGGTGTGCGGGGAGGGTCCTCCGCCGGTGAGCGGGAGTCTCGGGAGGGCCGAGCATCCGCGGGATGGAGACACAGGATGCGCGCGAGGCCGTCGGAAAAGGAAGCTGCAAAGTACAGACGCCGGTGCCGAGAGGAATTCCACTCAGCTTGCCTGCTTCTCCGAATTCCTAGCAAAATTCTGTCCGAGGAGCTTGCACATCACTCGGAACGAGCCGAGCCGCGGCTGAACAGGGCATGTGACCTCTTTTACCTGGCACTGCAGAAAATCATATCCAGAAATCACAGCATCTTCTGTTTCTTTGGCACCCTGGGCGAATTAGTTAGTGTACGACCTATCAGGCACAGGTGTCTTTTTGCTTAGTACCCAAGTACAGTCAAGACGACCTGCGACAAAATTGTTTCCAGAAATAAGCTGAACAATTATGTGGGAGACATTGAAGATATTGCATTATTCAATACAAGATTTTTTTTAGCATTTTGTTAAAAGTGGACTATAAATCCCCAGGAATTTTCAACATTTCAATTTTGATTTGCTTTCTTTAGTTTAACCTTTATGAAGTAACAAGAGCCCTTTGAATCTGACTTTTCAAACCGCCAAAAAATCTCATTCTAAGAACCGTGTACCTTTTCATGACAGCTCATTCTTGGAGCTTTATTGTTTTTCACTTAGATTTGGCCAGCTTCACTCCAGGGCAGTTGTATCACACCAGCCTCTTGTGGCTATTTGGCAGAATACCAGCCAAAATATAAATATTTGGCTTGGGCTGAAAATTTTTTTGATGTTGAGTCTTTTTAGGAGCGCTCATAGGATTCTGGCACTTTTAAAAAGTGCCTTACAGAAATTTTAGCTTGAGTGGAACAGGTCATGGAAATTTAAGGAGTACCTACGACTGTTCAATTGACCTTCCTGGGCTGGTAGGAATAAGAGCTCAGTTGCTTGGTGATGGCTGTCGCTTTGAAGACTTTGTCATCTGGTCATGTTCTTCAGCAGGTTTGGGAAGGCTCCTGAACCTCTAGGAAACGTGATGGTGGATTGTTAGCATCATGTGTGAGCACAGCATCAGCACATGAGTTCTGCCCAGGCTCAGAGGCACACAAGGCAGGAAATGCTACTTGTCTATAGACAACACATAGTATAGAGGGTATCCCACATAGGATGATATTTGTCGTAAACCTGCCCCCTTTATATCAGTTCCCTGCAGTCCCTGTTTTGCTTCTGGAGCAGAGGGAACTAAAGGAAAGAAAAGGGGGACCTTAGAATGCAGGTGAGGAAAGGGTGTGGAAAAGCAGGCTCTGGAGGGAGGGAGGAGAGATATTAAAAATCATTTAAATAGAGATAATTAAAATGAAATAAATGTGTGCATGCAAATATTGATAAACTGAATCTAAGACATCAACTAATCAGAATTTTGGTGTTCAGCACAGTTCTTTGCTATTGAGACTTCATCAGTAGTGCTGGAACAATGAGACTCTGAGATGTAATGGAAAGCCTGAATGCCAACAGGGATGAAAGAATAGTTAAAACCAAAACCCAAAAAACTCTGTTCAGCCATGGGTGGCTGAAGTTGGTGAGACTTTTGTTTCTGTTCATTTAATGGTAAATACAAATAGGTTTTGTTTTCATTTGGTCTATCTAGGAGTAGCCCTAATTCCAGAACTGTAGTGTTTTTTTACCTTTCTGTGCATCAGAATAGTTTTTCTTCCCACCCCTTGACCTATTTGCCTCTACTCCCAATAATTTTTTTTCCTTCCACACTGAATCATGGGTGCTGGATTTGAGAAATGGCAGTTCTTGGGGAAGGAGCTTTGTCAGGCCTCACTGTGCTAAAGCTTAGCTAGGTCAGAGGCCAGTGCAAGTTATTGGGCTGGCTCAGCTTTTCATAAGGTTAGATTTTTAGCTTGAGCTTAAAGGCAAAGAAAGTTGTTTGAGGTGGGCTTAAAGTGCCTTGGATGATGTGGTGGAAGCAGGGACTCAGATCCTCTTTGCATAAATGTCTGTTTATTAATTCATTTCTTCTGCAAATGTTTGCATGCTAGTTTCTCCCTGGCACTGAGTGTGATACTTTTGCTTGCCCTTCTCTTTTAACAGCCAGTTTTGCATCCTTTTCAAATCCCACCTTGCTCCCTTTCAGCCTGTTAGACATTGTCTTGGAGGGATGCAGGTGACTATTAGTCCAGGCTCCCTAGTTCCTTCAGATGGGCTTGTTGAGATTAGGTTTTTAAAATTTCTTCTGCTCTTTCTACTTCTTGCCTTCACGTTCTTCTCATCCTTTTTGATTCTCATGTTGATTGTCATGGGCTTTATATCTCTCTTATTTTTTGCATCCTTGAGTGTATGTGGCTTTTAGATTCTCCTGCATTTTTGGATCTGGGTGATATTAAGACCATGGGACATTTGCCTGACTGAACCTGAAAAGTGTTCAACTAAAATTATATGTAGGTTAGCAAAGGAGTTGTCTCAGGCAATAAACTGAGATGTGTGAAAGGAATTGTAAACTGATCAGCCCTGACCTCAGGAATGTTTTATACATTCTAGCTTTTATAGTTATTTTTGTAAAGGATTTTCATAATTACTAAGCTGAAGGAAGACTGTGAGTATAGGACAGAGTGCACCCCTTTGACCTCACTGAAAAGTTTTCTTGGCCTTCATTTTCCTACTGGCCCTCTTTCACAAGTTGGCTTTCTCCGTGTAGGCCTTGCTTTCTTGCTTTTCCAAACATGCCTCAGATATACAGCCATGTCTTTTTTCAGTGCATTCCACATCACTGGAAGCTCTTGAGCGTTAGAGGTGTTCAGCATAGGCAGACAAACATCTTGTTGACTGTATTCTGAGGGATTTAGGCAGCAGAAAATTAGTTGGATTAGAGCACAGATTCTCATATTTTTGGATTTCACTGACTGTAAAATTAAAAAAAAACTGAAGTCCAACATAGAATAGCTAAGTTTTTTGTTTAGCCAAGTTAAAAAAAAAAAAGATAAAATTATCAACTATCATCATCTTTTTGTAAAAGAAAGGACATTTTAGTGCCCCTCCCCCAATACAGGGAAGTACATAATCTCAGGCCAAAGGTTAGTTCTTAAATTGAGTACTTTTAGTTTTATGAAAACTTACACATTGTCCTCATTTTGTCACAGATCAATAAAAAGTTCATTGAAACCTGATGTTTGCGATCCACTGGACCAGATGACCTTTAATGTTCATTCTGATTCTAAGATTTAATTACTATGAATTTGGAACCTTGGCATGGGTTACCCCAGTATTCATTTGTTTGCCTTTTATAACCCTTTGGAATGTATTCTTGTTTTTGTTTAACTAGTCCTAAGTATAAATTG
This sequence comes from Phocoena phocoena, assembly GCF_963924675.1. NCBI lineage: Eukaryota > Metazoa > Chordata > Mammalia > Artiodactyla > Phocoenidae > Phocoena > Phocoena phocoena. The sequence continues at coordinate 35,662,332 of NC_089223.1, read as the reverse complement.
GGCACCTCTCTGATCATAGGTGAATCTCCTTAATGATAGACAAAGATGTTTAAAATATTCAGGAACGATAATGGCCCACATGGTGATGTTGAAAGAAGACGTGTGCATCAACATGTGTTGAAGTGTCATATATAAGGAAAAATTTGAGGTGCATTTGGGAACTTGAGAAGTGGATTCTGAAAATAGGTAGCATTTATGTAGTAGTCTCTGATTCTGGGAAATCACTCCTCCCCCTCCCACCAAATAGTCCTAAACCTTTTGTTTCTAATTTACATTTTCTTATGCACATAGTAGGCATCAGTAAATATTAGTAAGTGTGCTTTTGTGAAGGTGATTGTACATCTACTCAGCTGTGGTTGTTACGGAACTGCACAAAGAGTGTTTATGAAAGCAAGTGAAATTCTTTCTTAAGATCAGGCAGGAAGTTCTTTCAAGGTGATACAGAGAATGGAAATTGCCTTTCAGATGCTTTTCTATAGAATTCTACCAAATTCCAGATGTATTTACTGTTTACAATGAGAGAGTTCAGGTTTTTTATTCATATTTATTGGGTGCCTTCGGTGACCAGGCTTTGGGAATATCTCAGAAAACAAAACGAAGTCCCTTTTCCTCATGGTTGAAACTGACAGTAAACAATGGTTGAAACTGACAGTAAACAAATACATGATACAGTTACTGTAGTGGGTGGGTCTGTGTACTTTGTGTTGTGTACTTTTCTGTCTCGAATTTCAGGCTATGGGCATTTGCTAAAGTATTTTTCGACTAGTTCTTTTCACTGATCCTGCCTTGAAAAACACGCCCTTGCTTGCCATGACACTACTTTTTCTTGGTTTCCTGCTCTAGTTTTTAGGTTGTTAAAGGGTGATTTACTTTATTTATTTGATTACTTTATCTCATTTAATCTTGTCAACAGCCTACCTTATGAAGTGTAGGTCTCTTATTATTAGTTTTCAGAGGTTAAGTTACATTCCCAAGCTTATCAAGTAGAGGAGAAACTGGGACTCTAATCTCTCTCTGTTGATTGCTTTTTTGGCTTACATGGCTTCTGTTCGTTGGCAATAGCTGTTTCTCCCAGCTGCAGGCCTTGGCCAGTTCTTCTTTTCAGTCGACTATTAATCACTAAGTTGTGGCTTCATCTGTATCTTAAGCCTGGGCTTTAGATCTGTGCCTCAGTTTTGAATTTTGAGCTTCTTACGGAACATCTACCCTTAGCTCATACATCAGATTCAACATGTCTAAAACTGAGTTTTCATAATCTTTGTTCTCAAACTGACTTCCCTTTATAACATCTCCACTTAGTGGAATAATCATTCTTCTGGTCCTGGATATACAAAGCCTTGTAATGTTCTTTGATTTCTCTTTCTTTCGTCATCCTCCACATTTTATCAGCTCCCAGGAAGTGTACAGTGTTGGTTTCAAGTGTCCATTCTGATTGCTGATACTCTGATGATACTCAAGGTTTCATCCCTTGATACCTGGATTATTTCTCCTGTTGAACTTTTAGGTGTTCTCTCATCACCTTTCAGTCCACCTATTGTTTTTACCCCCCACCCCTCACCCCTGCAACATCGAATCAAGTCAAACACTTAACAAAACCATATATCTCAGCCAGGAAGTCTCAGCCCTCCATCATTTTGGCCTTATCTTATATGTTCAAAATCATTATGTGCCTTAACCTCCCAAGGTAAACTATACCTTATCACAAGCCAGGAGTCTCCAGCCTTTTCCTATCCTGTCCTCAGCTAAAACAACTTAGAATTCCTCCAAGGCTCAGTTGGAGCCCCATCCCCTTCACAAAGTCTTCCTTGTATACATCAACTCATTCTAGCTCCTCTTTGCAATTCCTATACTATTTATAATTGGTAGCACATAATCTTGCACTTGTGTACAGACTTCGTGCCATTCCCTGGTGGTTTCTGAAGTGCCTCCTCAGTTGGCTGGTAACTGGAGAAGGTTTCTGTGTTCAGCATCCTAATCCCTCACCCTGCTTAGTATAGGGCAGCAATGGGCTAGGCAGTGCTTACCTACTTGATTTATTAACAGTGGTGGTGGTCTGGAGTATTGCCAATAACTTTTAATTTAGTGTTGCAATTAAAAATGAAGAAGGCCAAGAAAATTCATAAAAATGTATCTCCATGTTCAGTTTAGCTCCTAACTCCAACATTTTTCTTCTTAACTGTGTTTACATTCACATAGTATTTAGTGCTTATACAGCTCCTGAGGCAAGTAGGTGAGGTATCACTATCTTTGACTTTCATATTACATTTCCTATTAGACAGATCTGTGGAATAACAAAAACCTTATTTTATAAGTACACAGTCTGAAGCCCAGAGAGGCTAAGGGACTAATCCAAGGTCACTTGGTTAGGATCTGCAGGCTAGGACTGCAGTTCATTTCTTGCAGCTGATTTTGCTCCTCTTCCAGTGCCTTTTCATTAAATGCTGGGAAATGTAGCCCAGTCAACTGAATATGCCAAGTCATAGTGCTGCCCCCTTACCAGCCAAGTGATGGTGATAGGAAAAGTGACAAAAGAAAGTTCAGAAACGAGAGTGATAAAAGACGTGGAAATGTTTGAAATGGATCATCAATCTTCTCCTCCCTATTTTAGCACCTCACAGATATCCCACTCTGACAATGCTGTGTTAATTGTTTATAACATATGCTTTAAAATAAGACTGATCTTGCATAAGACATGCTTTTACCCTGGTCGCTTTCCTGGTAGTAATCACTATCAGGGACAAAAAGTGCCAGGTTGTCCTCTGTTTGTCACGTAGGTTAGAGGGAGCGGGGTTGAACTGAAGCAGAGCATTTTACAGCTCTGTTGTTCTAGCATCAGAGAGCTTCGTCACCTCTGCACCTCAGAGTCCCAGCTACCTCCTCCTGCTGGTGTTTCTCTCGAAGGCCACATCCTGGTCCTGGGGGAGGACAGGGTGAAGGCCCCCCTCCATCCTCCGGAAGGTTCAGCACTCCACTTTAAGTGCTAAGCTGTTTTAGTAAAATTGAGCATGGCCAGCTTTTCTAGACTTTTCCTTTCCAGCTCTGGGAAATTGGAAACATAACTTTTAGAATACATGTACTATACTAATGTATTCAGTGGCATTGTTATGATGTTGTCTGTATGGTGGTCTGTGACTGGATAGGAGTTTTTTTATCTCACAAGATGCTTCATACTCAGTTCTAAAGGTCTGTGTACTGAAGGTCTAATTCAAGTTCTTACATGTCTGTAGGGCAGACATTAACATTATTTGGTAATATGACCATATGTTCATTGATTACAGTTAGTCTGCTGGGTCTGTAACTGATGAAAGTGTAAATTCCAAGCAGTTGAAAAAAATTTGCAGAGCAGGTCTTTTTGCATGTAGCTAATTGCAAAGACTGAAAGCACAACTCTACCACAAACCAAAATGTTTCCAGTGGAGAAAGCCTCCCACTTTTACAACCTCTAAGTAATAAGGTGGTTATTTGGGTGAGGTGAAGGATGTGAGTGCATTTTGTTAGGAAACTGTAGAGTGGCACAACAAGTATTAAAGTATGAGTTATGGTTGAATCTCTACTTCTTATATCCTGGACTTGTTATGGGAGCAGTGTTCTTATGATAATCAGCTTCCAAATGCAAGTTTAGCTCGGAAGACAGCAGAGAAAATAGAAGAGATATAAAGTAATGGAGAACTTCATAGCAGTATAACATGGATGGTGACTTTGAAAACATCAGCTGCTGACGTGAACTTGGCAGAAATTTATAAGTAATGGTGGGTGACTCATTGCAAGCAGGGGAGTCTTGCAGCTTTTGAGGTGTACAGGCAAAGGGGAGAGTAGAGATGGTGGCCACCCAGAGGCTGAGTATTTGTCCTGAATGTGAAAATGTCTGGTCCCCTGTTAAATTTTTCAGCTGCATCATTCACATGACTTACAGCATTATTTCCACCAGAAAACCTTGAAAACATAAACAACCTCTATTTCCTAAAGTGTTCGTTCTCTATCTGAGATGATTGTCCTGTGGTGGGAGGTAAGTGGGTGGTGGGGCATATTACATCACCTTCTTTTTTAAAAAATCATACATAGCTGTCTTTTCCCCCTACTCCTCGAGATGCTGTCATTCTGGTATGCCTAGACCTGTAAAAAGGGCTTGCCTGAATCTTCACATGAAGAGGGATGGTTATGGGTAGTTTAGAAAAATTGCTTGGGTCATGTGGTCCTTCTGTCCCCTCCATTGGAAATCACTATTCCAGAGCAAATAATATGCATCTAAAGAAACTGTATGTTATTTCTAAGATGTTCTCAAAATTTTTGCAGGAGGTTTAAACCTTTGGTTGGTTATGGAATCTTGACTGTTGGAAGGAGACAGCCCTTATTAGTGTCTTTGCCTTCTCTCTTGAGAATTCAGTTATTGGCAGTAGTGTGTTCTTAGGCAGAGTTAGAAAGTTACCCGGTCTGAGAAGCCAGCCTTACCTACAGCTAGGAATTTGTAGAAGAGTCGGTCGTGGAAGGAAAGCTTTTGGATTATCTGTTAGCAGTGTTCTGGGATCCAAACCCTTGAACCCTCAATTATTGTAGAATATGTGTTGTAACAACAGGCTATTGGGTAGTTTTAACACTGGTTATGGGATGTAGAGTTGGGGGAAAGACTTAAAAGTGAAAGCACCTTGAAAAAGTATCTCCTCCAGATAGTTTAAAGAAGACGGTTCTCATAGTGAGGAGCTTTTCTGGAAAAGGCTAGCCCTTCGCTTCACAAGGGAAGCAGGGAGGTGTAACTGTACTTACGGTGTAACTTAAAAGGTAAACCTTTCCCTCCCACTTGGTTGCTTTCTAGTGGATGTTCATCTTCCACATCTGTAATTTTGGACATGATGTATCATTTTCTGTTACTCAGTTCTGCTTCTGAAGGAGAGACCATCTGACACAAAACCATATAGGAATTAGAAAATTGTGGAAAGGACTTCAGTGTTGAAAATGAAGTCTGTGGCAGGGTGCTGCATTTGTAAGGGGCTCTCAGTACAGAGAACACTTAAAAGAATGCGGTGTTATTTCTTATTTATTTCTTTAAGCCTTCGAATGGAATCTTTTCTTTGCAGAGTTTCTGGAGTATTAGAGAAGTGGGAGCTGAAAATATTTAGCTTTAAGAAAGAAAGCAGCAATATAAACATTGGTTGTTGTATGGTATCTGTGTTAAAGTTAATTCTTTAATGCAGGAGGTTTTAATTCCCAATTTCTTAAGCAAATACGAACACTCTTGACTCTTAATGATATTCTTTGTAGGGCAGAGTTGCTTTCGTTTCCATTCTGAGCATAGAAAGGCCTTCTATGATAGTTTTGCCAGTCCTCGATACTATATTTTCCCTCTGTTGTAAACTTAAGTAATTAAATTTGAAGCAGATATAAATATCATTAACTTGCTACATATGTGGATATTTGGTGTTACGTGGTCAGAAAGTTTGTGTAGGTTGCATATATCTACATAATTTCCCCTTTTCCTACTGTTTTCTTAATGAAAAGGTGGTGGAAATGGCATTATGAGAATATGTCTTATACTAAAAAGTGTGTCCACACTTCCCTCTGCCAGATCTGGATGTTCTTTCTTTCTTGGCTTCTAGCTCTTTTTCTTAGGCCGGGTGTAACATCCCTCTGTGCATGTGCACGTGCGCACGCGGCCACAAGGAGTAGAGTGCACTGTCCCATTCTCCCACTCCAGCCGTGGACTCACCCACTGGAGGCAGCAATGGCACTAATTTGTTTGTAAGGTCCCTTTAGAAACTCAGTTGGTGGGGTAGCAGCTCTGATGTCCACTTCTAGTGGGTGAGCCCTCAAAGGATCAGGTATCCCTCAATAAGTGTTGATTCTGGGGGAGGGGGAACGAGCGAGGATAGCTTCTGTGGTTAATGCTGGCTTATCTTAATGTTCAAGTACCCGAGTTTCATGGCTTCATGTACTACATTTCTGTCTCCAGCTAGATTTTTTTCTCTCAAATTCTAGACTCCTGTGATCATCTGCCAATTTGAGAACATCTTCACTTGGAAGTCTGATATCTTAAAACCAACATGTGTAAAAACTGAGCCCTTGATCTTCCAACTTCCAGACTGGTTCTATCTGCAGCCTCCTCCATTCAGTTAATGGAAAGTCAATGCTTCTAGCTACTCAGGCTAAAAAACTTGGAGTTATTCAGACTTCACTGACATGGCACGTGCCTTCTGTCAACAGATCTTATTAGCACTCCTTTAAAATATATCCAGAACTCAGACACTTCTCATCACTGCTCCTGCCTCCACTGCTGCTACGCTGTTCTGAGCCACTGTCATCTCCTCCTGCATTACCCTTCTCAGTAGCTTCCCTCTTTTCATCTTTGACCCATAGAGACTATTCGCAACCAGCAGCCAAAATGATCCTTTGAAAACATAAGTTGGGTTGTGTCACTGTTCTGCAGTACCTTGCCATTTCACTCAGGGTAAAAGCTAGTGTACCCAAATTGTTTTCTGCCTCAATCTCTTTATCTGTTATATGGGGATAATAGTAATTAGCTCACTCAGGGTAAAAGCTAGTGTCCTACATGATCTGTACTCCCCCCTCCGGCCCTGCTCTCATGTCCTAGAACACACGAGGTGCATACTGGCCTTTGCTCTAGTTATTCCTTCTGTCTGGGCCTTCTCCCCCCTCCTGGTCCTCATTCTAATCTCAGTTCTCAATTTGGCCTGCCCTGATCACCCTGTTTAATACTGCAAGTTCCATCAGTCCATCACCATCACCCCCATACTCCTCACTCTCTTTACCCGGCCCTCTTTCTTTGTTCCGTAGTTCTTAACTTCTAACATGCCACTTACTCTACTGGTCTGTTGTGTGTATTGTCGATGCCCCCCACCCCCGCCCGCCCCCCGACTCCAAGCTCCCTGAGGACAGGGATTTTTATTTTGTTTATTGATCTACTCCTTGTGCCTAGAATAGTGCTTGGTACATAGTTGGCACTCAAAAATTATTTGCTGAATTAATAATATAATATTTAAAGAATGAATTATTCTTTCAGAAATGGGTCAGGAAAGGAAGAGGTGTGAAAAGAAATGGTGCAATAAATAATGATGTTTGCCTTTTGTTCTTTGTGTGATGTATATACAAGTATGATTTTTTTAGGCTTTATTTGGTATCCTAATTTATTAAACTTTAATAGCTTTATTAAGGTATAATTTACATACCATAAAATTCACCCATTATAATTGTGATCGTAGTAAATTTCTAGAGTTGTGCAACCATCTCCTCAAAAAGTTCCTTTTGTCCATCCATATGCAGTTAACCCTCCCCACAATGGCACCCTGATTTCATTTGTTAATTTTTTCGCTCCCAGACTTCGAAAGAATAATTTATACAGCAATACTAACATAGCTTTGTACTCTTAAAAATTACACATTTAAATATATTAACTATCCATTGCTTAATGTAGGAAATGGTATTGAACATTAGTGAAAAGAATGGCCTTGAGGGTCAGACTAGCTGCACTCTTATCAGCTCTACCATTTACCCAGATTGTTTTCTGCCTCAATCTCTTTATCTTTATATGGGGATAATAATAGTAATTAGCTCACAGAGTTGTTGTGAGGATTAAACAAACAATGAAAGAAAATTTAGTACAGTGTCTGCCTTAAAGTTAATACTCAGTAAACAGTTAAAGTAGGTCCAAAGTATATGGGGTGAATAACCTTGCAGGTAGAAAACAAAATTCAAATCAGATTCTAAGCTTCTGAAGTGTGTATAAAATACGACCCAGTTCCTGTCTTGGTTTGTAAATAGGCCCACTGCAGAATGTAAAAGCAGGTTAATTTCCAACAGAGAAAATCATTTCTCAGCATTTCTTCTGAAGGTATCTGCTAAACCATGTTTACTGAATTTTCTGTGCCCATCTTTGAGAGAGCTTTGAAACCAGGGAGGTAATTATCTACTTTTTTGTTAAAACCACAGTGACCATCAGAAAGTGTTCTGAATTGTTTTAGTCTTGGGTTGAAAAATGCTGTGAGACTTCCTCTAAATGAGTGGGGGAGAAGGGCATTCATTGTATCTCTCCTAGCCTGATAAGTCTGAACTAAGCTATCTTTAATAAGATCTTTTTCTGTGTTTTGTTATTTTCTTTTATGTACAGATGCACAAAGCAGGGTCATCAGAAGCCTCTCGATTCAAAAGATGATAATACCGAAAAACACTGCCCGGTGACAGTGAATCCTTGGCATATGAAGAAAGCTTTTAAAGTCATGAATGAATTAAGAAGGTATTATTACATTAACATACCTTTATTTTTCACTATAAAGTGAATATATTCCCCACACCTCATTTTTGCTTTGTTTGATACAGAGAACATTTAAAGCTTTTTCTGCAAGTTTTTTAAAGGAAGGAAGAAAGCAAAAATTTTATCAGAAGTGTGAATGGTATAAGGCTGCACTGTCCAATATGGTAGCCACTAGCCACATGTGGCTAGTCTGAATTGAGGTGCTCTGTAAGTGGAAAATACATAATGGATTTTCAAGACTAACTACCAAAAAAAAAGTAAAATATTTATTAATAAGTTTTAAAAATAATACATTTTGAAATGATATCAATTCTAATATTGGATATTTTGGGTTAAATAGAATTTTACTTAATTCTATTAAATTAATTTCACTTGTTTTTATTTTTAAATGGGATTACTAGAGAATTCTGACTTACATTATATTTCTATTGGACTGGCTGGTCTAGGGTTTCTAACTTATCATTGCAAAGCATATGAAAACTTTTATTAAATTTTTTTTTATTGAATAGTTAATTTATAACATCATATTAGTTCCAGGTGTACAACATAGAGACTCAACATTTTTATAGATTATACTCCACTTAAAGTCACCACAAAATAATGTATATATATCCTTGTGGCCTATCCATTTTATACATGGTAGTTTGTACCTCTCAGTCAAATCCACTACCCCTATCCTGCCTCTCCCATTCTTCTCCCCACTGGTAACCACCTGTGAGTCTGTTTCTGTTTTGCTATATTCACTAGTTCGTTTTCGTTTTTAGATTCCACATATGAGTTATAACATAGAATATTTTTCTTTCTCTGACTTATTTCATTTAGCATAATACCCTCTAGACCCATCCATGTTGTTGCCAATGGCAGAATCTCATTCTTTTTTATGGCTGAGTAGTATTCCATTGTGTGTATATACCACATCTTCTTTATTCATTCAACTGTTGATGGACACTTAGGTTGCTTCTACATCTTGGCTATTGTAAATAATGCTGCTCTGTACATTCAGATGCGTGTATCTTTTCGAATTAGTGTTTTCATTTTCTTCAGATGTATACCCAGGATTAGAATTGCTGGTAGTTCTATTTTCAGTTTTTTGAGAAACCTCCATAATGTTTTCTGTAGTGGCTGTACCAAGTTATATTCCCACCAACAGTGTAAGAGTGTTTCCTTTTCTCCACATCTTTGTCAACATTTGTTATTTGTAGATTTTTTGATGATAGCCATTCTGACAGGTGTGAGGTGATATCTCATTGTGGTTTTGATTTGCTTTTCTATGAAAATTACAGATGTTGAGCATCTTTTCATGTGTCTGGCCATTTGTATGTCTTCTTTGGAAAATGTCTATTCAGGTCTTCTGCCCATTTTTTAATCAGATTATGTTTTTGATATTGAATTGTATGAACTGTTTGTGTATTTTGGATATTAACAGCTTATCAGGCGTATCATTTGCAAATATTTTCTCCCATTTAGTAGGTTGTCTTATCATTTTGTCAATGATTTCCTTTGCTGTGCAAAAGCTTTTAAGTATAATTAGATCCCATTTGTTTATTTTTGCTTTTGTTTGTTTTGCCTTAGGAGACAGACAAAAAAATATTGCTATGATTTGTGTCAAAGAGTGTTCTGCCTATGTTTTTTTTCTAGGTGCTTTATGGTTTCAGGTCTCTATTTAGGTCTTTAATCCATTTTGAGTTTATTGTTGTATATGGTTTGAGAAAATGTTCTACTTTCATTCTTAACATGTAGCTGTTCAGTTTTCCCAGCACCACTTGTTGAAGAGACTGTCTTTTCTCCCTTGTATATTCCTGCCTCCTTTGTTGTACATTAATTGACCATAGATGGGCAATTCTTTATTCTGTTCCACTGATCTATGTTTCTGTTTTTGTGCCAATACCATGCTGCCTTGATTATGGTACTTTTTAGTCAGGGAGTGTGATACCTCCAGCTTTGTTCTTTTTTTCTCAAGACTGCTTTGGCTGTGCAGGGTCTTTTGTGGTTCCATATAAATTTTGGATTATTTGTTCTAGTTCTGTGAAAAATGTCATGAGTATTTTGATAGGGATTGCATTAAATTTATAGATTGCTTTGGGTAGTGTGGACATTTTAACAATATTAATTCTTCTAATCTATGTACATGGGCTGTCTTTTCATTTCTTTGTATCATCTTCTTTTCCTTCATCAATATTTTATATTTTCAGAGTGTAGGTCTTTCATCTCCTTGGTTAAGTTTATTCTTAGGTATTTTATTTTATTTTGGTGGATTTTGAATGGGATTGTTTTCTTACTTTCTCTGATAGTTCATTATTAGTATATAAAAAAGCAACAGACTTCCATATATTAATTTTGTCTCCTGCAAATTTACTAAATTCATTTGTTAGTTTAATATTTTATTGGTGGAGACCGTTAGGGTTTTCTATATATAGTATCATGTCATCTGCAAGTAGTAACAGTTTTACTTCTTCCCTTCCAATTTAGATTCCTTTTATTTCTCTTTCTTTTCTGATTGCTGTGGCTAGGACTTCCAATACTATGTTAAATAGAAGTGGCAAGAGTGAGCATCCTTGTCTTGTTCCTGATTTTAGAAGAAAAGCTTTCAGCTTTAATCGTTGAGTATTATGTTGGCTAACGGTTTATCATAAATGGCCTTAATTATGTTGAGATATGTTTCCTCTGTACCCACTTTGGTGAGAGTTTTTATCATGAATGGATGTTGAATTTTGTTGAATACTTTTTTTGCATCTATTGAGGTGATAATGTGATCTTTATTCTTCCTTTTGTTAATGTGGTATATCACATTGATTTATGGGTGTTGGACCATCCTTGCATCCCTGAAATAAATTCCACTTGATCGTGGTATGTGATCCTATTTATATATTGTTGAATTCGGCTTGGTAATATTTTGTTGAGGATTTTTGCATCTGTATTCATCAGATATATTGGCCTGTAATTTTCTTTTTTTGTAATATCTTTTTCTGACTTTGGTATCAGGGTAATAATGGTGGCCTTGTAGAATGAATTTGGGAGTGTTCAGTCCTCTTTAATTTTTTGGAATAGTTTGAGAAAGATAGGTATTAGCTCTTCTTTATATGTTTGGTAGAACTACCCTGTGAAGCCATCCTGTCCTGGACTTTTGTTTGCTGAGAGGTTTTTTAATTACAGATTTAATTTCATTACTAGTGATTGGTCTGTTCAAATTGTCTGATTTTTCTTGATTCAGTCTTGACAGTTTGTATGTTTCTGGAAATTTGTCCGTTTCTACTAGGTTGTCTAATTTGTTAGCATATAACTGTTCGTAGTATTCTCTTATGATTTTTTTGTATCTCTGTGGTATAGGTTGTTATTTCTCCTCTTTCAGTTTTTATTTTATTTGAGTCCTCTCTTCTTGCTGGTGAGCCTGGCTGAAAGTTTTATCAGTTTTGTTTATCTTTTAAAAAAGCTCTTGGTTTCATTGTTTTTTGTTTGCTTTTGTTTTGGTTTGTTTAGTCTCTGTTTTACTTATTTTCCCTTTGATCTTTATTATTTCCTCCCTTCTGATGACTTTGGGCTTTGTTAGTTCTTTTTTTTTAATTCCTTTAGATGTAGATTAGGTTGTTTGAGATTTTTCTTTTTTCTTGAGGAAGGCCTGTATCACTATAAACTTCCCTCTTAAAACTGCTTTTGCTGCATTCCATAGATTTTGGAAAGTTGTGTTTTCATTTTCATTTGTCTTGAGGTATTTTCTGATTTTCTCTTTGATTTCTTTATTGACCCATTGGTTTTTTTAGTAGCATGTTTAGTCTCCATGTGTTTGTGCTTTTCGCATTCTTCTTTTTGTATTTGATTTCTTGTTTCACGCTGTTGTGGTTGGAAAAAATGCTTGATATAATTTGTGTCCTCTCAAATTTGTTGAGACTTGTCTGTGGCTTAGCATGTGATCTCTCCTGGAGAACATTCCATGTGTACTTGAAAAGAAAGTACATTCTGCTGTTTTGGATGGAATGTCTTGTCTTGTAGATATCTTTTAAGTCCAACTGGTCCAATGTGGTATTTAAGACACTGTTTCCTTATTGATTTTTGTCTGGATGATCTGTCCATTGATGTCAGTGGGGTGTTAATGTCCCCTCCTATTATTGTATTATTGTCAACATCTCCCTTTATGTCTGTTAATATTTGCTTTATATATTTAGGTGCTCCTGTATTAGGTGCATATATGTTAATGAGTGTTACATCCTCTTCTTGTATTGATCTCTTTATTTATAATGTCCTTCTTTGTCTTTTGTTATAGACTTTGTTTTAAAGTATGCTTTGTCTGACATGAGTATTTCTACTCCTGCTTTCTTTTCATTTCCATTTGCATGAAATATAAGAAAACTTTTAGACAGAGAAAAATGTAAATCCCTCTTTGGTGGTGGTGGTGGTAGTGTTAGTTTTGGGGGAGTAGTGACCTGCCCATTGCTAAGTAATTCTCAAATATGTTAAGAGTCACCGCAGTGAAAGAGTGACTTTAAAAGTTGATTGAAAAACGAGTAGCTTTTTTTTAATTAAAAGACTAATGTATGTATTAACAGGCTTGGTTTTATTCTCTTAGCATTTTGTGAAAGATATATTTTCCCATCATTCCCTTTGTGAAAGTACATATATTTAAAAGCTTGGGCTAAGAAGGGAGTGACTTAAACTTTCCTTTAATCTCTCTATGCTATATCTTCCTGAAAGCTCATCCTTTTTTTTTTGTTCCATCATTTGTTTGTTTCTTCTTTAATTAAAGATTCAGTAAATATTCATCTGCTGGGTGCTGGAGATACAATGGTAAGCAAAACAGACATGGCTGCTACCCTCATGGGGCTTATGATTGACTGCAGGAAGCAGGCATTAATCAAAGAATCACACAAATAATTTACTGTAAATTTTAATGGCAGTAACTGCTACAGGGAGGGCTATGAAGTTAGATAACAGTGGTCAGGGAAAGCTTCCCTGAGAAGATAAGAATAATTGTGCTGAGATCGAAAGGAAAAGAGAAGTAAGGAAATGAAGTCAGGCATAGGGAATGGCAGTGTCCAAGTCTTGTGGTGGGAGTGAGCTAGCCTCCTGGAGGAGCTGAGGGGTAGCTGGAGTGCAGATGGCTGGGGGGTCATGGCAAGAGAGGAGGCTGAGTGAGTAGGTGAGGGCCAGCATTCTTAGAGCCTTCTGCATTTTGGTCTTTATCAGGAGTTGCCGTGGGAGAAGCCATTGGAGAGTTTTAAGCAGGGATGTGACATGATCAGATCAGATTTGTATTTTGAAAAGAACACACTGGCTGCTGGGTGGAGAGTGGATTGGAGAGAGAGAGATAAGAGAAAATTAAACTAAATAATGGATATTAGATTTGTTTCCTAGTGCTGCTCTGACATCAGTTTCAGTAAGTAGGTTTTCATTTAGTTTTGGGGAGAAAATATAGCTGGGATAATCCAGCAGGTCTGCCCATGCTGTTTCAGTTAATCTCGTTGCAAAAGTAGTTATTAGAATGTAAAATGCAGTCGTTATTAAGTGATACTGAAGGAAAAGTAAGAAAAATAGTCTGATTATTTTGAGACATTTTCTTTTTCTTTGAAAAATCTAGAAAGACTGACTTTTAATAGGTCTATTCATGTTACTTTTCCCCCCACTCCCATGGGGCTGGTAGCCAGACCTTCCACTGATGTGTGAGTGGGCCCCTGTTGATGAAGGTCTCAGTCAGTAAACTACAGGGAGGGCTACACCTAGCTCTCCTTCCTGAGGTGAATGACCCTAGTTTTTGGACAAACTCTTTGGCCTTGGGCCAGTTGTTTTACTTTTTTGAGCCTTAACTATAAAATGAGGGGAGTGGATGGAATGCAGTCTAAGGTTCATTGCTGCTCTGACGTTCTTTTGGCCTGTGAGGTTTTTTCCTACTTCCCTGCATGTGGTGCACCTTGTCTCATCCTGGGATTACTTAGCTGTAGCCGTCATTCAGCTGTTTGTACCATTTTGGGGGTGAACTATATGGCTGTGGAACAGTATGTTTTTGATCTTTGTGTTGCACCATTTCAGTAGCTAGCATGTAACCAGGCTAATAGTTAATGTTGATTTTCAGAATGAAGAATGACCTTTGAATAGCTGAGTCTTGGCTGCCACATCCACAACAAGGATTGTTTTAATGAAGTCAACGACTTGCTAGTGTTTTAAAAAATGAACTCTCTTTGAGGCTCATCAGCACTTTTTTTTTTTTTAATGTCACTCCCTTTTCTCTTACCCCTTATTGCCAATTTTATGTAATTCTGTTTTTTTTTTTTTTTTTTTGCGGTACGTGGGCCTCTCACTGTTGTGGCCTCTCCCGTTGCGGAGCATAGGCTCCAGACACGCAGGCTCAGCGGCCATGGCTCACGGGCCCAGCCGCTCTGCAGCATGTGGGATCTTCCTGGACCGGGGCACGAACCCATGTCCGCTGCATCGGCAGGCGGACTCTCAACCACTGCGCCACCAGGGAAGCCCTGTAATTCTGTTTTTTTAAAAATAAATTTATTTATTTATTTTTGGCTGTGTTGGGTCTTCGTTGTTGTGCGCAGGCTTTTCTCTCATTGCGGTTAGTGGGGGCTACTCTTTGTTGCAGTGCGTGGGCTTCTCATTGCAGTGGCTTCTCTTGTTGCGGAGCACGGGCTCTAGGAGTGTGGGCTCCGTAGTTGTGGCTTGCGGGTTCTAGAGCGCAAGCTCGGTAGTTTTGGCACATGGGCTCAGTTGCTCCGTGGCATGTGGGATCTTCCCGGACCAGGAATTGAACCCATGTCTCCTGCATTGGCAGGCAGATTCCTAACCACTGCACCACCAGACAAGTCCCAATAATTCTTAAAACAAACAAACAAACAAACAAACAAAATCTCTGAAGAAACCTACTCCTTGTACAGCTGAAAATCTTTTGTTATTTCCTGTCCTTGTGTCAACTTCCTGCTGCCAGAAATAGGTAGCTGAGAGTGGCTTCCTGACTTCTGGGAAGGGAGAACTTCCTTGTTCTCTCCATTCTGCTCTTGGGCTGTCACCTCTAATAGGTAGAATATCAGCTGTACCCTAGAGAGTGTTGTTATTAACTTTTGGCTAATGAAAGAGAAATTTTAGAAGTAAAAGTCACTTTTCTTTCAATTATACTTGGTGTAAGGTATGGTTATGGGAATAGGAGGGCAGGAGTTTTGTAAAGTTTAAGTTATAGAATTTTTTTTTAATATAAATTTTATTTATTTATTTTTGGCTGCATTGGGTCTTCGTTGCTGCCCATGGGCTTTCTCTAGTTGTGGCAAGTGGGGGCTACTCTTCGTTGCAGTGAGAGGGCTTCTCATTGCGGTGGCTTCTCTTGTTACAGAGCACTGGCTCTAGGCATGCAGGCTTCAATGTTGTGGCCCGTGGGCTTCAGTAGTTGTGGCTTGCCGGCTTTAGAGTGCAGGCTCAGTAGTTGTGGCGCATGGGCTTAGTTGTTCCTCAGCATGTGGGATCTTCCCAGACCAGGGCTCAAACCCATTACCCCTGCATTGGCAGGCAGATTCTTAACCACTGTGCTGCCAGGGAAGCCCCAAGTTATAGAATTATAACTTAAGTTTAACTTAAGAATTATAATTTAAATTTATAGAAATGGAATGTTACATTTTCTTTAAACTAGTTTTTCATTTCTTTTAGACAGGAGGCCCAGATATAGCTCTATGACCCAGTCCAATACGAGTTTGAATAACTTGCAATTATTGGTTTTAAAAACCCTGTGGTCACTTCTAAACAGTGTAGTCAGCAAGTATTTGTAAGTACCTGGTTCTCCTTTGAAGTCAGCTAGCACGCCCAGAGGCTGTGTGGGAGCCAGAGCCAGTGTCTGACGTGGCCCCTGCCTTTCGAGTGACCTGATTGTGCAGGAGATGTAGAGAAGAGGATGAGGTGGTGGAATATCGTGTGCAAAATGTGGGTCCTGAAAAGGATTCTCACAAGAGAAAGTCACAGAGGTGGTTTTGGTTGGGCCTGATAGGGATGCAGTAGGATTCATAAAAAGGACTGGAGAGGAAAGGCAGTTCCTGATCTGGATAATTGTACAAGTTAGGGATGGGCTAAATGTAACGTGTTTGGTAAAGTGAATCAAGAAGAGTTCATGCTAGGGAGTCTGTGGAAAAGGTCAGAATTATGGCAGGCTTAAACAGTGTGATTCATTGGGATTTAATTCCAAGGACAGTGGGAATCAGTGAAGGTTTTTGAGAAAGGGTGTAGCATCATAAGACTAATGATGTTGAGAAACAGCCTGGCAGCATAGTGAAAGGCGAGTCTTGTACAGCAACACATCTCTGGTGGGGAATTCAGCTCTGTACATTTCCTAGGTATGGCTTGGCAGGAGGAGGAGTTTTTCAAAGCACTAACACACTGACATTTTCCAAATCAAAGCAATAGACCTTTACAGAGTGCTTACTCTATGCAACACACTGTATTGGGCCTGTGGAGCAGACAGAGAAGCAGGCTGTACCCCGGACACACATTTGCTTGAGGACATTACACCGTGAGCTTTTTGAGATGACCCAAAAAGGAGCTGTCAGATTTAATGTTTTGTGTTTAAAATAAATTAAAAAAAAAAAAGTCTGTTTTCTAGGATATGGGATAAGACTGGACTTGAGTTTTAAAAGTTCCAATGAGCATTACTGGGGCGGGGCAACCTATTATTTGTTTAGAAGAAAGCTAATATTGATCCTTAAGTTGCATTTAGGAGTTGAAACTTTTCAGCAAGGATAAGTCTTATGAAGCAGTTTGAATGTTTGCCTATATATCACACAGAAGCCATAAACATTTAGTTGCAATAGCATTTCTTACATTCCAGAAGATAATTTAAACAGAAGATCCTGGATCCCTCTCTTAAGGGAATGCTTATTGTATTTTTCCCCCAGGACTTTTAGCCATTGTGGACCCAGATCATTACTAGGATTATATCTGTTGTGCATCTATGAAAACTTTGAGTTTGTGGCTCTTCTTTGGTTGTTTGTACTTCGTTGCTTAGGTAGCAAGTGAATTAAACAACAAACTGAAGTGAGACTACATTTTCATAGCTTTATATTACTGTTTTTGAAAGGGATTTAGGAAATTACACAGGGTGTGAATTTTTTTTAATCACTATGTATATGTATTTCTGTAGTAAAACGTTGTCAGTTTCTTTTGTTTTTATATTGTACTAAAGTAGAATATAAAACATTCCTTGAAGGACAGATAAGTTGGGAAGGGTCCCTAAATCAAGCAAACTTGTTTATTTAAGAAAGTTTAAGAGACATTTTGAAGCTAATGGTCTCAATTTAACTGGTAATCTTCTACAGTGTATCTTAAGTACTTGTGATAGATTTCTTATTAGGTGGTGTTTGTTGAGCATGGATAAAACCATTAAACATTTCAAAGATGTGAAGAATGGATGGTAGTGAATGAATTTGCTTCTGTTTTGTCTTCTCTTTCCTGGTGTGGGGTGCTGTGCTGCCTCAGGGTTTGCCTTCAGCATCCCCTCCTAAGTCAGAAAATCAGAAGATGCTACCTTGGCTGTTTTTCTTTTAAATTATTATAGCTAAGAGTATCTAGCTCATGTTTTGTTTCACCAAGTTTTTTGAAAAGGTAACTTTTAATAAGGAAGTTTTCTTTGTACATATTCTCCACTTTCTACATGTAGTCGAGCTTTTATCACACATGTTCAGAAACCCACTCCTGCCATTTCTGTTTCCCCTCTCTGAAATCCTCATCTCTCCATTTTGCCTCCTCCCCATCATCTTTTCCCTGTCACTCATATCTTCTTTCACTTTATTTCTAATTATTCTTTTCGCCTCCTCTCAACTGTGACCAAGTATTCTTAAAAGTCCTCAAATCTGGAGTTGTTACCTTCCCTTCTCGACAAATACTCAGTAATGTGCTTCCCCCCGACATCTTCCTGTGGCTTGGTTTTGTCACTTTTCCCTGTCATTCTGTTCTCTTGATTCTATGTGAGATTCTCTATTCTGGGATCCTTTTCTAGTTTAAGGCAGTTTCTAAATCACTGACTGTAGTAGGTTTTCATACGAGTTTCCAAGTTGACTGTCATCCTTTCCTGCTTCCTGTTAGAAAATCTCAGCAGGTGCAAATCTGTTGAAGGGGCTGTGCTGTTTTTCAGGGCTCTAATTGTGGTGGTGAGCCTTAGTAAGCCCAACAGCTAGGTTTTCCCTGTGCTTCACTGCCACAGAAATTCAAATTCAAACCATCATTGTTTTAAGATGAAGAAGGTGATGGTGGTGACACTTGTTATGGAGTTGTGTTGCTCTTCAAGATTATTGACATTTTAGCTAGGTTGCGTCTCCCTTGTCTGTAAATGACACTATCAGTTTTTGGAGGTTTGGTTAAATATAACTGATTTAAGTCAGTGATCAGGAAGCCTTTCACCTTTAAAACAGCTTGTTTTCATTCCCCACCTCCCTACTTTCTGAGCAGCCAGAACCTGATAAAGTAGCTGATCAGCAGCTCCGCATCTGGCTCATCCTGTGCTTCCTCACTAGCTTTTAACTTTCTTGGCTTCTGACCTCTTGCCTAACTTCTTTTTCTGTCTTGCTCTTGTTTCTTTATCCTAACACTGATGCTGCTCCAAAGATGCCTTTGGGCACATTCCGAGGCTGTGGCTTGTGTTTGCTCTGTGGAGTCTGGCTGAAGCTCATCTCAGCAGCCTAGCACCTCGGCGGTTATTCTGATTCTGCTCCATGTGGCAGGAGGTGCCTCCAGATCTCACACAGCCTGGCACCTGAGGAAGAAAGGTGGACAGATGCTATCAATGTAATCTCTCCACCACCCCCACTTCCAGTAGAAAGTAAATTCTTGTTTCGTGAAACTACCAATTATTTTAGATATGTCAGAGCCTAATGGCACATTTTACTTTAAGAAGATACACATTAGTCCCCCCTTATCCAAGGTTTTAGTTACTGTAGTCAACCACACTCTGAAAATATTAAATGGAAAATTCCAGAAATACACAATTCATAAGTTTTAAATTGAGTACTGTTCTGAGTAGTGTGATGAAATCTCACTGTCCTGCTCCATTCTGCTTGGGACATGAATCATCCCTCTGTCCAGTGTGTCCCGGCCGTTAGCCCTCTTGGTTATCAGGTTGACTGTTGCAGTATCACAGTGCTTGTGTTCAAGTGACCATTATTTTAACTCATAATGGCCCCAAAGCACAGGAGAAGTGATGCTGGCAATTCAGATGTGCCGAAGATATGCTGTAAAGTACTTCCTTTAAGTGAAAGGGGTGAATGTTCTTGACTTAGTAAGAAAAGAAAAAAAATCATATGCTGAGGTTGCTAAAGATCTATGGTAAGAAGGAATCTTCTATCTGTGAAATAGTGAAAAAGGAAAAAGAAATTTATGCTAGTTTTGCTTTTGCACCTCAAACTATGAAAGTTACAGCCACAGGGCATGATAATTGCTTAGTTAAGATAGAGAAGGCATTAAATTTGTTTAGTAAGATATTTCGAGAGAGAGGTTACATTCACATAACTTTTATTACAGTATAGTTATCATTGTTATATTTTATTACTAGTTACTGTTAATCTCTTACTGTGCCTAATTTATAAATTGAACTTTATAATGGGTATGTATGTGTAGGAAATAACATGGTACATATAGATTTCGGTACTATCTGTGGTTTTAGGGATCCACTGGAGGTCTTGGAATGTATCCACCATGATTAAGGGAGGCTTCTGTATATACAGCAGTGATAGGATTTTCTAGTCTTAGGAATTCATTTGTTTGATATCAGAAAACCAAAGGGTGTCTAGATATATTTGGGTATGATTCATTTTCAAAGCAATTCTTTTCTTGAGAAGGACCGATTTTCATGATGTTTCACTTGGGAGATGAGTGCCTATCTTTTTTTCTGTGTCATTTGAGTTTTACATAAGGCCTGTGTAACTCCTGTTATTCTCCACACTTGAGCTTAGAAGCAGTTTTCTTTCCAAAGCTTTCCTGTATGTTTGGGCTTGACCTGTCTCCTGTGTACTCAAACACCCGACACTTGCCCTAATAGCTATCAATTCATTTTGCAAGTACCTGTCACCTTGTCTTTTTCCCCAGCTCCACTGTAAACTCCTTGTTATCACGGACATTGTCTTGTTTACTGTGGTAAACTGACATAGTCCTTGGTGCCCAGTACGCACTTTAGATATTTGATGAATGAGTGAATAAATTCAGATTTTGCTAAGTAGCAACTTTATTTATACCATTATTCTGAAAGACTTTTTCTTCTATAGTCCATTCCCTCGTTAGATTTCACATAATAGGAATATAAACTCACCATGTAGACTTTGGGTATGGGTTGCTAAAACAAGTTTGTTATTTTTATTGCCGGATTTTATTTGTAGCCCTCCTCACCTAAAGTCATTCAGCTTCTTGTGAACATGCACACTTGGAATGAAGAGGTAAGGGCCAGAGTCAACAGACACACACACTGGCTGAATGATAAGAAGGTTGGTCAAATCTCTCTAGTCTGTGAGTGCTGTTTTAAAAACATGTTATTGCTAGAGACAGAAAGATAAAAAATTGAACACTAAAACTAAGCATGTCCTTGATCTATAATGTGGCATTAGACTCCACGTGACCTAACCCAGGGTGTGGCTGCATACTGGTTTGGCAGTGTTTTTACTCTATTAGTTAACTAACATCAGGTAATAAGCCGAGAAGGCCAAGATAATTATGTGATAGCCAGTGGGTGTTATGCTAGAAGGTTTGGATCAATGAGTAATTATAATTGAAGTTGAATGTAATCAATTATGTGATTTGGAGGCATTCAAGTGTAATTCCAATTATGTTCCATCTTGAAACCAGAACACTAAGAAGGATTATTGACAAAAGGAAAATAGACATAAAGATGCACTTGACTCACGTTTGAACTGTGTCCAGATGACCTGGTCACCGTAGGAAACCTGGATGGCCCTGCTGACCTCAGCATCCCTCTTCTCCTTCTCGCCCATGCTTCTTGTGCCACACACCCCGTTTGTGCTTTGCTGCTTCATGTCTCTGTCCAGCAGCATCTGCTGTTCTCTCTGTGTGGGGTTCTCTTGTCCTTCTCCATCCAGCTAACACTTACTTGTGTTTAGAACTCGGCTAAGGGCAGTAGCTGCAGGACACCTTTTCTGACCCCTAGTCTGATTTAGATGCTCCCCTGTTCCCCTAGCATCTTCACTCTGGCGCTTTCCACTTTGTCCTGTAATCCTTGCATTGTCAGTCCTTTCTGCTAGTCTCCTTAATGGCAGAGATAATCTTGCAGGACTTTGTTGAATTTGATTTTTTCTAACTATTCTTGTAGTGGTAGTGCTAAAAACCCACTAAAACCGGCTCTTTTATAAACTATATATAGAACTTTAAAAAATAGCTTCTAGTATACAGTATGTCAAATAATAATTGGGTGTTGTTTCTTTCTTTATATTCCCTGTTTTATTCAAGCTTTAACAAGTCTTAAAACCACATAGCTTTAGATGGTTTTGTGAGCCAGACTCCATAGATTTGAATCCGGGCATTGCCACTAGTGGTGACTTCAGGCTTCTTATTCATCTTTTCCTTGGTTTCCCCAGCTATACATTTTAAGGGTAAAAATCACAATAACATGGATCCCATAAGGTTTTGGTAGGGTCTAAGTGAAATAATACATGCAGGTGGAGCTCCTGTATAACACCTTCCTGAAAACACCACTGACTTCCCCCTGCTTAACTTGTGAACCCATGGAATTCATAGAATTGCAGAATGATTTTATCTGCGCAGAGCAGACTGTAGACTTTGTCAGTTTTCCACACTGATCTGGAGAAGCTACAGCTGAGTGATGGCCACCTCTTGAGTCTAACACGTGACCTGCCTGATGTCACATATGGCATCGTGACCTGTGCTTCAACTTACAGGGCACAGCATTAAAATTACATTTAATTTTATGTGTGATAATATTTTCTGACCTTGAAGAATGAGATATTTTGCATTGGGAAAATGTTCTGATTAAGTTAGACTTCAAATGCTCAAACGCCTTTCAAGCAGCAGGTGTAGTTGAATGTAATTTTACCTTTGCTTGATGACCTAGGACATTTTCTATGTCTGTATAGTTTTGATACTTTGACCCAATTTAGTTTTCTCCATGTGTTTTATTTTGTCTTTATCTTCGTGTCATACCACCATCTGCCACTTCTGCTGATGCAGTTCTTAATGCAAACAGCCTCCCCTTTTACACCCCATTAATGGTTTGCTGCCAGTAATTTATATTAGGTTGAGAAATCAGTAATCAAGTTTGGAAAGATTTCTCTATTAAACAAAGGCAAGATTCTGAGTGAGGGCCAAGGCATGTTGGCCTATGTCATGACTGTTTTCTATGTTCTTCATGTTTGGGTATCCTGTTTTTAAGGATGGAAATTTTTAGTTAGTTTTAACTTCAGAAAATTGGGCTTTTACTATAAAATTTTTGCATAGGGTGTTCAATACACTTACTCTTGTTATTAAAATTATTCTCTCCCTGTTTTGTTAACAGTCAGAATTTGCTGTGTGATGTCACGATTGTGGCTGAAGACATGGAAATCTCTGCTCACAGAGTGGTGCTGGCCGCCTGTAGTCCTTACTTTCATGCCATGTTTACAGGTATGAAATGTTTTAGTTATGGATGTTTATAAAGTGTATACAGATCTGGGCTTTTCTTTCCATATTTTCTTTCCTTATTAACATTTTATTGTTATGAAGTTAAGCATTGTAATAGAAGAAAATGCTCTTGCTTTGTTTTAAATTACTCCTCATCTTTGTTTTTCATTCTTGTAATGGTGTTGTGTACATACATGTGTCCATTACATACATGTATATGTTACATACAAATACAATTTTATGCTCAGTTTCCCCCCTTTACATTTATATTTGCATATATTGGCTAAGTTTGCCTTCTTGCCATTTATAACAGCCTTTGGCACTTTCTTATTTTGACAAAAGTAAATTGCTTTTACTGTTTCACATTTCTTCAAATGATTTTCACATTTGCCTCATCCAGTGTTTATAGTGAACAAAGAGATGTTTATTTAATGCCTTTTGATTCAGAAATATAAGAAAATAGAGTGGATACTTAGGCAACTGTAAAAATACATAAAATGATTTTAATATTTCTGGCAAAAAAGCAATTTGTGCCTGCCACACTGGAAGCCTTTAAAAATATAGTTGATGTACAATATTATGTTTCAGGAGCACTATATAATGGTTTGACATTTGCGTGCTTTATGAAATGATCACCACGATAAGTCCTTTAACCATCTGTCACCATACAAAGTTACTATAATATTATTGTCCTTATGCTGTTGTATATTACATCCCCATGGCTTATATACGTTATAACTGGAGGTTTGTATCACTTAACTATTCACCTAATTCTCCCACCCGACCCCACCCCCACCATACTCCCTTCTGTGAACTGTTTGTTCTCTGTATCTGTTGAGTGTTTTCATTTTATTTATTTATGTTTTTATTTCACATATGAAATCATTTGATATTTGTATTCTCTGTCTCACTTATTTCACTTAGCATGATACCCTCTAGGTCCATCCATGTTGTTGCAAATGGCAAGATTTCATTCTTTTTTAAGCCTGTTAATCCATTGTATATATATATACCACATCTTCTTTATCCATTTATCTATCAACGGACACAGGTTGCTTGCATTTGTTGGCTATTGTAAATAATGCTTTGGTGAACATAGGGGTGCACATATCTTTCCAATTACTGTTTTTGTTTTCTTCAGAAGTGGAATTTCTGAATCATATGGTAGTTCTATTTTTAATTTTTTGAGGAACCTCCATACTGTTTTCCATAGTGGTTGTACCAGTTTAAAATCCCACAAACAGTACACAAGGGCTTCCTTTTCTTTACATCCTCACCAATATTTGTTATTTATTATCTTCTTGAAAATAGCCATTCTGACAGGTATGAGGTAGTATCTCATTCTGGTTTTGATTTGCATTTCCCTGGTGATTAGTGATGCTGACTATCTTTTCACATGTCTGTTGGCCATCTGTATATCTTCTTTGGAAAAATGTGTATACAAGTACTCCTCCCATTTTTCAATTTTTTTGTTGTTGTTGAGTTGTATGAGTTCTTTGTATATTTTGGATAGAAACTCCTTACTGGGTAGTTCATTTGCAAATACCTCCTTCCATTTGGTAGGCTGCCTTTGTTGATAGTTTCCTTTGCTGTGCAAAAACTTTTTTTTTTTTTTTTTTTTTTTTTTGTGGTACACGGGCCTCTCACTGTGGTGGCCTCTCCCGTTGCAGAGCACAGGCTCCGGATGCACAGGCACAGCGACCACGGCTCACGGGCCCAGCTGCTCCCCGGCATGTGGGATCTTCCCGGACCGGGGCACGAACCCGTGTCCCCTGCATCGGCAGGCAGACTGTCAACCGCTGCGCTACCAGGGAAGCCCCCAAACCTTTTTAGTTTCATGTAGTACCATTTGTTCATTTTTGCTTTTTTGCCCTTGCCTGAGGAGAAAGATCCAAAAAATATTGCTAAGACAATGCTGCCTATGTTTTCTTCTAGGACTTTTATGGTTTCAGGTCTTACATTTAAGTTTTTAATCCATTTTGAGTTTATTTTTGTGCATGGTGCTAGAAAGTAGTCCAGTTTGATTCTTTTGCATGTAGCTGTCCACTTTTCCCAGCATTGTTTATTTAAGAGACTACCTGTTCCCCATTGCCTCCTTTGTTGGAGATTAATTGACCATATAAGTTTGGATTTATTTCTCTACTCTCTATTCTGTTACATTGATCTATGTATCTTTTTTGTGTGTTCCAGTACCAGACTGTTTTGATTACTGAAGCTTTGTAGTATAATTTGAAATCAGGGAACATGATACCTCTAGCTTTGTTCTCCTATCCCAAGATTGCTTTGGCTATTTGGGGTCTTTTGTGTTTCCATACAAATTTTAGAATTATTTGTTCTAGTTCTGTGAAAAATGTCATGGGTATTTTGATAGGGATTGCACTGAATCTGTAGATTACCTTAGGGTTTATGGTCATTTTAACAATATTAATTCTTCCAACCCATGAGCACAGTATATCTTTCCATTTGTTTGTGTCGTCTTCAATTTCTTTCATCAGTGTCTTATAGCTTTCAAAGTACAAGTTTTTTGCCTCTTTGGTTATATTTATTCTTAGGTATTTTATTCTCTGATGAAATTGTTAATAAGATTGTTTAATTTCTCTTTCTGATAGTTTGTTATTAGTGTATAGGAACACAACAGATTTCTGTATTACATTTTTATCCTGGATCTTTACTGAATTCATTTATTAATTCTGATTTTTTTGGTAGCATCATTAGGATTTTCTATATATGGTATCATGTCCTCTGTAGACAGTGACAGTTTTACTTCTTCCTTTCCAATTTGGATTCCTTTTATTTATGTTTCTTCTCTGATTGCTGTGGCCAGGACTTCCAAAACTATGTTGAATAAAAGTGGTGAGAGTGGACATCCTTGTTTTGTTCCTGATCTTAGAGGAAATGCTCTCAGCTTTTCATCATTGAATATGATGTTAACTGTGGGCTTGTCATATATGGCCTTTATTATATTGAGGTAGGTCCCCTCTATGCCTGCTTTCTAGAGAGTTTTTATTATAAATGGATGTTGAATTTTATCAATGGCTTTTTCTGCATCTATTGATATGATCATATCATTTTTATTCTTCAGTTTGTTAATGTGGTGTATCGCATTGATTGATTTGTGGATATTGAACCATCCTTGCATCCCTAGGATAAATTCCACTTGATATGGTATATGATTCTTTTGATGTATTGTTGAATTCAGTTTGCTAATATTTTGAGAATGTTTGCATCTGTGCTCATCAATGATATTGGCCTGTAATTCTACTTTTTTGTGGTGTTTTTGCCTGTTTTTTGTTAGGGTGATGCTGGCCTTATAGAATGTGTTCCAGAGTGTTCCTTCATCTTCAATTTTTGGAATAGTTTGAGAAGAATAGGTGTTAACTCTTTAAATGTTTGGTAGAATTCACATACTGGTCCTGGACTTTTGTTTGTTGGTAGTTTTCTAAATTACTGATTCAATTTCATTACTGGTAACTGGTCTGTTCATATTTTCTGTTTCTTCCTGATTCAGCCTTGGGAGATCATATGTTCCTAGGAATGTATCTATTGTAAATTGTTCATTTTGTTGACATATAATTGTTCGAAGTAATCTCTAATGATCCTGTGTATTTCTGTGGTTTAATTTGTAATTTCTCTTTCATTTCTGGATTATTTATTGGGCCTTCTCTTTTTCTTATGAGTCTGGCTAAAGGTTTATTAATTTTGTGTATCTTTTCAAAGAACCAGATCTTTCATCGATCTTTTCTGTTTTTTTAGTCTTTATTTCATTTATTTCTGTGCTGATATTTATTATTTCTTTCCTTCTACTAACTTTAGGTTTTGTTTATTCTTCTTTTTCTGGTTCCTTCAGGTGTAAGTTTAGATTGTTTTGAGATTTTTCTTATTTCCTGAGGTATGCTTGTATGGCTGTAAACTTTCCTCTTAGAACAGCTTTTGCTGTGTTCCATAGATTTTGGATTGTTGTGTTGTGTTTGGATTGTGTTTCTTTTTCATTTGTCTCCAGATATTTTTTTTATTTCCTTTTAATTTCTTCAGTGACCCATTGGTTGTTCAGTAGCATATTGTTTAGACTTCATGTGTTTGTGTTTTTTCATTTTTTTTCTTGTAGTTGATTTCTCTGCTCATACCATTGATATGATTTCAGTTATCTTAAATATATTCAGATTTAGTTTGTGGCATGTGATCTGTCCTGAAGAATGTTCCATGTGCACTTGAAAAGTATGTGTATTCTGCTGCTTTAGGTTGAAATGTTCTATATATATCAATATTTATGAAATCTGTCTAGTCTAATGTGTCATTTAATGCCATGTTTCCATATTGATTTTTTTTTCTGGATGATTTGTCCATAGATGTAAATGGGGTGTTAAAGTCCCCTACTATTATTGTGTTACTGTCAGTTTCTCCCTTTATGTTTACCTGTATTTGCTTAATGTATTTAGGTGCTCCTATGTTGGGTGCATATACATTTACAGTTGTTGTATCTGCTTCTTGGATTGATTCCTTGATCATTAAATGGTAATGTCCTTCTTTGTCTCTCAGTAATATCTTTGTTTTAAAGTCTGTCTTGTCTATAGAGACACAGATGTAGAGAACAACGTATGGACACCAAGGGGGGAAAGCAGGGGTGGTGGTGGTGGTGGTGGTGGTGGGATGAATTGGGAGATTGGGATTGACATATATACACTAATATGTATAAAATAGATAACTAATAAGAACCAGCTGTATAAAAAAGTAAACTGAAATAAAATTAAAAAAAAATAAAGTCTGTCTTGTCTGATGTACATTTGCTACCCCAGCTTTCTTTTCATTTGCATTTATGTGGAATATTTTTTCCATCCCTTCATTTTTAGTCTGTGTGTGTCTTTAGATTGGAAGTGAGTCTCCTATACGTAGCATATAGATGGGTCTTGTTTTTTAATCCATTCAGCCACTCTGTCTTTTGATCAGAGCAGTTTGTTCATTTACATTTAAAGTAGTTATTGACAAGTATGTACTTATTGCCATTTTGTTAATTGTTTTCTGGTCATTTTTTTGGTTCTCTTTTGTTCATTTTTTCTTTTGCTCT